>NW_024342474.1:5214525-5666935 GCF_902729225.1 Pteropus medius | reverse complement strand
TTTTTTTTCTATTTTACTTTATTTAGTGGAAGCAATCTTTCCCTAACCCTGGATGAAAACTTTGCAGGCTTATGACCTTTCTGTTCACTCTCAGATCAGCAACATCCTTACAGTGAGGGTAGAGTAAAAACATAGTCTTAGTTCGAAATAGAAATAGAAAATCTGAACTTGATGTATGGTTCTTCTTTCCTCTCCCTCCAGCAAGAAGTCTATAGTGGGAAAAAGTGAGTGGCAAGGTGGATTGTTCTGTTTCTCTCTCTGCCTCCCCCAGAGCTGGTCTGTGGAGACAGGAAGAGAATGGGGCAGGAAAAGGCTCACCTGAACTGATAGAACTCTGAGCTGCCTTCTGCTCTCTGCTTGGTAGAGATCAAAAATAATGATTTCTTTTGTGGATAATTTTTCTGGCACCCTCTTTCTGTAGTTTCCTTTTTTTAGAAGGATGCATTTCTGTTCTAGTGGTCACTTGGACCCCTCCCTGAACCCTTAGCTAAGCAATCTCTTCTAGCTTCTTGCTGCTGGGGCTCCTGTGCTCCTCTCTGTGGCCTTAGTGGAGCAAATCCAGGACAGTCCATGCCAGCTGACTCCTGCATGGCCTCCTCTAGCCTCCTGGAAGCATCCTGCACCCCTTGCCCTAACAAGTCTGAGAGTGCAGGCCCCTCTTAGCTCATAGCATCCTTTCAGTTCCACCAATGCAGCTCATCAGCTTCTCTCATCTTCTAGTGTCCCAGATAGGAGTCAGTCCTCAGTCTCCTCTCTAGGTAATGAGCTCCCAGAGCAGCACCATGGGATCCTCCTCACTGATAATGCAGCCATCTTGATTAGAAGTCTATAGTTACTATTTGAACAAAAATTGAGTTGCCTTCATTAGCTTCATAAGCTTTTTATTGCTCTTAGGATCATATCTAAACTGCACACCCAATTAAGCCATGATCTTCCTTTCACCATACTCCAGCTTCATTTCATTTCTTTTAGTTTCTTAACTCTCTTTACTGCCTAAGATATCTTGCACTTAGTATTTCCTCTTCCCCAAAGTCTCTTTTCCATCCTCCCATCCCCATCATTCCCTTAATCAATTCCTACTCATTGTTAGGAGCCAGATTAAATGTCTCTCAGGAATGTCTTCATCAATAGCTCTGAGTGGAATAAATCTCCCTGATAAATGTACAGCATCCTACCCTTTCTCTTTTATAGAACTTAAATCTATAATCGTATAATTATTTGAGTTCTTTTTGCTTATTGTTCATCTCTGTAATTAGAATGAATGCTCCATGAGGCTGAAATCATGCCTATCTTGTTCACTGCTTTATCTCCAACATCTAGAGTGGATTACTATATTGCCTAATAAATATTTGAATTAATGAGTGAAATCATCATAGTATTTCCTTATTAAAAATCTCTAAAGCTATTTCCTCATATTTGGCAACCTACTCTTGGGATATTTATCAAGATTTGTTTTATTGAAATTCTTAGCTGTGTGTCATTGACAAAAAAAACCCACTTTCTTTACAATTTACTGTTTTGCTTCACCTAGTTACAATGTTTTTATCAAAATGTCTATTGTATGAGTACTGTTTTCAGCTTTAAGTAAAATGAGAAAGGAAACAGAACAGTATTGCCTTTTTGCAGACAGAATGAGAAACAATTAGATTGTCAGATATTTAAACACAGATGTGTTGGCTCAAAATTTATTCTCACTGTTTTCAGCTTCTAGTCTATCAGTTATTCTAGCATGTCCTATTGTAGTTCAAGGTCACAGATCCTTACTTCTAGGTTTGTATAATGACTCAGTGTTCTTTCTTTTTAAAAATCGGTCTTTAAAATTACATGAAAAAACAATAATCAGAAGATACAAAGAAACAAGAAAAAAATCACTAACACGTTCACTATCCAGATACCCTCAGTTTATATTTTATTGCATCATCTATACAATTTTTATCTCCACAAAATGAATCTTACTATATACACTGTCTGTAACATGATAGTTTTCACTCCAGATATATCACAAATATGTGTATCATATGCATGTCTACTCAGCAAGGAAAACCCATCTATTATTTCCAGGAACAGGAGATTTTGTTTTGCTTTCCTCAGATTAGTGCCATGCTCCCTGTGGACACTCACTCAGTAGACGGCTGAGTCATGCTCAACTGCTGTTTTGTTTTTCTACAACATGAAACTTTTAAAACAGACTTATGAGTAACTATGATGGTCAATATGCGATATACAGTTCTCTACTCTTTGTGGAAACATGTAAACTTTGTTGTTCCTACACTTGGACTGACTGATTCCTCAGCAACTTCTCATGGAACTGATCTCAAAACACTATCATCTGAAATTCATTACTTTTTAGTATAACTGTGTACAAAATTACAAAGTTTTGTACTCTAAAATTCAACACTTCACCACTTAAAATTCCCTGTATGTTTAATGTGTTCTAATTCTTTAGTTTTAAGCCTATTCAGTATACTTGATTTGCCAGGTCATATAACTTCTGGTTGTAGTTATTTCACTAGACGTGTGAGGAATAGCCCATCATCTGACCCCCGCCCCTCTCCCCCACACTTTTTACAGTTAAGTTCTAAGCGAACATAAACCCATTTTTACATCAACAATATTAAGAGGTAGCACTTCTTATCACATTAGTACATATGAAGGCCTGTCTTCTTCAGGCCGAAAACAAAACAAAAACAACAGCAACAACAATCTGTTCCCTTTCTTTGTGTGCATGATTATCCCGAATTGTTGAAGATCTACCACTAAATCATTGATGTACTTTCTTGTTTGTTGTCTCAACGTTTTAACATCTTTCCCATGTGATAAACTTATCTTCTCACTCTTCTCAAAACAAACCACACAACTCAGAAGTAAACACATACTATTATAAGAACATGATGACTTACATTGTATAATCACTATGTAATTGTAGGAATGTAGAAAACACTAGAATAAAGGTGAAAAACGAGTTCATTAATTCTGGAGGTCTTTGTTTATTCCTACCTTTGAATTCTGGTCACATAGTTTTTGAAAATGTACCTTTATCCATATCTTATTTGAAATCTTGTGAATATTTCCTGCTGTGTTTCACTAGACCAAAACTCCTCAAGTAAATGCTCGGTAAAAACTACAGACATTATCCAGGCACTAAGTAATGGAAATGTCTTTACAGTCACATATGGGCACAACATGCATTTTAATTGCTTCCACAGTTCACAGAAATGATGCAGACATACATACACATGCAACTTAAATTCTGAAAGCTTAAGAATCCCCCTCTTTGTCATCTGAAAGTCCTTCTGATTGCCACAGAAAAGAGAGAAAAGGCCTGGGACTACCAGGACTCAAAGTTTCTTTTCATGATACATTTTGTTTACATTCTTACCGCCTGCAGTGCCATATTGCTGCCAACAAATGTCAATTGCCAATCAAAAGGAAAGAAGGAAAAATTGCTTGACCAATATAAATGGTTTGTCTGATGTGCTTTTCCTTCACTCAAAGCCTGAACCACACTACAGACAGGAATTGCACAGATCTGAAGGCAAGCTGATAGAGGGGTGGAATGACAACTGACATCTACCAAAGAAATATCTAAGTTTTCCGGAAACTATTTCCCCTAAATAAGAATTGTGAAATGTACATATTCATAGGAATCTCTCCAGCTGTGTTGACTCCAATGAAACAGAAATTATAAACACAGACACAGTTAAGTATGTGTGCAGAGCCATTTTAAGGACCTCCCAGTACCCAGACAGAGAATATAGAGTGCATTTTCTGGGTTCTTTTCTTCCACATTTATTGCTCCTCCTATCCTAGGAAGTGTCTTATATATTAATTAGTTTTGGCCGTGGCATTCATACTGGCACCACATATACTAATAGTTTTAGTAATAACCAACAATAAAGTGTTACTATTTGCTAAGCTTATTAGGCTAAACCTTTTATCATCTTTGTAAACTCTCAAATATGCCTATGAAGATAAATAATTTTATTATCCCCATTTTACTGGTAAGGATACTGAGGCAGAGAGATATTAAGCAATGTATCCAAGATTAGTCAGCAAAGAAAAAGCAGGAGCAGGGCAAAGTCTTGATGTAAGTTCTATATCTGACTTAAAAATTTATGCTTCGCACTAAGTTCAGCAGTCGAGAAGTTGCTTGCTTCCTCTTAGATATTTTGACTAAAATTGAGGAGGGCTGTCCACCAGAGATATTAATTCTGTTGAGGTCATATTGACTAAGCATCAGGTTTGTACCTATTCATATTGGGTATAATGGAGAGCCCTCTCTAACAATTTGAGCCCTAAGTATTCTGCTTGTCTTACTTTTATGTTGTTTGTAAGTATTAAGAAGGAAACAATGCTAAAGGGGAGGACTTGGGAAGAGATATGATAGATAATTGGATAAAGAAACTGTGGTACATATATACAATGGAATCTTACTCAGCCATAAGAAGAGATGAAATATTGCCTTTTGCAACAACATGAATGGACCTCGAGATAATCATGCTAAGCAAAATAAGCCAGACAGAACAAGTTGAAAAGTGGGATATAAACCTAAAAGCAACAAATGAACAGGACAAAAAAACAGAGACTCATGGACATGGACAATAGACTAGTGGTTACCAGAGGCTAGGGGGAGAGCAGGGAGGAGGGAGGTAGATGGGGTAAAAGGGGTCAAATATGTGGTGACAGAAAGAAATCTAACTAAGGGAGGTATACACACAATGCAATATATATATGCCTTACTGTTAAATTGTACATCTGAAACTTACCAGATTTTGTTAACCAATGTCACCATAAAAATAGTAATAATAAAAAGATAAATAGAAAAAAAAATAAAGTAATTTTTGATAAAAAAATATATAATGTTAGTTTTAAGGCTATTTATATGATATGGAATGTAAAGCAAACAAAGTCTAACTTATGAAGCAGTACCTTTCTCATCGATCTATAGCTATTATCAATCACTTTTTCTGACCCTGGGTTCAAGTATTTTTGGCCGTGATAAAAGTAAACATGCTAAGTGGGACCACGAATGAGAATGAAGCCAGCCTGGTGAACAGAACAACTTACACAGTACATAGGCCAGGGAACACACCGGTTTACATAGGCAAGATGTAAAATTATCAAGAGTCCTAAAGTCACGTCTAGGTCAAAGTACAGCCAGATCAACCTGGAGGAGTGAGTGTTTGAGAGTTGACTAGTTGGCTCGTAGCAAGGGTTTAGAGATCTAAGCTGAGTAGGGAACACAGGTTACAGAAGAGTGATAGTATAAGAACTAGCGTCTGTGTCCAGAGGTCCAGTGAGGGCATTGATGCATGAAGAAGTCCAATTCAAGAATAAGGCTTGGGCTAGAGATAAACTTGAGAAAAAGAGAAGGGAACTCAGCTAGGAAAAAAATGTACTGAAAAATTAGCAAAGAGGTAATGATCTACATGAATATATAATCAAATGTTTGGAAAGAAAATTTTTGCCTCTGAATTGATTTGCAGCAGCCTTTTCCTTATAGGCAGGTACAGGGAAGATTCTGTCAAGTTGGTAGCTAAAGTCCTTCTAGAAATTTAGCTAAGAGGCCAATACTAACTAACTCTCCTAGTTAGTCTATTATGGAGTGTTTTCTCTGCCTTTACTCAACTATAAATTCAATGATGAATTCCATTGGGATTAAACTTAAATTTTCCAACACATGAACAAAAAATTAAAAGAAATTGACCTATGATAGTAAAATTTTATCAAGAGCACAAAAATTCCTGAGAGGTCTGTTTAACCTAGAAACTTTATTTTTTTCATGATTTTTACTATTTGTTTATTTATTTTTAATTAAATTTATTGGAGTGACATTGGTTAATAAAATTATATAGGTTTCAAGTGTACAATTCAATAATACATCATTCATATATTGCATTTTGTGTTCACCACCCAAAGTCAAACTTAATCCAGTGCCCTTCTCTAGCTCCCGTAGTTGGCAGTAACAAGCCAGGTACAATTTATTTAATATCTAACAAAATTAGAACAATAGTTTAGCTTGAAAAGTCTTAGCTAGGTCTTTTGGAAACAAATAAAAATTATATTTAATATAACTTTCTAAAAGGAAAATAACACACTGAAAACTAAAGATATTAAAGTGGACACGAAATGGTTCTATTACAGTATTTATGGATTCCATTTTGTATTAGACATCTACTCTCCTTCTGCCAGATGAGTAGATCTGAAAAATAGCTGGATTTTGTTTATTGTTGCCATATTGAACTTAGGGGCCTCTGCACTGTGTCATGCTCTTAGGTATTGACCAAGATGTGCATCAAGATAACTTAGAATATGGAAGCTCAACCACTAGCACTCTAGTGGGATTTAGAGGACATCTAGTCTAATCTTCACATAATGCCACCCCTTCCATTTTACAGATAAAAAAACTGTTAAAAAGGTGAAGGGACTGCCTCTAAATTGCAACGCAAGTTAGAAGCACACCCAAGAGTTGATTGCCTGGTCTTTCATATATGATCATATTTGGTCTTTCAATCAGGAAGTTTGGGTCAGGAAAACAGGACCACTCTAAGATTTCAATCAAGATGAAATTTAATACAGGATAGTAGGTGCTTATAAAATCATTGCAAATGCTGAGGGAGCAAAGGTCAGGGAAACCTTCCACCCACTTCCAGAGAATCAGAAAGTTGTAGAAATTGCAAGAAACTACCAACAATGATTTCAGCTGTAGGCAGTATTAAAGCAGATGAGTTATAGGAGAATGGCTGAGCCCAGTTCAAAACCTTATATCTGCTTTCTGCCAAAGCACTTTTGTCTGTCTGCCAGTGCCAGAAACAGATAATTCTGAATCTCTTTCGTCTCCTAAATTTAATTTGCCTGCCTCTCATCAGCAAAATCTAATGAGAAATGCTGTTGTCAAGGGATTCTGAGAAATGTAGTTTCTAGGTTTCCAATACTTACAATACGAGGCAGAATATAGAAGGATTGACAACAGAAAATCTAGCACAATCATGTTGCGGTGAAACTACAGTCTACTCTGAGTTGCTATTGTCTTTTGGAACAAGTGTGTCATCCACAGAACAATTTATCTCTCATATACATTACTATAGATTATTGTTCATGGATGATGGCAGAGGGTGGGGAGAAGGGGAAATTGGAGAGAAGATTGAGGGTTAGGGCAACTGTGAAATCGTCCAAGGTTCTTGTCTATAAGGATCATAAATATTTTTTTTTCTAGAAATATGAACAGGTGGAGACAATTATATTTACTAGAACTCTTTTCACAAAGAGTACATGATCTAGGACAAAATCTTGTAGTTAAGATAAGTCTTAGGAGGTAAAACCCTAAAGAGATGGCTAAATTTCTGTTAAGATAGATAGGCAGAGTTAAAATTACCAACCAAGACCAGTAAGAACACACTGGTATTCACAAATTTATTTCTTAGTTAGGTTTATTAAATTTGGTGCAGCAGGCAAAAACCATACCTGAGAAATTTTAGATGTCTTAGGAAAAAACACTTGAGAGAGGCTTTTTATAGGGTTTAGGCCTGTGATGGATGGTTCTGAAAGAAGATTAGGGAATTCAGGACCAGTTCTGGAGTCGATGCTGTCAACAAATATGAGCAATCTGGTGCTTGGTTATCTTAAAAATTTTGGTCCATAGGCAGCAAGATTAGAGGGGGGTTTTGTCTTTGATAAGGAAACAGAAATCACCTAAAGAGGGATGTTAGTAATTTTTACAGTAGCAGTTCACCCTTGCCTATGTTTTGTTAGAAAATTTTTTCCCCCGTTAGTAACATTGATTATGTTAGCCTTGTTTGTATGTCGCTGGAAACATCAAATTTTGTTAGGAACATGGCAGTCTTATTATCAGCAAGACAAATTCTCATTTCTTCAGCAGTTAACTGTCCAGCTTTTGCTTTGCTAAACAGGTATACAGATTTGGAACTAGAGCTGATCTGCTCAGGAAAGCAGATGCTAACTCCTATACCACTACCAGTCCCGCTTTTCTATCTCTCCTCCTAAATGGCACTAATCTACATTAGTGCTGAACAAATATTTAAGGGAGTTTGGTTGAGGGGGGCCAAAATGCTAGACCTACCTGGGGCACTCCACACATCTCAGTCCATTTATGGGGAGGGAATAGAGTTTAATGGAAACAATTTACAATTTTTTTCAGTTTTATCAGCATCTCCTCCAATTCATTCTTCCAAAATACTATGATAGGGAAACCAGTAAATGGCTTGCAGGTATTGAGAGCAACTGTATCTATGAGTATAAAGCCCGATGGAATCATGTAATACCAATTCTTCCAGAAATAGAAGAACATACGATCATATTTTTTCATTCTACAAGAAACCATAATTTTATTAATTATAGAAACAGTACAAATTTCAAACCAAGCTGCAGTTAATACTTTTGAAATATCAAAAAAAAGTCCTAGTTTTTAGATGGTTACATTGTTAATTCCATAATAGCATTTACAATATCATTACTGTCATTTTTCAGGGCTCCGACTGCCTTTGCTTTCAACACATTTGCTTGTGACATAACTAATTCTATGTCCTTAACTTCCACACCTGTTTCATCAACCTCTTCTTTTTTGCTCCCCTCTTGTACAGTTGGAGTCTGTGTGTTTTCTTGAATGTTTGAGACAGTTTCACCTTGAACTTCGAATTTCTTAGCACCTACTAGCTGTGCTTGCTGAGGTAAACCCTCCCTCTTGGCTTTCCCCAAAACTAGGTCCGTATCTGAAACCGGACTCTTGTAGATACCGGTTTTGTGATCACAAAGAGGGTATTCTTAGATTTCTGGACAGTGACCCTAGTAACCCCGGTAAACCTGTCGAAGAGCCAGTTTGGACATAGCCTTCCAAGCCTTCTTTTCACTCCGGCTTTGTTTTGCTTTACTGACTGGTTCTTTATCGATTTCAGCTGCTGCTGCAAGCTGGGCTCGTAGTGTGGTTGCCTGTGTGGAATCTTGTTCCTGGAGTTCTGGTACTGATTCAACACGGTCGAATTCTGTTCTGACTAGGTCTCAGCTTGGGGCTGTGGCAAACTCCTGCTCTGTAGCAGGGGCGGTTTCTATGGCTTCACCTGGCATTTTGGGCAGGGAATGCAGAACCAAGACGGCAGCAGAAAGAGCCGTATGATCATATTATAAAACTTTTATTGTTCTCTAAGAACCATGGTCGTAAATAATCCAAGCTATGTGAGAGACATGCTCTGTGAAAGAAATGCTCTTCCCGCGTAGCAGGATCTGGCCCATTGTCTTGGGGGTGGGGACAAGGTAAATACCAGCAGTGGTGGTGGTGGCGGGGGTGGGGCACTATGGATAGAGTGGCAGACCCCAAATCCCAAATGCTGCTTCTGTTCTTTTCTGGGCTCCCTGGCAAACAGCCGGAAGTAGCCCATCCACGTATGCTCACCTCATCTTCACAAGAGGCAAAAATTAGAAGAGCTAGACAAGTGCTGGGAACTAATTAAGACTGGAGTGGCATGGTATATTGAGTTGGGCACCCACCTGGGGAGTTTGCCTTTACCCCCAGGGAAGGAAGAAGCTGTGTATTATAATGACTTGTGCTTTTATTTGTTGAGATCCAGCTTTGCAAAAATCAGGGCACCTGCAA
Source organism: Pteropus medius (assembly GCF_902729225.1). Classification (NCBI taxonomy): domain Eukaryota; kingdom Metazoa; phylum Chordata; class Mammalia; order Chiroptera; family Pteropodidae; genus Pteropus; species Pteropus medius. The sequence goes on along the minus strand of NW_024342474.1, from coordinate 5,657,328 downwards.
CAGGGTGCTTTGTGCTAACTCTGACTCAAAAAATTAAGCGACATTTGCCTAGAGTTTCTGTTCTTTCCTGAGCAGAGTGTAAGAAGAGAATAATTATATTTTAACGGGACTGACATTCATTTTCAATGAGACATTCTTGTTCACTAAGTTGTCATCAAATATAACAATTGTAGGGAATGTGTTGTTCCTGCATGAAATTTTAGTAACACTAGATTTGCTGCTGTGATTATGTTCATTATGTACCTCGTGTAGGTGTCCTATAGTAATCATAAAGGAATATAAACAAGAATAAGACCCATGCCACAGACTGTTGAGCTGTAGAAACAGAGGAACTACTTTACCATTTCCCAGTAAAATTCAGCTCTCACTGAGATAGAAAAAGCTTTGGAGCAAATGAACATCTGATAACTTTGCCATTTATTGCTCTGTGCTCTATTCTATTAGAATGCATCTAAGTTCTCTGAGTCTTAATTTCCTCATTTATAAGATGGCAGTAGTAATGCTTACATCATGGGTTTTAAATGTACAGACATAAATCATGTGTATAGACATATAACTATTTCTTTGGAACTAAATTCATCTTGTTCATGAGCCCACACTTGTTTTTTCATAGCAAAAACTGTGTAGCCAAGGAAGTTCGGTCTTTGGTTTTAGAAGTCTCTTTCAAATTATTGTGAAATCAATTTAGGATTTAAATTGGTTCTTCTAAACATCAAATTTCCTTCTAGGGCTCCTTCTCTTTTCTTCTCCTACCCTCTTCCTTCCCAGGTTGTCAAGCTCATGTAACACCATGGTAGTAAAGATAGTGAGTCCAGCTGTGTCCTCAGAATCTTTACTGGCCTCTCCTGAGATGTCTTATTGCTCTTGATCTTTCACCTCGTAATCTACTAATTTCTGTCCATGTATCATGACATCTACTCTGGCGGCATGCATAGGGCACAATTATTCTTCCCACAGTGTTACTGCTACTGATTGGCCCCACTATGGTCCTCTCTGTTGATCACCCAAGATGTAGCTTCATCCTCCAGCCAAATCTTATCTAAGGGCTGGCCACTCACAGCCTGTGCTACAGAAGGCCCTCCCTTGCCTAAGCTCTCTTCTGAGAACACACTCCCAGGAAGGTGCTCTCTTCTTAGTTAACTTCTTCACCCCTTTTTAGGGACTATGGAACATTCTGAGCCTGAGGCCACTAAGACATCCTATGTCTTCTTCTCACTTAAGCCTTGGCCTAGAGCTTAGATCCTGAAGCTTAACATTATATGTCTTGAATAAGACCCCTCAAATTGAGGCCCTTGTGTTCAATGGCATGGTATAGAGCAGCGGTCCCCAATCTTTTTGGCACCAGGGACCAGTGCCCCTATGAGAATCTAAAGCCTGATGATCTGAGATGGAGCTGAGGTGGTGATACTAGCTCTGGGGAGCAACTGCAAATACAGATGAAGCTTTGCTCATTTGCCTCATGCCGTGCAGCCTGGTTCCTAAAGGCCACAGATGGGTACCCGATCCGTGGCTGGGGGGTCGGGGACCCCTGGTAGAGGAAAGAGCATGAGTATTGAACCAGAGTCACCTGAATTCCCAGCTTTACCACTTACTAGATGTGATCTTGGGGAATTAAAGAGAGAAATAGTGATCTCTGTATCTCTTCTCCTTTTTCAGTAAACCAGACTGCAGAAAGAATGGGCTCCTTGCAAATACTGGTTGTATGAATGAATAAGCATGTTCCCAGTTTATTTAATTTCTTTAATGTTATCTAGGGTGGATATTAGAGGAATGTTGAGCAAAAATATTCAACAAGACAAATAATAACACCTAATGTTTAATGAGAGTATCTTATATACCTATACATTGCAAGCGTGCATATTACAGTTTATTTTCATACAACCTTTAAAAGGAAATACCAAAATTTTCCTTATTTTGTCCAAAGTCATTCAGCTCAGAAGTGGCAGAGTTGAAATTCAATCCTAGGTCTTTTCTGGCTCCACAGCTTGAGATCTTAACCACTGGGACACACTGCTTCAGTCTTCCAGCTTAAGGTTTAGACTGATCTCACTTTTATGTCTGGTGGAATTCTGTCCCTCTAGACTTTTATTTTTTTCATTTCTAGCTTTTAGGTTTTCAGATTATCTTCTCAGTTTGTGTAGTAAACAGAGTTAACTAATAGACCTTGTGTCCAATAACTTTGCTTTGAGATTACTCACCTCCAAAAGATCTCCTTCATGGCACATTGCCAACTAAGGAAGTGGTTTCATAGAATGTCATCATCGTTCAAAATTCTGTAAATCCTGGAGAGCAATAACAAATTAATGCCTTACCTGTAAAATGGGATATTTTCTCAGTGTTTATTAGTTTTTATCATGGGGCTGGTAAACTAACTCATTCATGCTGTGTGATAGTTGATAACATATCTGCCAATGTAATGTAAAGACATTGGTATTACCTTTTGTAGGATGAAATTGACTAGTTATTGACTTAAGACTATCAACCATTCCGTTAAAGTCTATTTTATAGATACAGCCTTCAAAATCTCATGTGAGCTTATTGAGCAAGAACTTCATGTAAGGCGCTATAACGAATGCTTTACGTATTTTGGGAGGAAGTTGTTAAAGTAGTTTGTCTGTGATACATTCACTTCTTTTATGGGGGAAAAGAGAAGAAGGCAGTTGACGGATTTAGTTCCCCTGTCAATGGACTCCAGACAAATAGACTGATGATATTTGTTAGGAGGAAGAGTCCTTAACTATAATATGTTCTTGGTAGGATGTCTTTGGCTAAGTGATTTTAAAAAAGTGAATAAATCCAGAATCTATGGCTCATTGGACAATGTCACATAAGCAAAATAACTTTCTAGCATATAAAATGAAGATGTTTTATACCTTAAATGCTGCTAACTATATCAAATTAAAAACTTACAAAACCTCACTTGGAAACCTCATCTTTTATTCTGGGCCAGAGAGCACAGGTTTGGCATGAGCAGAAAGAATCTAGGGAACTATGCAATCTTCCCCAGACCTCTCTTTGCTTTATCTGTGCCTCTTTATTGCCTGTATTTTTTAAATGATTAGCAAAACTTGACACTAGATAGTATTTCTGATTCATGTAAGTTGGACTGGACAATTTGATTCCGTATGATAGCACACTTATTATTATCTATTTAATTCTCACAACCTCTAAGTTAGATATTACAGTTATACACCACATAATGATGTTTTGGTCAGTGATGGACTGGATATACAATGATGGTCCCATAAGATTATAAAGGAGCTGAACAATTTCTATCATCTATTGACTTTGTAGCTGTCTTAAAGTTGTAGCACAAGGCATTATAGTTACCTACAGTAAACAAACATGTTGTACAGGCTTATAGCTTAGGAGCAATAGGCCATACCATATAGTCCAGGTGTGAAGTAGGCTATACCATCAAGGTTTGCATAAGTGCACTCTGATGTTGCACAATAACAAAATCGCCCACTAATATATTTCTCAGAATGTATCCTTATTAGATGACGCATGACTGTATTTATTCCACTTTATAAATGAGGAGACTGAAACTTAGGAAAGTTAAGAAATGTACCCAAGGTTACACTGCTTGTTAGTGGGGGTGCACAGTCATGTCCATTTGTTTACAAAGTTCTCATTCTTCCTATTACACATTTTACTAGTTTAAATATGTTATTAATTTAAGTTTTAAATGTTATTGCCTCTGGAAAGAAGCCAGATGATTCAAAAGTAGAGATGATGGGCTTGTAAGTCATTTTCATTGCCAAATCATCTCTGCGATGTAAAAATTGCTATGGCAGTGGCTAGAAACTGGTTTTACAGACTGCGTTTGGATGTGTACTATGAAACAATATATAGTAAAACCTCAAGTGGCTGTCTCAGAGGGCATGTTTAATAGCGTGAGAATATCAAAGAATTAGTGCAGAGGGGAGATGCCTTCTCACCTAAACCTCTCATGGCTTAAAGGCCTTCAAGGGTGTGAATTTGAAAGCACCCGAGGCAGAGATACAGTCTAGATAGGAAGGTCATTCCAGAACAAAATGGGCAGCAAGGATTTTAGAGAGCACTTCCAGCATTTCCCAATCCTGCACTATAATATGAAAACAACAATAGCAACAAAACAGGTTATGTAAATATAGGCAAAGAGAAAAATTCTTCAATATGTGAACTCTGAGCAGTTATAGTTAAAAGGCTGGAGAGGCTCTACAAATGAGATAAAATTGATAGTTTTCATGCAAGGACATAGAAGATTAGCTGCAAATTATGTGGAATGAGAAACGCTATAAAAAGGAAATGCTCTAAAGAAAACTAGGTTCTAGTGCTAAAAAGAACAAGAACAGACAATTCTCAAAAGAAGAAGAACAAATGGATAATAAAATATAGAGAAATCCAACCTTTTTAATAATAATTTTAAACAAATTATCAATTTTTTTTAATGAAAATAATAAGTTTTGCTCTTCAAAAGGTAAAATTCACAGTGGGAATTTAGCTCCTAGAGGAAGTTTAAATAGGTACCATTTCTGGAAATAATTTAGGAATGTGTATTAAGAACCTTAAACATGTTTATATTTTTCGACTGAGTAAATTTGGCATGAATTTACCGGAAAGAAAAAAATTATATATTAGGATATGGATTGTTATTTATTTACAATAGTGAAAAAACTAGAAATAGCTTAAAGGCACAATAAAAATATGATATTTAATCATATGGCAAAAACATATGATATAGGCATTAAAAATTATGTTCTCCTTAATAAAGTATGAAAATGTACTCAAGGTATTATTTTTATAATAAAAATGGTACTCTACAAAAATATTCTGGTGGCAGACTGGGAATATGGTACGAAAAAAAAATGCCTCTTCTAGAATTTCTTTTGGGCCTTCTCAGAGAATGTACTGACTGCCAAAGGAGACTAGGGGGTTATGCTGCTGGCATTAAGATTTAGAAAAGAATAATACACAGGACTAAAAGTTTATTTAATAAAGGAGATTTTCCAATGAGACACAATCTAGAATTGCTTCTTTAGGTAGGTAAGACAAAGGGAATAGATTAGGATACTCAAATTTTCATTTTTGAAAATGACTTTATTAATAATGGCAACAAGAAGTAATGAAATTCCATGTGACAGTATTATAGTTCTAGTATCACTTGACTTAGAAAATGCATGAAAAACAGTAATTCAGTAATTCCATGAATTCAGGACTACTTTAAATAATTGACATTTTGTTAATTTCAGTAACATCTACATACACTTAAAAGATAGGGGTTTACCTTTGCATGCGACACTGCTTATTGGAATACGCTATGAATTCATGGATTTGTTGCAATAATTCCATGACCTACCAAAGTGAATGGATTTTTCCAGTTTCTTAGGGCCTTATCCTGTTGACCACATTTAACCTTAATTACCTCCTTAAAGACCCAATCTCCAGATACAGTCACATTAGCATTAGGACTTCAACATATACATTTTGAGGAAACACAGTATAGACCAGAATAGGAGGAGACTAGAGAAAATAATTAGGCATAGGTGAGGTCCCTGAAAGGATTTTGGCTCTGCCTCTTCCAAAAGAGGACCTGGAGTAGTGTCGAGGGCATCAGGCGATGATTCGAAGAGGAATAATCATATGACCAGCTTCTTACTTGCAACTCTGAGAGGAAACAGGCTTATATAGAGTACCCCTTCCTACCCTCGATGTGGAAACACTACAGTAAAATTATAGAACAGAGCAGTTCCAGAAAGGGAAGTGAAATCTTGAAATAGGAATTATGTATTCGTCCCAGGTGTAAACCAGCCCAGTAAGCCGTGGAAAGGATCTAGACAAGTTCTAATAGCCCCCTGAGAACGTCTGGGAGACAGCTGAAAAGAGAGTGAGGAATTGAGGTAAGGGCAACAGTGTGAACTGCTTGAGAGCTCTGGGCCAGAGGGAGAACATGGCTAAGTGAGGATTTGTACCATTGGGAAAAGCTAAGGCAAAGCCTAGACAGAAGGAAAATGAATGGCTGGGTTGCTTTTAGCAGTGTTTTTTAGCTTTCAGTTTACAAGTTTTATACGCTTTTCATTATATTTATTTCTAAGCAGTCTTTTTTCTTTTATTTATTATTATTTATGCCTACTGCACCTGATCTTCCTAGGTGGTCTCCCATTCAAGTACTAACCAGGCCCAACCCTGCTTAGCTTCCAAGATCAGTCCTCTGGCTTGTTCTGGGTGGCATGATGATAGACCATGGACTGTGGCTCCACTGGGGTGTGAACCTTCTGCATGTAAAGCAGATGTACTAACTGCTAGACTATGGAACCACATCCTAAGCAGTTTGTTCTTGATGTTAATGTGAACGGAACTGTTTCTTTAGAAAGTTTCTAATTGTATGTCATATATGAAAATACAATTGATTTTTATGTATTCACATTGTATTTTGTAATCTTGTTAAATTCATATATTTTATTCTAGTAGCATTTTTTTAAATAAATGTTTTATGATCTTTTATGCATATAATCATGTTATCTGCAAATACAGGGTTTTTTTGTTTGTTTCTTCTTGTTATGCATTTTACTTTTTTCTTTTTATAATTTTTATTTCTAGCCTTATGGTTTTAGCTATGACTCTAGTACTATATGGAGTAGGAGTAATGAGAGCAGATTTTCTTTCCTGTTTCTTCTCTTAAATTGGAAGTATATAGTCATTAACTATTAAGTGTAATAGTAACAGTAGATTTTTTAAAAAATAAATGTCTTTAATCAGATTGAGGATGTTTTCTTCTAGTCCAAGTTCACTAAGAATTTTTATCATAAATGAGCAATGATTTCTGTCAAACATTTTTCCTGCATCTACTGAGATGCTCATGTGGGGTTTCTTCCTCTATTTTATTAATATGGTGAATTACATATATTGATATTTATGTTACACCACCTTAGGTTCTTGATATAAACTCCACTTAGTCATAATTCCTTTTACATTGTGCTGGCTGAAAACTTACTGCTTGGCTATCGCCCGTGGGAACATAACGCTCTAATAATAAGCTTTCTGCTTCTGTACCCCCGCTTGCACAACCGACCTGTGGGTTGACAGTTAGTAAAAAGAAGAAAAGTAGATTTGTGTGTTCAAACAGGATGAAGAATAGGGGTTTAGGGCTTAAAAACTCTGTACCTCTACGTTTTGGGGCTGCTTGGTTTGGGGTCTGCATACCCTTGGCAGACCCAGCTGGCTGAATAAAGTGTGTGTTTCCTATAACTCACTGATTTCTGGTGGTCCATGTGTCTATCGGGGGCTGGCGGCTACAACATATTGCTGAATTAATTTTCCTAATTTTTTATTAAGAATTTTTAAGTCTGTATTAATAAAGAATATTGACCTGTATTTCTTGTGACAACTTTGTCTGGTTTTGGTATGAGTGTAATGGTGAACTTATAGAATAAATTGGGAAATGTTTACTTCACTTCTGTTTTCTGACAGATTTGTGTAATTTTTTTTCTTAATTAATTGTTTGGCGAAATCACTAATGAAGCCGTCTGAGTCTGAAGTTTTCTCCAAGAAAAGGTTTATAGTTATGAATTTAATCTTCTCGATTGATATAAACATATTAAAGGTTTTTAAACTTCTAATTGACTTAGTTTTTACCAGATGCTACAACATTCTTTCAAGAGGAAATTTTTCTCAAATCCCTGCTTGCCTTTGATCATTTTCCAGAACTTTCAATTTTTTATTTTAAATAATCTTGCCTGGTTTTCATAATTGTGGGAGGAGGTGCCTGACTTTCTCAGGTCCTGATTACTCAATGTTCCCAGGTAAGCTCCTGATCACCTTGAATTATCTATGCTGAAACCTCTATCAGTAGATACAACAAGGAAAAAAAATCTATCATCTTAATACAGAATGGAATGAGATACCTTGGTGAAATTCTGTGAGGACTAGTGGAAAAGAGGTAGACTAGATGTCTTTTTATTGCTCTCATCAGGTTTCCCACAATACACAGACATTATCCAGGGAAGAGAAGTGGGTAGGAAGGACCATTAAGAAAAAAGAGCAGTCTTGAAAGGTAATAATTTTAAGTTTGAATTGTTGACATAAGAAATGTCCAAACCTGTAGAGAATTTTTATGAGTTTGAGCTGAAATATTGACATATGCTGGAGAATCAGTTTTACAGTTTTTTTTTTTTTTTTTAAGGTTGAGATGTAAGGAAGCTTATGTGAAGGTGGGAGGAAGCAAGGTGGGGATTGTATTTTAGGATAGTTAACAAGATTATGTGCTCTCTTGAGGATGATTATGGCTTATTTCAAAGGTATATTAACCTAGATGCATAGAAACAATAGACAGAGATTGCTTAAGGCAAGATAAACCTTTTACTAAAAAAATTAGATGCTTGGGGCATGACTACCCACCATGACTTGCCCGCAGTTAGGAACTTATGATTAGATCACCCTGTGAAGTTACTTTTCATAGAACCTGTTTTGTTTTCATCCACAGAACTAAGTGACTAATACTTAAGTGACAACTTAAGTATTAAGTTGACTAAATCATTACACAAAGGCAACTTTAAAACCGTAAACTGAGTAACCTCGTGGAGAAAATATTAAGCAAATTTGTCACTGCAGTCATCATTATTGAGTTTTTCATTTGTTTTGTTCTTACTTCTGAGTAGAAAGAAGAGACTGAATAAATTGAGTTTCATTATACAGAATTTTAAAAATTTATGTCCTGTGCAAATTGGAGACTAGATTTATTTCCTGCCTCAACCACCACCCAGTCTGCCAAGACTGGACAGAGAGAACAGCAGCATAAAACATAAAGCTGAGGTTTTTCTCTAGTTTACATCACGCAAAGTAGTTAGGGAACAAAGTCTTATTTGTGGACAGGCAAAGTATTTCTGAAAAGAAGCAGGAATGAGACTCGAGGAAGGGATTAAAAACTAGGCAGAAATGTGTAGTGAAGAATTCAACCTTGCTCAATAAGAGGTCTGGCCTTTGCCCTTGGCTTCTGGAAGGTCATCTCTAAGCTCCTGAAATATTTTATCTTCCTGTACCTGGGGGCCTTGGGTCACCCTGTGAAGTCTAACGATGTGATTTAGAGTGGGGGCTTTGGATCACATGGTATCTGTTGACTTGAAGACTGAGATTAACAATGTGGGAAATCAATCAGTCAGTCAGTCAGTCAATCAATCAATCAATCAATCAATCAATCAATCATATCTGTATGATGGAGCCCCAATAAGAGCTCTGAACACAGAGAATTTGATGAACCTCTCTTGCGTGGATAAGAAAGGCGATCTGTAATAAATCTAACCAAAAGTAACCTCACAGGGTGATCTAATTATAAATTCTTATTTGGGCAGGTCACAGCTGGTAACACCCCAGGCCTGTAAAAGGTTTATCTTTCCCTTAAGTAAGCCCTGTCCACTGTTCTTGTGTATCTAGGTTAATATACTTTTGAAATACCAGAAGTAATTCTCTTTTCTGGACCTCTCAGAGGTATAACCACCCTCAAGAGAGCATATAATCTTGTAAACTATCCTGTCATCCACCTCCATGTAATCTTCCTTAGGTTCCCTCCTTAATTCCAAATGTATAAAAAAAACTATAAAACTGTCATTCTCCAGAGCATTTGAGATCTTGCTTCCTGGCATGTAGTCAGTTTGCTTCAAATAAAATCTTATAAATTTTTTCTACAGATTTGGACATTTCTTACTTTAACACTAGTTAGGAATACTCCATGCATATAAATGTTGGGATGCTGGGATAATGTGTCCTGACTTCCATAGAGAGAGAACAATGAAATCTCCACAAGTTGTACTTACCCAGAGTTTACTCTTCCCTTGGCTGATTTTAACATGTATCCCTTCCTTGTAATGAACCATAACTAAGTATAACTGCTTACAGTGAGTTTTATGAGTCCTAGCAAATCATCAATCTTGAGTGCGATTTTGCAAAGCCTCTGAACTTGCAGTTGGTGTCAGAAAAGAGGGTGCCCTATTATGGGAACTGCGATGTTCCATTTAACTTTTCATTTGTCAAACTGATATGGAGGACACCCGAAGAAAGATATAGATTAGTAGTAGAGGGTGATTTTGTTGGATGACACACTCTTTTAAAATTTTAAGTCTTAAAGGGTTTTCTCTTGTTCTTATAAGATGGTATTAACTAGAGTCTCAATATTTTCCCTCTGCCATTATAAAGCTTCTAAAATCAATAAAAATTAAAAATAAATACAAAACTTTTTCCTGTTCATATAGTTCTTGCTACAGTTTGGTTAGATCAGGCCAAGTGAGTATGTTGGCCAAAGGGGAAGCAAGGCCAGATTCCCTCTATTACTTTTCACATTCTCCTGGTAAAGGGAGTGAAATGAATTGGCTCCTTGAGGTGGAACATGATACAGAAAGTCACTAGAGGCAAGAGGTGGAAGTTATACTTCAGAAATGGGAGAAGAGAGTCATTCTATTTTTAATTTAACTTTTCTATAAGGTCAAAATAATTTGAAGTTTCTAGTTTTTGATTTATTATAAATTTCAAAATAATTCTAAAATTAACATTATATTTTGCAACTCTTCATAGAGAAGAGAATAAATTCTTTTACTCTCCTTACAATGGTAATATTTGTATATTTTTCTCTTTCTAAATTAATGGCCCAATTTTTACATCTCTCCACATTCTAGCAAGTTAAATATATATCTCTTAATCTTACTAAAAGTAAATATATTAGCATCAGGCTAAATTATGAATTGTGATAGCATATAGTTTTGGGTGAAAAAGTTTATTTACTCATTTTCCCATGTATTGATAAAAAACAGCAGGAGATATACCAGGATAAACAGAAATGTATTATGCATATGAAAATAATGTGGATGACTCATCAAGGCTCTGATGAGCCAGTCGCCCCCATTATTTTTTAAGAACTGCCCTCAAATTCTCTCCCTGTCTTCAAATTTGTGATTCCTATTGCACTATAGGCCACTTTAAGGGAGAATGCCCTGCTCTGCACCAAGAGACAAGGACCTTTACATCACTCAAGAGACCATGTGCTGAGTGGTATTGTGCTGGCTGGAAAATTACTGCTTGGCTATCGCCCATGGGAACATAGGCTATCACCCATGGGAACATAACATTCTAACAATAAGCTTTCTGCTTCTGTACCCCCACTTGCACAACCGACCTGTGGGTTGACAGATAGTGAATAGGAGAAAAATAGACCTTTGTGTTTAAGACAGAATGAGGAATGGGATTTAGGGCTTAAAAACCCTGTACCTTTCAGGGCTGCTTAATTTGGGGTCTGCGTACCCCTGGCAGACCCAGCTGGCTGAATAAAGAGTGTGTTTCCTATAACTCACTGATTTCTGGTAGTCCGTGTGTCTTTTGGGGACTGGTGGCTACAATAGTATTAGATGTTAATTGTATTTCTTTCTAATATATAGATATCCCGTTTCCTCCATTGCACTGAAAGCTAATTGAAGGTAGAATTCATTTCTGTCTTTACATGACAGAGCCTAGTGTAGTATTATTAAATAAGTACTTGTTGAATGAATGGTTGAATAAATTTAGAGAGACCTTACTAACAAGATTTCTCTGATTATAAGGGTATTAAAAACAAAAGTGTGTGAAGAATGCTTTTAAAAGAGACAGTATTTTAATATGCTCTATGTCCTCAGCACAGGAAAATTCATTGGTTCAATCAGTGCAGGCATAATCTTTATTAATGGCATTATAAGAGACACCGACTCGACTCTACTCTCAAAAATTCTGTGATAAAATTGGAGAGTCTACAAAAATAATGAGAATAAAAAGTGGAGAGTCTACAAAAATAATGAGAATAAAAATTAAACATGGTTTGCTCTCAATGATTTTTTTCAGGATAAAGTTTCTAGGGTAAAAGAATATAAAACATTAAGCCACATTTTCAATAGTTACTGGATAAGAAATGATCATAGGAAGTAATAGTACCAGTATGCCCATGCTTCTAAAACCAAGTCCTGAAATGTTTGAAAGCTATTCTCCAGCCTAAATTCGATTATTTTCCTACCTTAATTTATGATTTAAGTGTTTCAACAAACTTAGACCAGTTTGTAAATTTTTTCCTATTCATTTGTTATTTTCACAAATTATGTGCTCTGTCTAAATTATACTTTTGTATATCTTGAATATTCTAGGTATACTTTTGTATGTCTTGAATATTCTAGAAAATTATGCTTTTAACTTCTTCCCATGACATGCTGAGAACTTTTATAGACAATCCATGAGTGCAGAGTGAGGTGACCCCAAGAACGCAGAGATAAAGGAGACAAGGTTGTCTTCCGAGAAATAAACGACTTAAACCAGCACATGATGGAAGGAGACACAATGTCTCCTAGTCCCAGAACAGCTCCTTGACTAGTGACAGCTAAACTGGCTCAATCCAAAATATTTATATCTAAGTAAGAAAGTATCAACAGCACGGGGTACAAGCAAAGAAAATAAAGCAGTGTTTGAATTTAGGAAACTTGAGAATTCTGGAGTTGTGCTCTGCTGTGAGGTTAGCATATTTCATTTAGTCAAATCCTCCTTAGGAATGTCCGCCTCATTTTGCTTTATTTCTTGCTAATACAGCCACACTCTGATTAATATTTTGGGGAAAGAGGTGCTGTAAGTAGTGTAATTGATCATTTTGGTCACTGGTAAAGGGTTACCAGCCTCATTGTGAAAGAAATATTTGCATTCTGGTTTACCTGTAAGGCTGGAGTGAGTTTTGGCTAATGATGGTCCATTGACCAGATACTGAATATCAAGAGGTGCTGAAAAGTCTGGTTTTAGAGCGTGTAATATTGAGGACCAGATGCTAGACTCTGACAGTATCAGCAGGTTCTCACCACCCAGTGAGGCCTTATAGGCTGTCAGTGAGCCCTCTCCTGGTGACTCACCTTCAATTTCTCCCTTGTGGACTTTCTTCCACATAAAACTGTTAGCCACACCTTTATAACCACTAGGTTAGTTATAAAGCCACAGAGCATTCTGTGAGAGAAGTAGGTCATAATTATTAGTAAGCAATACATGTGTGTATAAGTGAATTAATGATTTATTGTTGGAAAATAGAGATTAAGACATTAGGTTGCACAGAAAGCCAATCACAGACATGATTTAATAATTTCATATTTATGGTCTTTTCAATGGATTTCCCCACTCTCTTCCATAGAATGGCTTACCAAAGACACTTTCCTGTAAACTACCAGAATGATAGCTCATGTTTAATGCATTCAGAAACCCCCAAATACACATTTGAACGTTGTTGGTGATTCTAGATCATGTCTCCTTCCAATCTTATGGTACTTAATGTTGATTATTAGAACATTTAAGAATGTATAAAGCAATTTCTTCCAAGAAATGAAGTTAGGTTATCCAATAATTATTCTTAGGAATTTTTTTTATTTTAATGTTTTCTGCTGGATCTAAGATAGGAAAATAGGTAACTCATTTTTTGTTTTATTTCTAATAAATCATTTCTAATAAAACATTTCTAATAAAACAAAAAATAAAATAGGTAACTCATTTTTTGTTTTATTCATTGAAAGACTGAAAATTATTAATGCAGGTATGGCAAAAGAATAAAATTTATGCCACTAAACTCACAATGCCACTAAATACGTCATCAATCTTTTAATTTTATGAAAGCATAAAAATATAAAGTGTCCCTTTTCTAAATATTTTAAAAATTATAGAGTAGTATATTTAGGGAAAGTATCAGAACACATTTACTATCATGCCTTAGAATTTAAATATTTTTCATACTTATTTTAGTAGCACTTGCTTATATTTGAGTAGTGATAGATCATTTACCTTTCCAAAATGAAGGTAGATGATGAGTAATGAATGCAGAAATGAGTAAGATTACTTGACAGCAGCAAGATACAACCTTTATTTTAAGCTGACAGTTTACTCAAAGAGAAGGACTTTTCAAGGTGAATGATGTCTGTCATATTGTTCAGATGAGAAATTGGATTGATCTCTTTGGTTTGCCATAGAAATTTAAATACTTGTTCATGAAATGGTCTAAAATTTGTCAAGTTGTTTGAAGAATTGCATATAACTCATATATGCAAGTAAGCTTCAAATAGACATTCACTAAATCTTATGACTGTCCAAGGAATTACGGAAATATTATTGCATTTCAATTTTATTATTTTACTTTTGAATGAATATTTTCTTTGTTATTTTTCCAAGTAAAATGAAAATGCATTTTAAATTATGTTTCTCTTCATTTCCAACCTCCTCCCTAGATTTTGGATGAGTTCCAATGAAATTTTAGTAAATTAAATGATGATGTTTTGGTCCTGAGTGTAATTATATTTATGGACTATGAGACTTAAAAATGTATTAGAATGGCATTTTTCAGTTTTTGAGAAAGTTTTTAATTGCATAACAAAATTCTAACACTGACAAAGACCTTTGAAACTATTTCAATCCCCTTATGTAAGAGAGGAAGAGACAAAATCTCATACAAATTTAGCATGTCTTATTAACTCAAAATAATAATAGTTTCATGATTGACTTAGATTGTCTGACTAAGTCATGATATTTTGTAAGCATATTTGTAAAAATATACTTAATATCCAAATATAGGATATTATGAGATATTTAATTTTCCTTACAAAATTCTTTACTAAATGTTACTTCAAGGAATTTCCTTACCATTTCACCAGCAGAGGCCATTTAGTGAGCTGCGTTTGATGATTTATCACGCTGTCTACATTGTAAGATCTTGGGGAGAAACAGCTTCCAGGCTGTTTCTAGGGCTCATTACCTAAAACATCTCTTGTGGATAAGAACTATTCTATAACAGTGGAATTAACTCACTCAGCTTCAACACAGAATCAAATAGATGAGCACCAGAGTATTAAACTGATTACTCTGTAGGCTTGGTCACTAAACATGTTCCAAATCATGATTAGAGCTTGGCCACAGCTGAACTGCATGTGTGCTAGCCTCAGCTCAGGGATCCCAAGCAAGTTATAGAGCATTTTGGTGTCTCCATTTCCCCATTTTAAAATTGGAATTAATAAGTAGCTACTTCACATGTATTCCATAAATGAATATAAGTAAATATGTATGATTTAGGCTAATTTACATATTGGGTATAGTATAGCACTCAGCAAATGTTAGCTTGCATTATCATTATTATCACTATTATCTAACTTTTATTGTAAAACTTCACAGGTAAGTTACCTACTCTCTGTAGAAAATCTGTCCTACCCCCAATCAGAAAAACCATAGTCTCTCAGACAAATATCTTTACAGGATTAAAATCAAGAAATTGATAAAGGAAAAATGCAAAAATATAAAGTTATAGCTATGAAGATTTTATACCATGAAACAGAATATACAAAATAAAATAAGTATTTTCTTACTTTACTAAAAGTAATTGTTCTAGATCAAATTTTCTTCTACTAGCTTATATCGTAGGTCCTAGGCAAGCAGTTTACTAAAAAGCTAAACTCTGCAAAATGTGTTGGCTTAACCCAGAGTGATGATCTTTTTTTTTTAAAAAAAAAATATATATATATTTATCACATGTAATCTCATTAGTTGTCCATCCAAAATTAATGTGGTTATGTCCATTTGAATGAATAAGAGGTAATTTCTTCTGTAAGCTACCACATGCTCTGAACATGCAAACTAAATTTAACTTTTGAATGTTGAATTATTACTAAAACAGTTGGCTATTTAATGATAATTCTAGGTTTTCTATTGAAATGGAAGTAATAGGAAGATCTTAACCTTAGAAAAAGAGGCAGAGTTTTGATTTAGACAGTTTTACATAAGATGATTAATAATTACAAAAGAGAGCACTGAATCTGATATTGTATTAAAGATAGATTAATGGACCAAGTTATCCAAAACTAATAGAAACAAGAGAGGAAAGATGTTTGTATATCCAAATGAGAGTAGGTGTTAAATTGGGAGAGACTCTCACAGTATCTTATATCTATGTACTTCATGTCCTAAAGATCCAACTGACTTGAGAAGAAGTTGCTGGATTTGATACTCACAACTAAAGCAAAAATAAATCAAAGAATTTTTCACCTTTTATAACTTTAATTTTGCTGACTTCATGGAAATGTCCTTTTTGTTCTGAATTGAGTTTAACAAGTGGGAAAATATTTACTTTAAATTCTACTATATTCGTCTCATTAAGAAGTTTTAAACCACCACAAAAGAAAAAGGACGATGATTGAATATGTATTCAAACTTTAATTGTCAAGCATAGTAATTCACCATGCAACTTAATATTCTGATGAAAAATGCACGAACATCTCCCTCGCTGTTTCAGGTTAATCAAAGATCCTATTGAAAACTGTCAAAAGGAAATGAGCTTTTTCACAAATTGGCCTTGCTTGGAAATAATCTCTTTCTTTAAATTCTATAAGCCTCCCTAAATTTTGGGTCATCAGATGCCCCCTATTTGAAGTATTTTCAAATATAAGTAAAAAGCTCTACATGTAAGAAGTATTAATTGAATCTCTGAATTCAATTTTAATTATAAGTAATAGATAATAAAAATAATTTCCATTTATCTTTTTAAAAAGTTTTGTTATGGTGTAATTTACATAGAGTAAAATTCATCTGTTATAGTGTATGGTCCTATAAAGTTTTCAAATGCACATAGTTGCATAACCATTACCATTGATTATGTAGAACAATACTTACCCCTTCAAAATTCCCTCATTTTTCTTTTGAGTTGACCTCTTCTTCCTCTTCCATTGCCTCATAACCACTGACTTGTTTTGTGTCCCTATAATTTTGCCTTTTCCAGATTGTTACATAATGGAATCATAGAACATGTAGCGTTCTGAATCTGACATCTTTCATTTAGGATAATACAGTGGAGCTACATCCATGTTATTGCATGTATTAGTAATCCATTCCTTTCTCTTGCTGATTAGTACTCCATTGTATGGATATAGTACAGTCCATTACTCATTTGGCTTTGAATGAATTCCATTGGATATATATTCTTCTAAAATTTTTGAATTATATAACATTTGAATTAAAATAATGTAGAGATATAGAAATGTGACATATGAAAAGGAAATCTTTGCTAAACTTGCTCTATACTTTTCCCATGTATCTCTCTTCATCCTAAGGATGAACAATATCTCTGTCTCAACTCAGCAAGCTAAGTAGTGTTCAAGAGAATACCGAACACTATTCTGAATTCTTTCCTCTTTACTCTTTCTGAATTATTCTCAAAGTTAAAAACACAAACTGGGGACATAGTCAATTAACCACAATCCTGGCTTTATAGACCATGCAATTAGTCCTTATGATTAAAAATATTTAAAGCCTATTGAAATAAAACTGGTAACGGCTGGTAGACTTATTGGATAAGGCATTTAAAAAAATTTCTGTTTAATCATTAGGGGACCACCAGGTAAACTGGGTAGATTTTAGTGGCCTTACATGACAAAAATTACAGTCATTATGGAATTAGTCCAGGAAAGTCAGTAAACAAACTACAATAATAAACAACAACCAAAATAAATACTGGAGAGAGTGGTAATCTTATTTCCAGAGTTGTCATACTGTATTATTTAAAATGGGCAGTTTTCCTATGAACCATATCATGGTTGCTTTTTTTCCTAAGAAAAAAATACAAATAGATAAAATGTCCAGTTTTCAACAACAAAAAAAAATTGAGACACAAAAGAGAAATAGAGATGGGAAAAAGACAGTCAACAGGAGTTGTTCCTGAGAAAGAACAAGCATTGGACCTACTAGAAAAAGACACCAAATTAGCTATTATAAATATGCTCTAAAGGCTAAAGAAAACCATTTCTAATAAATTAAAAGAACATATGAAAAACGTCTCTTACAAAATAGGGAATATCAGTAGAGAGAGAAATTATAAAAAAGAACCAACTACAGTTTCCAGAGTTGAAAAGTACAATACCTGCAATGAAAATTTCACTAGAGAGACTCAATAGCAGATTTTGAGCAGTCAGAAGAAAGAGTCAGCAAAGGTCAATTGATATTTTGTCAGTCTGAACAACAACAAGAAGCAAGAATAAAGACAAAGGAACAGGAGCCTCAAAGACCTGTGAGATACCATCAAGTATATCATTATAATGGGTGTCCCAAAAAGAGAATGAATATTTAAAGAAATAACAGCTAAAATCTTCTCAAATTGAAGAAAAACACTAGACTGCACATCCAAAAATCTCAACAAAATCCAAGAAGTATGAACTGAAAGAGATATACACCTACACACATATCAAACTGCTAAAGAAAAAGACAAAGAAGACAAAGAGAGAATGTTAAAAGCAACTCATCACATATAAAGGGTACTAAAAGTGATCAGGCTGAAAGGAAAGGATACTAAATAGTAATTTGAGTCCACGCAAAATATAGAGTGCTGGCAAAGGCATCTACATAGTTAAATGTATAACTTTGTACATTTGTTTGTATGACTTTGTACTTCTGATCTAAAAGACAATCACGTAAAGCAATAATTACAAAACTGTTTGATAGGCTTATAATATATAAAATTTAATTCGTATGACCATAATAGTACAAAAGAGGAGGGAAGGGAATGGAGCTATATTGGAACAAAGTTTATGTATATTATTGAAATTAAGTTAATGTTATCCAAACTAAATTGTTTCAAATTAAGATATGAATTGTAATCTTCAGGGCAACTTCTAAGAAAATAGTTTTAAAAATACTTAAATAAAATAAACAATAAGGGAATTAAAGTGGAACACTAGAAAATATTTAGCACAAAGAAACAGTATTGAACAAAGAAATGCATAAAAAAGATACAACATAAAAAATGGTGGATATAAATACTACTTTATCAGTAATTACATTAATATATAAATAGACTAAAACTCCAATCTAATTTTTTAGTATTTCTAGGGCCATGGGAGAAAATATAGCCACTACTTTAAAGGTTACAAAGGATAGTGTCCCCAGGGGAAACCCAGGATTCCTGTGAAGAAAAAAGATGAAGAAAAACGAAGTGAGATGGTTTCAAAAGTTGAGAAGGGGTGGAAGAATAGTATAAAACTAGGATGAGTGGAATCTTGTGGTATTAGAGTATGAAAGATGAGGAAAGATCTGGAAGTTCAGGGGTTCTTGTGGTGTTCTATGTAATTGAGATAAAAGGGATGAGATCGGTCTTACCAGATGGACTCATGCTGTAAGTATTGGTGGAGTGGGTGGTTGTTTGTCGCTTCATCATGAATTTGGTCAATTTGGTCTAGAAATAGGCATTTGAGAATCAAGAACATATATAAAGATGATATTTAAAGCCACAGAGGCTAGAAGAGATGTAGAGGGTAAATATAAACAAAGAGACGAAGATTGAGGACTGAACCCTGGGGCATTTCAACATAGTAAGATGAAGGGAATCTGGCAAATAGCAAAGGAAAAAGAACAGCTACTGGGGCAAGACAATAACCAGGAATAAGTGGTAGTCCAGAGGCTAAGTGAGGAATATAATTCAAAAAGAATAATTAGTCAACTGCATAAAACTACTAATAGGTCAAGTAAAATGAGGACTTAGAACTTAGCACTGGTTTTGATAATATGAAAATTTTTATAAGAGAATGCCAATGAAGTTGGGGGAATGAACAAAAGACTAATTATGAACAATCAGAGAGAATAGGAAAAAACTGTTGAAAGTAGCAATGTTAAGAGAGTTGAGTGAAAAACATGGTTTTCATCAATTTGTTCAAATAATTTTTTATCCAAAATTAATCCATGTATTAAACTAGCTAATAGAAATCTGATGTTTTAGCTTGGTCTCATCCCAAAAAAGAACCTGAAATAAAGGCTTACTGTCTTACTCATTTAGAGCTGCTATTATAAGATACCATGGACTGGGTGGCTTAAACAACAAACATTTATTTCTCAGTTCTGAAGGCTGAGAAATCCAAAAGGCACTGGCAGATGCAGCGTCTGATGACAGCCCACTGCCTGGCTTGTAGACTACCACCTTCTCACCATATTCTCACACAGTTGAGAAAGAGAGAAAGGGAGGGGATGGGGTAGGAGAGGGGAAGTAAGCTCTTTATGTTTCTCCTTCTAAGGGTATTAATCCCGTTATGACCTCTCAAAGGCCCTCTATCCAAATGCAGTCACATTGGAAATTAGGGTTTCAATATATGTATTTTTGGAGCACACAAACATTCAATCCATAACACTTGCATACAGGGTGTATTTAGGAATGTGATCTCAGGGAACAAGAATATAAGAGAAGGAAGAAAGAAAAGATAGAGGAAAAGCCAATTAAATACAAGAATGAGTTTTCTAGTTTGCTGTGGGTGCCTGGCCTTCAATTCTACTAGGATTTTGAGAATCCATGTAATCCATATATATAAAGTACTCACTTTCACCATTTCTATTCAACATAGTCCTGAAAGTCCTCACCAGAGATATTAGGCAAGAAAAAGAGATAAAAGGCATCAAAATCAGGAAGAAGTAAAATGATCTGTTTGTAGATGACATGATTTTATATGTAAAAACCCTAAATATAATGCACACACACACACACACACACACACACACACACTCTCTCACACACTCACACTGTCAGAAGTAGTAAATGAACTTGACAAAGGTGTAGGACACAAAAGTAATGTACAAAAATTAGTAGCATTCTTATACACTAATATCAAACTACCTGAAAAGGAAATTAAGGAAACAATAAAATATTTGGCAATAAACTTAACCAAGGATGTGGAAGAACTATACATTGAAAACTGCAAATCATTCATGAAAGAAATTAAGGAGACACAAATAAATGGAAAGGCATCCCATATTTACAGATTAGAAGACAATATTGTTCAAATATCTATACTACCCAGAGTGATCTATAGATTCAATAAAATTCCTATAAAAGTCTCAATGGCATTTTTTATAGAAAACAAAAACAAGCATAAAACTCATATAGAATCACAAAAGACCCTGAATAATAAAAGCAATTTTGATAAAGAATAACAAAGCTGGAGGCATCAAACTTCTTATATCAAAAAATACTGCAAGGCTATAGTAATCAAAACAGTATGGTATATGCATAAAAACAGGTGTGTAGACCAATGGAACAGACTAGAGAGACCAGAAATAAACCCACGCATAAACTGTCAACTGATCTTTGACAAGGATGACAAGAAGACACAGTGGAAAAGGATAGCATCTTCAATAAATGGTATTAGAAAAACTGGCTATCCACATGCAAAAGAATGAATTTACAAAAATCAACTCAAAATGGATTAAAGACTTAAATGTAAACCTGAAATCATAAAATTCACAAAAATCAACTCAAAATGGATTAAAGACTTAAACGTAAACCTGAAATCATAAAACATCGAGACGAAAACGTAGAGAAAAACTTCTGGACACTGGATATCGTAATATGATGTCAAAAGCACATGCAACAAAAGCAAAAATAGACAAATAAGACTACTTAAAAAGCTTCTGCCATTAAAAGTAACAATCAACAGAGTGAAAAACAACCTACAGAAGGGGAGAAAAATATTTGCAAACCATATATCTGATAAAGGGTTAATATTAAAAAATATATATATATACATATATATACATATATATATAAAAAATATATATATACATATATATACATATTTCCCATTATTCACAATATATGTGTATATATATGTATATAAATACATATATATATGTATATGGAACTCCTAGCACTCAATAGCAAAACAAAAACCTGATTAAAAAATGGCAAAGGAAATGAATAGACTTTCTCCAAAAATACATGCAAATGTCCATTAGGTGTATGAAAAGGTGTTCAAAATCAATAATGATTAGAAAATTCAAATCAAAACTACGAGATATCACCTCATATCTATAAGGATGACTATCTTCAAAAAAAAAATTAACAAAAGTTGGTAAAGTTGTAGAGAAGAGAGAACCATGTACTTCTGGGTATATATCCAAAGGAATTAAAATCAGGATTTTGAAGAGAAATTAGCACTCCCATTATTCACAATAGCTAAGACAGAAGCAACTGAATCATTCATCAATGTATAAATGATAAATAAAATGTGATATATATGTACAATGGAATATTATCTAGCCTTCAAAAAAGAAGGAAATCTGCCATTTGCAACTATATGGATGATCCTGGAAGACATTATGGTAAGTGAAATAAGGCAAACACAGAAGGACAAATCCTACATGACACCACTTATATGATAAATCTCAAGTAGCCAAACTTATAGAAGCAGAGAGTAGAATATTGTTTCCGGGGGCTGGAGGTATTAGTCAAAGGGTACAAAGTTTCAGTAATACAAGATGAATAAATCCTAGAGATCTACTTACTATACAGCATAGTGTCTGTAGTTAACAATATTGTGTTGTATACTTAAAAGTTTGCTAAGGGAGTAGATCTTATATTGTGATCTTATCACACATACAAAATAATAATAAATTAGAAGATGGGAGAAAATTTTTGGAGGTGATAGATAGGTTTATGGCATAGATTGTGGTGATGGTTTCATGGGTGTATACAGTACTTATCTCCAAACTTATCAAATTGTGTATATATAGCTTTTCACTGTAAAGTTTAATGAAAAACTTTTCTAACATTTGATGTGCACATTTTAGATGTTAATTGCTGCTACTCAAGGCAAGGATGCAGAAAGTGCTATAGAATTTTCAGAAAGATTTAACATCAAAATAGCCATTGTAGAAGATTAGAATGATGTATTTGCACGGTGTGTGGCAGAAAATTTTCCCTAACTTGATCAAGATTTTTAAGGATTTGAAGCTTCCAAGCAATTTTTTTCTTTTATTTATTATTATTATTATTATTTTACAAATCAAAGCAAGTTGTGTTGATCTAGCAAAACAGGTTGGATTTTAAGTAGTAGAAAATGAAGATGTTGAAGAAATTGCGATCTTACCCTAATGATCTAACTACATGAGACATGCAACAACTTATTGTCGATGGGCAAATGGAGGCAGAAGATGAAAATGGAGATGAATAAAAAGCCAGAAGGACAGCTAACAGATTTCACACCAGTCAGGTGTTTTAGTTTAAGTGTCCAAGAACAGTTGCAATGGCTTGAAGATAACAACTAGAATGCCAAATTTAATTGAATTGTTATGTGTGGCGTCTAGATAAATTTGGAAATGTATAGGCATCTTCTATATGAGAGGAAGAGGCTAGAGAAGAGCAGAAATTGCATCTATTTTTTAATCCAGAACAGAAGAGACATGAAGAGGACAATGAGCTGCACCTGTTCACATCTGGTGTTATTACTTTCTGGCCGATTTCAGATTACTCTCTTTCAACCACTTTGCAAAACACAAGCTACAATCCTACAGAGGCCCACTTTGACAAGCAAACTTCAGGTCTTTTTAAAGATAAAGTGCCATATTAACTGTAGTATTTATGTATGTCTTAACCATCTTACTTGTAATAAACTGTGATACTTTGTATTAGGTTCCTATCACCTTTATGTGTCACTGAGGAAGACCTTGAGATCTGTAACCTTGCATTCCGAGAGGCCCGGCCTAAGGTTTTTCTGCACTGTGATATTCAGGAATACATATGTCATGTTATAGCAAAGCTGGCATTGATAGGGAGCGTGGGAGAGAGATTTGAAATACAGATGTAGATTTGGCGGTCATAAGCATATTAATAGTAATAGAAGCCAAGGACTGAATGAGATAGCCCCCCAAAAGTGAACGGAAAACAAAAAGGTTGAGGGAGGAGGTAGGACCAACTCAGGGAACACAGACATCATTGCTACAGGCTGAGAAATAGGAGATTACCAAGAAAACGGGAGATACAGCAGCCAGAGAGAGGGGGGGATATCACATGTGATGACATAAAAGCCATTTTGGCTCTATTGTTCAGTCTCAG
The DNA here is from genome assembly GCF_902729225.1 of Pteropus medius. Classification (NCBI taxonomy): domain Eukaryota; kingdom Metazoa; phylum Chordata; class Mammalia; order Chiroptera; family Pteropodidae; genus Pteropus; species Pteropus medius. The sequence goes on along the minus strand of NW_024342474.1, from coordinate 5,633,474 downwards.
ATGAATCCTTCGTAAGTTGTACATATATACTCAGAAATGCAGATATCCTGAAATTAATTTTTTTTAATATCATCTTCCCATCATTAAAGTACTTCACATTATAAAACATAATTAAAAAGACCAGATTCACTGGCTATAGGAGAGATAAAAGCAGAGATGAAAATGAGAGTAGAGAGGTGTATATGAAATAGGATCTTGCAGGATTGTAGGATAGCCAGGGAAGATCAGGCAGCTGGCCTGAGAGGACTCCCAGAGTAGACACTTGATTGAGGAGAGTGAAGCTTTGCCCTCGGGCAAGAAAAATTTTAAATCTTATTTTTTTGTTTTTTTATTTGCAGCCTTAGACATTCTTTACATACAGTAAAATACACTCATTATGAGAGTACAATTTTATGCATTTTGACCAACAGAATAAGTAGCATCACAAGACATAAGACAATTCTATAATCTTCCCTTCAGCCCCAGGTACCACTAAATCTAAATTTAAAGCATTTTAAATTTATTTTTAAGAATTTCCTATGAATGGAATAATACAGTATTTATTATTTTGCATCTGGTTTCTTTTGTTCAGCATGTTTTTGAAATTTTTTTATTTCTAAATATTTTTGAGATATGCCACAATTTGTTTATCCATTAACTTATTGAAAGACATTTGGGGTATTTCAAGTTTGGGGCTATTATGAATAAAGCTGAAAAGAACATTTATGTATGAGTCTTCGTGTGAAAATATTTTCATTTCACTTAGGTAAATACCTAGGAATGGAATTTCTGATTTGTATGGAAAGGAGATGTTTAATTTTGTAAGAAATGACCAAATTGTTTCCCAAAGTGATTGTAGCATTTTACATTACCACCAGCAAAATATGAGAGTTCCAGTTGCTCCATATTTTTGGTATTGTCCATGGTTTTAATTTTAGCCATTCTAGTGGGAGGAGTGGTATATCATTGTGGTTTTAATTTGCATTTCCCAAATGGCTAATGATAACAAGCATCTTTCCATGTGATTATTGGCCATTCAAATATCTTCTGTGTAGTTTCAATTAAAACTTTTCATCCATTTTTTAAACTGTATTGTTGGTGTTTTTATTATTGAGTTGTAAGATTTCTTTATGTGTTCTAGATTCAAATTCTCTTTAAGTAGTATATATTGTGAATATTTTTTCCAAGGGCTTGCCTTTTTATTTTTTTAGTGGTTTCTTTTGAAGGGCAGTAGCTGAGTTGGAAGAGTTGCATACTGATCTCATTCACATGAGACTGATAGATAAGCAAGAATGCTAAATACATGCTCTGGATGAAAACTTAACTTTGGTTCAGATCTCATCTCCACAAATTGTTAGTATTCCATTTGAAATGGTTTTCTAATCTCTTTGAGTTTCTGTTTTCTATTAGTGATATGAAGATAATAATGACTAATTTACAGGGTTGTCATGAGGATTGCATAATTACATAAAATTATGTAATAACAAGAGGCAGGGCAGCGTGGTGGTAAAAAGCAGAAACTCTGAAGAGAGACTTGGTTGAGTTCAAATCCTGCCTCTACTACTTGCTAGCTGTGTGACCTTGGGTGAATCACTTAAATTTTTTATTGCTCAGTTTATTTAAACAGAAAATATGAATAATAATAGTCCCTACCTCATCAAGTTGTTTTGAGGATTAAACCAATCAAGAGATGTGACGTGCTTAGACTGGCATATACTAAGTTCTATATAAGTATGATTATGATGAGGAAAAGTTCCTAATCCAATGTCCAACACACAGGAGATGCTTTAAAGAAATTGAAGCTATTTACTCTAGAACTCAAAATCTAAACTTATAAGGAACCACTGCAATGATAGAGAAGATTGTGGTGGCAGGAAGAGGAAAATATGCAGGTATTAGAAAATACATTTTCAAAAACTTAGCTTGCAAAAACTTTTCAAGACCTTACTTCCTTAAAAATCACTGCTATAGTTATGATCATTATCATTTATTGAGTCATTGAATAGTATATAGTTAATGGGCTTTGAGATCAGTTAGACTATGGTTGGGATCAGCTCACTATTAGTGACTCAAAAAGTGGTAGCTATTACAATGAGAAAACTGTCAAGGATACCTAGCTTATCTAGTTTTTTCTTTCTCTTTTGTGGATAAACTACATACAAATAAGGTTTAATCCTAGAAGGTCGCATGGTGCACTTGTGTTCAGAGTATGGGGAATTATTTGGAAGAATCTAAGTTTTCATGTCTCACATTAGATTGTAAGCTCTTTGAAGCCACAGATTATGGTCTGTTTTTTTTTCTGTTGCATTTGCAAAACCTAAACAATGACTGACACATAGCAGGTGTTCAATAAATTATTTTGACTGAATGAATAAATGAATTAAAGGATACAGGTAGATTTTACTTTGGGGTCAGGGAAACTTCTTCCCTGGAAAATACTTGCGTAGACCAGCATGTACATTTTTGACTATTTTTTTCTTGCTTCCACTGCTATCATAGCTCTTTTCTGATTAAGACATTATTCCTTTAAATATCTTAATATATTCAGACTGATTACTATCTTACTTAGCCTAGTACTTATGAAATATATTTAAGAAGAGTTTGTAAATGTGTACCATGATCAGTTCCCAGTTAATTGTAAATTAACCTTCAGAAAACAAATAAAATGTTCTACCTTCAACAGAATAAACTGATTTTTTCCTGCTTGTACAGTATTTGTATATTTTGGTTATGCCTTGAAATGTATTTATTAGTTTCTAAATAAAATTCTTTCACATTTTTCCCCTGAAACTGCCATATACAAAATGGGCTACATTTTATCGTGTTACTTGTAAATATATAACAAAAATTTTTTTTCATATTAAGCACTGTAAAGTTTGTAACAAAATTACATTACAAAAAAACTGATATAGAAGAGATCTTTGGAAACATGGTGGAGTGAAAGATGGCCCCAGATCTCTCCTCTTGAAACAACAAAAAGCTGAATATCTAAAACTCAACAAAAAACACCCAAACTACACACCAGCACATCTCAGCACGGAATCTGAGAAAAGATGCTCAACATCACTAGCTATTAGGAAAATGCAAATGAAAACCACAAGAGATACCATTTCACACCTGTTAGAATAGCTATAATCAACAGGATAAGTAATAACAAATGCTGGAGAGGACACAGAGAAAAAGGAATCCTCATACACTGCTGGTGGGACTGCAAATTGGTACAGCCACTATGAAAAACATTATGGAGGTTCCTCAAAAAACTAAGAATTGATCTACCATATGATCCAGCAATCCCTCTACTGGGTATTTACCCCAAAGACTTGAAAACCTATATCCGAAAAGATATTTACACACCGATGTCCATAGCAGCATTATTCACAGTGGCCAGGACATGGAAGCAACCAAAGTGTCCTACGATAGATGATTGGCTAAAGAAGTTGTGGTACATATATACAATGGAATATTATTCAGCCGTAAGAAGAGATGAAATACTGCCATTTGCGACAACATGGACAGACCTCGAGATAATCGTGCTAAGTGAAGAAGTTGAAAGTCACATGATATCACTTATATGTGAGATATAAACCTAAAAGCAACAAATGAACAGAACAAACAGAGACTCATGGACATGGACTACAGACTAATGGTTACCAGAGAGTAAAGGGTAGGGGAAGAGGAAGTAAGTAGATTGTTAAAAGGGGTCAAATATATGGTAACTGAAGGAGACTGGACTTTGGATGGTAAATACACAATAGAATATACAGATGTCAAATTATAATGTACACCTGAAAATTATATAATTATATCAACTAATGTTACTCCAATAAACGTAATTTAAAACAAAAACAAAAACAAACAAAAACTGATATAAACATCTCAATTCAGATTTTTCAAGATAAAAATAAATATGTCTCTATATCATTTGTTATTAATCTTTAACTTTAAATGTAGTGAGGTCGAGTTGGCCAATATCTCTTTAGAATAAATTAATGTCAGTAACAATATGGGGTAGGAGACTTCATTCAACTTCAATCATAGATGGTTAAAAGTGGTTGCTAGCAAGACCATTAAATAACAATGTAAGAACAGATACTACACACAGAAAACCTGAAAACATTTATCTCAAAGATATATGTACCCCGATGTTCATAGCATCATTATTTATGGTGGCCCGGACAGGAAAGCAACCGAGTATCCTATGATAGATGATTAGATAAAAAAGATGTGGTACATATATCAATAGAATACTACTCAACCATAAGAAAAGATGAAATAACTGCCATTTGCAACAACATGAATGGATTTTGAGATAATCATGCTAAGTGAAATAATCCAGACAGAAAAAATTGAAAACCACATGCTATCTCTTATATGTGGGATATAAATCTAAAAGCAACAAACAAACATGACAAACAAAGTGACTCATGGATATACATGGACAGTGGATTAGTGGTTACCAGAGAGAAGGGGAAAATGGGGGAGGTAGATAGGGGTAAAAAGGTCAAATATTTGGTGATGGAAGGAAATTTAACTGGGTGGTGAACACACAATGCAATATACATATGATGTATTATTGAATTGTACACTTGAAACATTGTATTTTATTAACCAATATCACCCCAATAATTTTAATTAAAAAAACTATGTAATTATTGAAGAGGAAGCCCTGAAACTAACATAACTGACTCATATTTATAAATCTATATTTAATACTATTTATGGAAGCATAAATCAAAGGAAAAGCAATGTTATTTAAATGTTATTGAAATGTTTAAATGTTATTGAAACTGCAAGCCAATGGCTTTTAAGCATCAAAATTGGAAAGTTCTCAAAGAAGAAAATTTCAGATTCCTAACTCTAGCAAAACTAACTTGGAAAAAAATTTGTGATATGTTGTGGAAGTCTTCACAGGTTGAAAATGTTATTTTGTGCTACCCATAAACCCTCCTCGTCCCTGCTCCCCAGACCTCTCCACACATAGACACATTAGACTGCTGCTGAATATGCCAAACTATAATGGAAAGAAGGATCATATGGCAAATATTGAAAAATATGCCAAACTATAATGGAAAGAAGGGTTAAATATTTGCTGAATACTGAACCAATTACTCTCCCTAGATTGTAATTTAATAGATATTTATTAGGATCCTATGAGAGAGGCAATGTGTTAAGGTCTGTGGCACAGAAAAGTGACACAGATTCAGATATTGCCCTCAAGTGCTTGCAGTCTAGTAAAAGTGGATGACATACATGTTGATTAAAACAATAACAAACTTTTAACATTGAGTCTTAAGTACAGGGTGCCTGATAACAAATTGTATGAGTTCTAAGTAGAGAGATTATTTGAAATGAGGTATGGTAGAATCAGAAAAGAGTTCATAGAGGGATGGCAAGGATTGAAATTTGAAGTGAACTTAGAAAAATATCAGGAAGAAACAGCGATCTTCTATGGTAGCTAACTCCAGTATTTTCTCCCAATCTGAACACAATAATTAGCATCATCATTTGCTCTTTTTTGAATCTCTTTTCCTTTTTCTGCTGTCCCATTTCTGTTTTAAACTCCCAACATAATAGCATTATTTTTTGTGTGATTTTTCAGTTATCAAAATTATCTTGAGTTTCCTCCATATAGGTATATGTATCAAGAATTCATTTTTAAATTGTCAAGCAGTATTCTCTTGTATGATACACTGTAGTTTGCTTCTCTATTCACTTGCTGATGAACTTTTGAGTAGTTACCAATTTTGAGTTATTATAAATAAAGCTACTATGAACATTCATGTACAAGTCATCATATGGACATTTGTTTTAATTACTCTTGGCAAAATATCTACAGGTGGAATAGCTGGATCATGTTTGTAGGTACATGCTTAAGAAGCTGCCAAATTGCACTATTTTATATTTCTACCAGTTATGCATGAGAGTTCCAGTTTCTCCACATCCTCACCAAAACTTGATATGGTCAATCTTTTTAATTCATGGTGTATAGGGTTGTTTCATTATAGTTGTAATGTGCATTTTCCAATTAGATAATGATGTATATCTTTTCATGTGCTTGTTTGTTATCCACACATCTTCTTTGATGAAGTGTTCAAATATTTTGCCCATTTTATTACCATGTTATTAATCATATTATTTTGAGTTTTGAGAGTTCATTATATATTCAAAACATACGTCCTTTATCAGATAAATGCTTTGCAAATTATTTTTTCTTATTCTGTGGGATATCTCCTCACTCAGTAATGTTTTATGGTTTTCAGTGTACATGGATTCTCCATTTTTTGACAGAGTTATCCCTAAATGTTTAATTTTTTTCTTTAGTTGCACTAATCACATTTCAAATGCGCAACAGTTATATATGGCTAGTAGCTTCCATATTGGAGAGTACAAATGTAGGATATTTTCATTACTGCAGAAATTTCTACTGTACAGAGCTGCTCTGGAGTGTACATATGTGTTTAATGCACCCTTCTGTGTACGCATTTTACACATACACACACAGCACTGAAAAAATATTTATTGACTATTTTGTAGTATTATTTAACATGGCTTTGTAAAAGATATTACATGAAATCAGACATTTTTTAAAAAGAACAAGAGCAAAACAAACATAGTCTAGTGTCCAGTTTCCTGTTTGGGGTCATTTAGTTATTTTTAAATTGTATTCATCTCCTTTGCTTAAGAAGAAAATCAAATTGACTTAAAAGTTTCAAGGGATTATTAGATAATCAAACTAAAAAAGATTATCCTTGTTTATGTTTTTAAAGCAGCAAACCCAAAGTTATCAGACTGCAACATGGAATAGGCATAATGAGAAAAAGTTATTAATTTAGTAAATTTTTTTAGATATTAAGAACACTCATTTCATTTTCAACTCAGTGCTTTAAAGAATAATTATATGTGAACATTACATATCTTTTTGATAACAAAAGACATTATGTACACTTTTTCTTACTAATCCATTCTTTTCCTCATACAACTCCAACATCTACCCACATACAACTACTATATGTTACCTCCTTTCTTCTACATATAAGAAGAAAGATCTGCCCTTGGATTGTTCATCTTCAGAAACCCTTTCTAAGGAAATATTACCTGGTATTCTCCCCAGCACCTGCTTACTTACATTTATTGCCCTTAGTTGAATTTTAACAGGTTACAGCTAATAAGAAACAAAATCATTCACCCAGAATTTCCATAAAACAAAGAGCTACTTTTTTGTGAAACTATTTAACATCAATCATTTTAAAGAGATAAATTTAATAAGCTACAATAATTGAATAGCTTTGTGATACTTTTGCCCTTTCAACTAAATAACATGGACTGAAATTGTGAAAACTTTTTCTATTGTCTCTCTTACATAAATGGCATAATGGCACAGTCTTTATTTCATACAAATGAACAGATAAATGAGTGAATGAATGAATAAACGACCGAAAGGATGAACGGACGAACAAAACAAGAACCCAGTCAATCCAATGCTTCAATCTCCTCCACTGCATTCCCAGGCTCTACTAAAATATCCACTAAAGACAGAGAATTTTTTGCCTCTTGAGAAGTCAGTTCATTTTTGCGTATGTGAAGTGCTATAGATAGCTCCTTATGTGGACCTGAAATTATTTTCATTATGCTTTCCAATTACAGAGTACTAGTGTAATTCTCTAGGTTCACAAATGACAAATCTAATCCTGTCTGCTCCAATATCCTCAATATCCTTCAATTATTTGAAAATATAGAATGAAACGCTCCATCTACCGTTTCTCTCTCTCTCTCTCTCTCTCTCTCTCTCTTCCTCTCTTTCTCTCTCTCCTTCACACACACATCTATGCAACTACCAAATCTTTTATTTATTTTCTGTTAAGCCTTTCCACTGTTTTCATCCTTCCTTCAAATGACTGACTTTAGTTCTTTCACTATCCCTTGAGCACAGGTTTATTGTGTGTGAGTCTTTAGAAGTGTAGTGCATAGAGGTAAAACACAATTCTGGAAATGGTTGCATCGGAGCAGGTTAAGGCAGAAATATTCACTCTCAACTCTGCTTTTATATTATACTAGCTCTTTTTTGAGTTCGCTCTTTTTTGGCCCCCACATCATGGTTCTGACAGATACTATCTAGGGAGTTCTGACCCATATCTCCTGACGGAGCATACCTTCTATTCAGTTCTCATCAAAAGCATAAAACAGACTTATAAACTCACTTGGAGCCCTGTGAACTAAAACTCTCCAGTCTTTCTCACATAAAATGTGGTGAAGCCACATCTCCCTTATCTGTGCGTATTGAATTATAGAATTTTAGGGCCACTGAAGAAAAGTGAGATCCAAGGGAAAGTGACCTGCTAATTGCCACACAGCTAGATATTGACAGAACTGGAGTTAGAAGAGCAGAGTCTCTTACACCTGGTACTGTCTTTCCACATACACCTTTCGGCTGTATTTTATACTAGTGGGAGGCCCACGTATGTCTCTATTACACTTTTTCAAAGGAATTTTATCTTTACCAGAGTCATTTGCATATGTTTTGTCACAGCAATAGTTAAAATTTCTCAGTCTTAAAATATACGCAAAACACTGCCTCATTTGAATCACACTTTGTGGCTTATAGTACACTTGTCAGCCATCATCACTTATTATCTTGAGTTCCCTCCCAGGTCATCTTAACTGCAGATTTTATACAAATTTCATCTAGTCCTCACCGAAATCATTATTAAAACTATTGAACTGGATACAATCAAAGTTGGAGGTCTTCAGCAAGATTCTAGAAAACTTCAGAGATACATTAATCCATTAATAAAAATGATTTGGATTTGGTTGATCAACCAGTTATGAATCCTTTAAACCACCCTCTCCTCTCATTCCTGCCCCACCCCATCATGCCCCCTCCATTATTTCATAAAGAATCTCAAGAATTTGTCAAGCATCCTGCTGAAATCTAGTGACACTGCTCACTTTATTATAACATCCTTAGAGGTAAAAGACAATTAGATTTTTCTGATGTTGTAGTCATTTGTAGTAGCTAAAGGACTTTATCTAAAGCCTTACTACTCAGAGTGTGGTCCTAAGACCAGTGTCATTAGTATCACTTCAGAGTGTGTTAGAAATACAGGATCTGATCTGAGAGCTCCATCCCACAGGTACTGAAGCCAGAATCTTTATTTCGACAAGATCCTCAAGTTGTTCAGAAACTAGATATCATGCTTAATTTCTTTATTGTCTTTTCTTGTATGTCAACAAGAAACTACCATTAGATTATTTCAAATGAAAGATACTTATTAAAATACTAATTATAAAGAGCAGGATACAAAATTACATAGGCAGATAGATAGAAATATGTAGTATAATAACAATTCCTTTATTACAATGAAGAACTTCTAAAAAGATGGGGACTAAATGTACCAAAATGTCTGGTTGTCTTTGGATACTAAAATATGGTTTACATGATAATAGGCATGACTTGGTTAAACAGAAACAGTCACTGAAGTTCTGCGCCATGGGGAAAGTGGGGGATTAGTGGTATTACATGAGAAGTCTTAAAGCCTCCATATATCTGTCCAGTGGGGGAATTCATTTTCAACTTAAGCATCTACTAGGAAGTAGTTCATCCCGTGAAACAACGGCTCACAGCATCTTATTCATCACTGCCTTAGAGAAGACAAGAGAGTGATGTATTTAGGCTAGAACATATGCTATTTGAAGCTACATAGTTGGGCTTCTTAAACAGAAAGTGTATCTATTCCCCAGGAACTATTAGCTAACTACTTAATGTAGTAATTTTGTAGTTTGTCGTGGTGACTCAAGAACCCCTTATCAATAGTCTGATCAACTGCTTTATGCCAGATCGTAAACAGAGGCTGACAATAAGTATACTGTCACAGTGAAATGACTCACCCAGCTGAGACTAGCTGGGGACCCAAATGGATGAGAATAACCTGAATAAGCAAAATGTAGGTCAGATGGGACTGGGATTCTCTCATAACTACACACAATATCAGAATCTTGCAATATATCTTTTTATTTAGTAGCATGTGATAAGTTCAAAATAATGTATAGTTTGTATCCAAAGCTGTATTACATCATTCTCAAGACTTCTTTTTGTTGTTTTCTAAATATTTATATTAAACAATATATAGATGAATTTGCATAGTTACTGACCTCACTATACCTTACTGTCATGACCTTGAGTAAGTAAAACCAAGCAAATGCACCTTTTACAAAATTCTCTTTAACTATTAAAGATTGTTAGACTTAAAGAAATACAAGTAATTTACTGACTTTCTCATACTTTCATTTTCCTGAATAGTCTACATCTTCTAAAATGAGTTAATATTGCTTTAATTTATTATTTATTAATTTATTTTTAAAATGATGGTAAGACATCTAATATGAGATCTACCTTCTTGACAAGATTTTAAGTGTACAATATGGTATTGTTAACTATAGGTACTACGGTGTACAGCAGAGCTCTAAAACTTATTCATCTTGTGTCACCGAAACTATGCCATGAACAGCAATTCCTCATTTTCCCCTCCCCCAACCCCTGACAATCACCATTCTACTCTGCTTCTATGAATCTGACTATTTTAGATATTCCATATAAGTGGTATCATGTGTTATTTCTCCTTCTAGGTCTGGTTTATTCCACTTAGCAAAATGTCCTCCAGGTTCATCCAAGTTGTTGCTTATGGCAGGCTTTCTTTTTTTTTAATGACTTAATAAAATTTTCTTTATTCATTCATCTGTTGATGGGCATTCATTATTATGAATAATGAGGCAATGACCATGGGGGTGTAGATATCTCTGAGATCCCACTTTCAATTATTCTGGATATATACTCAGAAATGAGATTGCTGGATCATATGGTCACTTTATTTTCAATTTTTTTGTCCAATCTCCACACTGTTTTCCATAGCAGTTGCACCATTTCAAAACATTCCTACCAATAGTGTACAAGGGTTCCAATTTCTCCACATCCTTACCAAAACTTATTATCTTTAAAAAAAAAAAAAACCAATGAAACTTACATTTAAAAGTTCTGCCATAGGGGACCTATAGATAAAAAGAAAATTAAGAGATATATTAACCAGACATAAATAAGGACATTATTTGAATACTGATTCAAATAAGCAATAAAAATTAATTAACATTTATAAAATATTTTAAAATTTTAACATAGTCTGGATTTTTCATGATATTATGACATTATTTATTATAGTATAATATGCCTTTACATTTATTTTTAAGTAAATATCATTAAAAAGCATATACTGAAATATTGATGAATATCTAAGGATCTGGCTTAGAAATAATATGGGAAAGAAAGAGGGTGAAGATATAGGTGAAACAGGATTGCCCACGAGTTGAACTAATGATAAGTATTTGGGAATTAATTATACTCTTCTGTTTGGTATATGTTTAAAATCTTCCATTAAAAAAGTTGAATAAAATTTTTTGTCATAAATTTTCATAACAATTGAATCCTTTTCAAATTGATTATTTTTATTTGCCTTTTTCAATAATAGCCTTTTTTTTTTTAAGTACAAACTAGTCTTATCAGACTCACTCTCTTAATAATCCTAATCCTGGCTTAATATCCCGATAAATTAAGTCCTCTTGGCTTACAACACAGATATTTTGCCTTGGAAAATCGTTAACCAATCTTTTTCTTGGTACATTGCAAAATACAAAAGATCTGTCTTGATATTTCTCATAGCTTTTCAGAGAACTCACACAAGGTTCTTGCTGTAGAGCTCATTATTCAGATATTTGTCTCAACACTTGCATCTAAAATCTTGTAAACTTGGAAAAACAGTACTTTATCCTAAAAATTCTTTCTCACGATGTCCTCCTTTGCCTTATCTCTAATTTGCTTGCTGCCCCTGATCATATTGAGTACTTTTTGGGAAAATTGCATAAACAGTTTTGAGGTGAAGCAAGACAAAATTGTAAGCCTACTGAGAGATAGGCACCATAAAAGGCAAGAACCTGGTAGCCACAACTTTAAATTTCAAAAGTAGTTCCTACTTCTCTACCAGCAAGATCTATTTTTTTCAGCCCATGACAAACAGCTTTGTATCTCTTCAAGAGTCTACAGATGACTGAAATCCTTTGGAATATTCAAATGACATCTCATTCACTCCAAATATATGATGGAAGAAGGTGAGAGGTAATTAGAAAGACTGGGAGATAAGAAAGGAGAGCATTACTATGACAATGTTTAATATTTTATTTTAAGTTAATGTAAGGTTTCTAGGTCATATTCCAAGATTGCACAAAATTTATTCATGCACTTTGTTTTTTATCACTAAGTGTTACTGAAATGTAAATGCCCTGTAACTCCAAAGATATTTGTTCAGTCATCTCTGACCAAGAATCATTTAGAGATAGAAGTTAACTCAAGTGGCAAAAAATTTGTTTTCTCTCAGTATAACTTTATTAATATTCCTTTTGTTACCAAATACCAAATTGTCCACTTTACAAAAAAAAATTTAGACCAAAACCAAACAGTAAAATAAAACTAATTATGGGTTTCAGTATGTGACTACTGGTTTTTAAAAATAAAAATATAATTAAGAATTCTTAGCAGACAGTAGAGACTAAAATAGGCTAGAGAAAGACTAAAATAGGCTAGAAAAATATAATTTTTCACCTGTGGAAACCAGGTTCAAATTTTCATAATCATTAACTTTACCTATTTCTGGTCTCAGCTAGTCTTTTGAAATACCCATTTTGTTTGATGTGGGCTCTAAAATGTGTTTGAGCAATAAGCATGGTGAATGTTTACCCTAACAGCTTACCAACCTTACCCTGTGCAAACTTCAATGAACTTTAATGACCTAATTCATTGAAAAGTGTGCTTCTTGTCCACAGTTCTTTAACGATTCCATTGCCATTTGCACATTCTACATACCTGAGGACTACTTTAACACCATGTGAGCTTTACATTAAGCATTAAACATGATTTCAAATTAGGATACAAAGATTTTTTTCCCCCAGTCAATCTGTCTCAATATCAATTTGTGTGGACATCTTTGAAATTATTGGTCTGGTTTTCTGTGTGCTCTATGAACTTCATCTGTTCATTGTGATGAAGTTCATTGTGCCCTCCATGGCTCTAATTTTGAAATTCTAATTTGGAAAGTTTTATTTATTCAGATTCCATAATGCTGATTTGGCGGTTGTTGGAAGCAGGATTTATTCCTTCTCACGTGAGGGTTTGAAAACATCAAAATTCATTCTCTTCTCCAGAGGCTCTCCTTACTCCTGTTGGCTTTGGAGTAGTCAGGAAAACAAAACAAAACAAAAACAGGGACAAACCGTCTCCTAGTTTGTTTTTGCTCATCTGTGATTCCCCATCATATCCCATGTTGATGCATCAGGAATTTTATGCAGTCAATAACATAAATCATTCAGTTTGAAGAAACTGATCAAGGAAACTCCCATCATCAAAATTTCTAGTCGAGCTGGCAGTGTAACATGGGATATGCTGTGACAGTGGCCCAGGCTCCTTCAGACTTCTGGACACAAGTGTCATAAACAAAAAGTATTCTGTGTACATCCACTTGTTAGAAGGAGTGGGGAGCCCTCAAAGGCCTCCTGAAAAGAGCTCGCTGTGAGTTTCTCTGATCTCCGCAATCACTGCAAGTCCTACTTTACATATACTGCTAATACCATTCTTAAGTGTTAAGTATTAAGCACTTAGTGCCCCTATGACATGTGGTGTTTTATAGCCAAGAAGATCTATTCTTTTTATAATGCAACTGAAATATTCAGATAGTTAACATTTTTTAAACAGCTCAAAACAATATATAATGAAAAGTGAGTTTCCCTTTACCTATTCTGAAATCTTCCATTTAAAATTAAGCAGAGATAGATAGATGAGTAGATATAGATATATCTGTAGATATATATAATAAAGCTTATTCATGTAAACAAATATTCTAAAACTGTTCAAAAGACCAAGTAAATCTCTAGGTGCTGACATGTAAATTGTCTCTAGGAAACAATGTAATGTATAAATGCTTTTTTTACCTAATTATTATTATTATTTTTTAACAAATTTCTATGTATGATTATACTCTAATTTATTTAACCAATTTTATTCTGATGAGCCTTTAGGTATTCCTGATGTTTTATGGTTAACACCCTTGTGCAATACCTTTGTATGCTCGTAAAGTGTTGGTTTCTGGGGTGGTTCCATACTGTAGTGGTTAGCATGTCTGCTTTACATGCAGAAGGTCCTGCGTTCGCACCCCAGGTGGATCCACGGACCATATCCTGAGTGCTCCAGGCCCCGGGTGCAAGCCACAAGCGTGTGGGAGGAGATGCTCCGCCTTCAGAGATCCAGTTCTTAAGGAGAAACGGCAACATCTATAGGTCAGGGGTGGTTGCCATAGGTAAGGGGTGGACTTGGCGGGGGAGAATCAAAAGAGGGGGAAAAAAAGTATTAGTTTCTGGAAGCTTAATGACCGGTCAAAGAGCAGAGCATTTTTGATAGATGTGCCAAATTGCTCTCCAAACAGATGAACAGTGTATAAATAGGTCTGATTCTCTCATTCTTACTGGCAATTGGTATTATCATATGTTTTCATTTTTGCTAATTGATAGGTTAATCACATTATTTACTAGCATTTCTTAATTATAAATGAGTTTGGAAAACATTTTATGTATTTTATAACCATTTGTATTTGTTTGGTGTGAATTCACTTATCTTTTGCTTGTTTATCTACCATTTATTTATTGTATTTTATAACCATTTGTATTTGTTTGGTGTGAATTCACTTATCTTTTGCTTGTTTATCTACCATTTATTTATTGATTTATAAGGCTCTTCAGATTTCACATGTTTTAGATATTTGCTGTGGTTAAGGAAATTAATACTAAATTGTTTTCCCCTTTGTAGTTAAACTTAGTTTGTGGCTTTTTTTCTCTTAGTGGTTAAGAAAAAGTTTTAATTATCATGTAGTCATATCTCCCCATCTTATCCTCTGTGGCTTCTAAGTTTTCGTATTTTGCTCAGAAGAGTCTTATCCAATCCAGCATTATGGAAATATTTTCCATTGACAGGAGATTCCACCTATCATATATTGAATTCCAAAATGATTTTATCTTCATTTCTGAATTTTCTATTCTATTGATTAAATTAATTTTCATGGACAAAGTATTTTCTAATTAATGCTTGAATGTCCATCATCAATTGCTATACAGTAAATCATTTCAAAACTTAAAATGATAGTTCATTGTTCATCATGGCTTATAACAATAGTTTATTGCTCATTATGATTCTGCAAATTTGCAACCCAGGAGGTCCTTCTGCTAGTCTTTCCTGGGATCACTTATGTGGCTGCTTGACAGGGAGTGGAGAGTCCAGATGGATTCACTTGCATATCTAGCAGTTGGTGCTGGCTGTTCACTGGGACACCATGGTTCTTCTCTCATGGCTTTTATCTCTTAGTAGGTTATCTTGGGCTTCCTCACATCCTGGTGGTCTCAGAGTTCCAAGAAGGCAAGTAGCAAAGCAAAGGCACATATCAAGTCTCTGATCTCCCAACAACCCCATTCCCACCTACATTTACTCATGTTTCATTGGACAAAACAAGTCATACGGCCAAGCCGAGAAGCCATGTTTGAGAGGACTTAGACTACTCCATTGATGGTAGAATGGCTAAGAATTTGTTGCCTTTTTAATTCACCACAGTGGCTATTAACTCAATTTTATTTCCAGTTTTGTACATTTGTGCTTTCTTTCTCTTATTCTTAATTGGGATTCATTGTGGTTTATATATTTTATTGTTTCTGGGATTTTCTCACCAGAGAACTTTCTTAGGTAAAGTTATCAGGTCTAAAATTGTGTGTATATAAAATATATATGTATTTTATTTATTACATATATTTATATATTGTATAACATAACACGCTATGTATTATATATTTATATAAAATTATATATTATATATAATACATACTTAATATATGTATGTGTGTATATTCTATCCCCTAAGAGCACTGCTTTAGCTTAATTCTGTTGATTCTATTTTTATTCTCGTTATTTTCTAAATATTCTACATTTGCAATTCTGATTTCTGTTTTCAGTGAGGTTAGTTAAGAGATAATTTTTATATTTTTAAATTTTTGTTTTTTAATAACAGAGACTAAACTTTGTACTACATTGAAATTTTAGCAATTATTGATTTATTAATTGTGACCTAATTTATTACCTATTTCTATAAATTGGAAACATTAGTAAAAAAGTGTCATTCTGTATTTTCAAGTTATGGCCTTTGACATGGATATGTGTATAATTGGTAAGGGAAATCTTATAAATATATATATGTATATGTAGACATTTTTACCTATATAACATTTTCATAACACAGTCTTTAATATTTTATAGATAAGGGTTTGGATAATTAATGAGGGAATTTGCGTACATATAATAGTGATCATAGATTAATCTACAAATATTACTTCAGTAATTTTTAAATTTAAATATAGACCAAAGTATAACTTCTGATTTTAATTAACAAGTAATAATAAAAATGCAATACAAAATTTTCCTCTCTTAATAATTCCATTCAAAATAAGTCAAAATTAAAATTGCTGAATATTTAGAAAATAATGAGACTGATAATAGAATGAATAGGATCAGGCTAAAGCAGTCTCAGAAGATGGATATACATATATCCACGTCCGTATACATGTATATGCCATTTCTTTTATTAATTTTGTTGTATTGATTTTTACTTATATTTTGTTTATTTAATTTATATTTCTATTCATTCTAGTATTTCTGTAGATTTTGCCTTAGTGATTTTGTTAATGTCATTTCATTAATAAACGTCCTTAAGATCTAATTTTTATTGTAGTTTGTACCCTTTATCATTATAAATTCCCTTATTCATCTTTTTCACTGATCTTTGCCTTGACTTCAAACTTTTCTGATATGGATATTATGTACTCTTTTTTTTTGTTTGGCCAGGGTGGCAATTTCCTGGTATGTGTTTGCTCTGATAGTCTTTATTCGTGAAGCTCAAAACTTGAGCTTATGTTTATTCTCCCAGAATAAACATAATGTTTCAAGTCTAAAAATGAAAAATTTCCCTCATCCCAGAGACATTTTCTTGTATTATATATTTGAATATTTTCTCTTCTATTTATGGGGTTCTCTACTTTCCAAACATTATGTACCATTATTTTGGTTTTTCTAAATCTGACCAGAACATTTATTGTTTGTTTGTTTGTTTGTTTGTTTGTTTCTTTAATCTAATGGTCTTTTGCATTTCCATACACTGAAGCCTTCTTTCACATCAATCACTGTATTTTTAGCTATATATTTTGCTTTATTGTTTCTAATTTGTGCTGGTTATATAATAATGTTGATGATCCTTAATTTGTTTCCTTAGGTCTATACTTTTCTTTTTATTTCATTCTGTTGTTTTGCATTGTAAGGGAAGAAATTTTATTTTTGACCCTCTTAGGGTCCCTGAATGGATCTGAAAATTAAACTGATAATCAAGTTAACAAGAGAAAGCATACAGACTTTTTAAATATAACTTATATGTGATACAAGCACCTTCATAAGGAAATGAAGACTAAAAGAAACAGACGTGAGTATTTTTATGCTAGGTTTGATGAAGAGTAGACAGTCATACAGGGATATGATAGGTCAAGGAGTATGAGGTAATTATAGTAAATTGGGGAAAATTTAGCAAGGCCTGTTTGGATTCTGCTGTTTCCCTTTGTCTTCAGATATAAGGATGCTCCACCTGGTATAGAAAGAGCAACTCTTATATGTGAGGTTTTAACGCCTGTTTCAAAGAAGAAGGGTAGAGAGAAAGTCAGAGTGACTTTCCTGCTTCTGCCATTTTCTCAAATTATTTCATCTTAAAATGGTATCAGTATGCCAAGATACCATGTCTTGGGGTGATACGTCTTGAACCACACCAGTATCTACTGTTTAAATGTTCATTTTATTGACTTTAGCTTTCATTCATTTATTCCAAAACATGAAGCACTTGTAGAAAACTTATTTTTGCTTCCTGGGACATGTTTTCCTCCAGACTAGATTCTTCACCTATACTTTTCTTGATTTGATTTTTACTTTCTTTGGATGATGTGGCTCAGCAGTGATTGTGATAGAAATACCATAGAAAGACTTAATATTCTTGTTTTTTTCTCTTAACCCGTCTATATTAGAAGATACTCATATATCCCATAGTACCCTGTGCTTACCACTACCTTACAACTTATATTTTATTGTGATTGTTTATTTGTCTGTATTTCCCATTAGATTATTGCTGTTCGGAGAATAGTTCCAATCACTCTGTACCACAGTCACCCCTGGGACTTATTGAAAATAGAGGTGTTTTGGTCCCTTTCCACATTACTGAATCTAAATTAGTGAGGGTGAATCTTAGGACTCTGCATTTTAAACTCAAATCTTGGTAAGTTCTTCTGCATAAACTCTGAGCTCCTTAGAGTTATCTTGCTCATCATAGCTTTAATTAGTTCCAAACTAATAAAGAAGGGACTAACAATAAAGAAAGGGCTCAAGATATCAGTATAGGATAAGTGCCAAAGAAGATGACATCAGTAGTTAAATTCTAATTTTCTGTCTTGTTCTGTTTTTACCATTGCCTACTCTAGTGAAAGAGTAATGTTTTAAGACGTCTTCTCATGAGGTTTTTTTTTTTAATGCTTTTCTGTTGTCAAGATCCTAAAAAATTATTTGATGAAACATAAGAAATCATCTCATGCAATGAAAACTGTACTGAAATAACGTGGTGTGGAATGTCATTTAGTGATTGATAACTATTTGTCTCCGGAAGAAACATCACCAGCAATAATTGTTGATAAACTATGACAGATTTAGTTTTGTCGAATACCTTTATCCATAGTTGGAATAGAAAGGAGTTGATTGCAATAACCATAATGTTGTGAAATACACTGGCATTGGAGTCTGGACAGACATATTTGAGTATCATTTTTGTCTCTTGGTATCTGAAACTCAGTACTTTTTCAGGAGCTGTATGATAATACAATGAGATCACAAATGTAAATAATTAAGCATGGAGCATGTACTTATAATTTATAATATTTTTTAAAAATTATAAATAATTTGAGAATAAGGTATAATTATGTCTAGAACCACTGTAGTTTAATTATTATAGCTAAAGGAAAAGATGATTTCAGTATAAAATATCAGATTAACTACATAGAAAAGTATTTTAAAAATTGTAAATATGACCTATGTAATGAACACTTAGAAAAGTGGACAAAATTATAATAGAGGTTAAATCCAAATTTACCAATCAAAATGTTTTTAATTAAAAGGATTCTAGGGATTAGCATGAAGTTCGTTTCAAGTGCCTGAGCAGTGATCATGAAGGAAAGGATGGTGTTGCTTAACTTGGCAGAAGATCCCGTTTCTTCAACAAGAAAATCAGAACATCAACAAAAATCAGAACATCAATCAAAACAATCAATGGGATATGTCGAAAGTTCAGAAGCACAGGACTACTGAAGTCCCAATAGCTTGAGCAAACATGACAATGAAGATCTTGTGAAAGAGCCAAGAGAGGCTCTAGAGACAAGCTCCACGTCAATATGAAGATAAAACTCTGCTGTCCTTTATTTTAGTTTGGCTGGGAATCTGGTTCCTGGCTAATGTTATCATCTACATTAAATATAAGAACCAAATATAAAATTTAAGATTAACTATGATGGATTGTGTGATGAAATTAGAACATCCAATAAAACTTTTCATCTGTGGCCAAATTTATCTAAGCTATCTTCCATGAAATTTAGCCTTCTTAATTTCACATTTTCAAAATTTCTATTGGATATGCTTTGACCAATCTTACCTCACAATTAGATTTCAATGCCAAAGCAATTACGTAGGCCCCATTTGATTAGATTATTGTTTTTTTATTCTCTTAAGGAAAAATAAATATTTTTAGATTTCAGTTGAATTTATACAGAGGCTAGACCCAGATAAAATTTATTTTTTCCATCATGTAAATTTTCATTCCCTTAGAGAATACCAGATATCATTATATTGGTCACTCTTTTACATATTTGCTGTGTTCTGTAATGCTGTTCTGACTTTTCACCTTCCATTAACATTTATTCTAGAAAGTACATCAATGCTGTGTGAAATATCTCTTACACAGAGAACTTTTTCTCTTCCCATCCTCTCCCCACTCTACTTCTTGTTATACCTGGTTTACCTGGAAAAATGACTTGCAAACTAAGCGCTGCAACAAATATATATGTATAAAAAAGGTCTGAAAAGAAAATTTATCAAAATGTAATATTGGATATCTCTAGATGATGAGTCGAAGGATGATTTCTATTTTTTTATACTTTTCAGTCTTTCTTTTTTCTTTTTATTTATTTATTTATTTATTTATTTATTTATTTATTTATTTATTCATTTATTAGGCGAGGCAACCTTTGGTTGACCTCACAGATTGCAAGAACTTTGTCAGCTTACAATTCCTTATTTTTTATTTTTTACACCTATAGCACCTGGTCTTCCTAGATGGTCTCTCAGCCAAGTACTAACCAGGCCCAGCCTTGCTTAGCTTCTGAGATCAGATAAGATCGGGCTTGTTCAGGGTGGCATGGCTGTAGACTTTCAGTCTTTCTTAATTTGTCTACAATGATAATATATTATTTTTCATATTGAAAAAATGCTTTAATAATCTAGTAGTTTCATGATGAGTTGCTAGCCAAAGACTTCACCGAAGCAGGGTCAGCTACAGGGATATGAATCAAGGCTCTGTGTGGTGTTTGAAAAAGGTAAGGAGACTGTGTTCATTCTATCTTTTATGCTACAAATACACATAAGGGACCCAAAGATTAAAATGTGGCCAGTGCATGTGCATTAGCAAGGAGTAAGATTAGCATTTCTATTGTTCCTGCAATATGAACATTAGGGTCACTAGGTTTTTCTTGAATGAGTCTTGCTTCATTAACCAGAAAAATAGCTTTTACTTTATTTTTACGCTTTATTATGTGGTTGATATTTTAAACATTTATTCCTTCAAGTAATGCCAAGTACTGCTGATTATGTAAATTTTTACTCAGAGAGCAAGAACTGGCTCAATGGAACTGAATGCCCTGGACATCAATTACTAACGACAGAATTCAATTACTTTTTAAAAGACTTTACTGCAGCTTCCATGCAATAAAGAATGGAAAACTGTACTGTGCGTTCACAGCCAAGCTTCTAGGAACATCAGATGTGTGATTATGGTAACTGCTGAGCCTTATGACTTTGGCAAAGATTTTGGCAAGAAAATACTTTGAAAGCATCATACCCAGAATAAATGTACATATTGGGTTATAATTAATGAATAGTGTAACGAACATTGCATTTTTAAAATCATGCATCTAATAAATGCATAACATCGATTCTCAATTGTATAGGCTTTATTCTAATGGCTTGTAAATGCCATAGTTTCTCTTAGTTCTTGAATCTGCAGATGGATCATTGATGCAGCTCCTCCTCTATTGAGCAGGAGCTGGTATTTGTGGACCAAAATTAATTATGTCGGGTTATAATTTTCTATATTTAAAAAATTCTGTTGATAAATGTATATGGCCAAGAAATGGCTCATGAGATTTCATTCACAAGTGATACAGTTCCACAGACCTGTCCATACACTGTAACATGCCAAATTTGGTTTATTTAAAAGAGATAATAGCTTCTGTTTCCCTCAGGTTAGAATTCACAGCTCCACTAGAACTATATACCAAGCGCCTGATACTTGCCAGAATTTACCTACACTAAACTCATTACCATATATATAGAATTTAATAAACTTGTCCCCAAATCACACAGTTGTTAAGAGGAAACACCTCAGAATTCAAGCCTATTAATTCCAAAATCTGTGCTCTTCCAAAAAATTAACTTCATGATTTCTTATTTACTATCTCAATATTCAGATAATTCTTATAAGGTCATGGGGAGCAGAAGGAGAGTCACTTTCACAAGAACTAAAATTGAGGGCATTATTTGGTTTATTTTAGGGAGAAGGGATCATCACTCATTTAATTCCCTCAGTTCTTGATGCCAGTGGAGAAAATAGTCTTAATGTAAAGTCTGTGTTTGTGGTAGTCATATGAAATTGTTCTTAAATATTTATTCATTAAAATAAAATCTCCAAGTAACATACAACCATGAAGTAAAACTAGTTGTTGAGAAGTTAACTGGATTATTTTCCTACATTGCAGTTTAGTAGATATTGTTATTAGCTTCATTTTACAAAAAAGGAAACTGAGGCATAGAGTGGGTTAAGTAGGTTAACCATAATTAGTAAGGGGTAGATCTGGGTTTAAACCCAGGTACCCCCGCTACTGATTCCCATGGGTGATGATGAGAACTGACCGAAGTTTTAACTATATAGCAACTCTAACTTTCATATAAACTTTAAAATATGCCATGCTAAGGAATTTATGTCACAGCACACTTTAAATATGCAAATGAATAAATTACATATACAATCCTTTAATTGAAGCTACATGTAAATAATGATTAAAACATTGTATAATTAAATAAATATTAAGTAATATTTATAAATATTTGTAAATATTTCACAATTTATTATCTGAGTAAAAAAAGTTGCTTAAGTGATCTTGAATTTCTGGTATTTATTCCAAATTTCTTTAATTAATTCTAATTTTATAAGTAGAACAGAAAATATCAGGCAAAATCAATATGTAATAATTTTTTGGAAAACTTGATTCTGAATAATCAGAATTAGGTTAGAGTAGATTCTGAGGATAAGATGTGCATGCATATTGCCAATTGGTAGAAAAAGTAGAGGTATATTCTGAAATGACCTGGAGGACTATACAGTATACAGCTTGCAGAAATGGATTAACCTCAAGTTCAAAACTGTGCTCAGGAAGGATAATATTGACATTAAATACCAAATAGTGACTAATTCTCTATCATTTTGGTTGCTTTTGGAACACATCACATAAATTTTTATGCATGATATTTGCTTTCCTGATTTAAGTTTTTTAAGACCAGACTAAAAATCAATTTCTATTTTCTGAGCCAGGTAAACTGATAATAAGGGGAAGCAGTCCAGCTATATTTAAGACAGACAGATGAGATTGGCTGGGTATTTACATTGTAGTTACCATCAACCTGTGTCTTGGGTCTCGAGATATCTGTGTGCTCTCTACACTAAACCATATTCTCACATGACCGAACTGTATGGAGAGGTACTCCTTTATAAACAACCTGAGCAAACTGCTATAATGGGACCAATGGAACAAAAGTAGAAGTTCTTTTGGTTGCAGAAACCTATTCTCAATCTTTTTTTTCACCCAACATAACAAGGGATATGAAACATCTCGCCATTATCGGTAGATAAACAGAACAGAGAGATCATGAGAAATGAAGGGACCTGGTCGGTGTACAAAATGCTGAAAGGAAGATATATGTGTTTTTTAAATCCCACCAAAGGGATTGGATACACTGCCCAGCAGTGTATTTTGGAAAATGACTCAGTGGTAAAGGAAAATTCTGTACATTCAGTGAACGGTCTATAAATATTCAAAAAAGATAACGATGTCAGTGGTTATTGCCACTAATACGAGTTATTGCATCCTCTAGATTATTTTTAAATTTATCACTACAATCATTCTAAAGAATTGTATCCCTGTTCTATGTTAGACTGTTTTGTTTTTACATTTCTGAGGGCCTTATAAAATAAAAACCGATAAAACTATAAAAAGATAATTTCTATTTCTTCTTGTTGAATTCTTGCCTATACTAGAGATCTGGAGACACAAGTGGTGTTTTTTAATTGTTCTATATTCATTGCCAAAGAAAATCGTCTTAGTCAGTTTAGGCTACTATAAAAATATGCCATAGATTTAGTGACTTAAACAACAAACATTTACTTCTAACAGTTCTGGAGGCTGGAAAGTCCAAAATCAAGGTGCTGGCAGATTCAGTTTCTGACAAGGGCCCGGTAATGATTTGCAGATGGCTGCCTTCTTGCTATTTTCTTACAAGGCCGAGAGATGGCGCTATTCTCCCTCTTCTTATAAAAGACACTAATCTCGTCATGGGAGCTCCACCCTCATGAGCTCATTTAAACTGAATTGCCTCTCAAAGCCCCACCTCCAAATAGCATCACATTAGGCTTCAACATATGAATTTCGGAGTAACACAAATATTTAGTCTATGGCAATAATTATATTAAAAATTCCATGATAATAATAATAATAAATTATTTGCCTATAAAACGTCATGGATAAAGAAGTTTCTATTTGAAACTCTGTCATAGTCTCATCATTTATGATAGCACTTTTCATAAGGCCTAAACCAGGAAATATGAAAGGAGGAAAAACTCCTAGAAAGATATTCAGAACTGAGAAACTAAGAGTATTATAATACATTCTGTAGTTTGATTCTTATGAGGTCCTTGGAATCTTCAGCAAAGTTCCACATTATGAAGGTGATTGCCTTTTCAGAGAGGTCCTTTTGAAATTCAAGGAAGTAAATGACTGTAAGTCTACCTAAGATGGACTAGAGATTATATAATTCTGAAGAACTTTTTCTGATTAATCAGAATTCCCTCTCTTGTTTTTTCTTCCTTCTTTTTTCCTCTTTTTCCTCTCCCTTTTTTTTCTTGCTTTTAACTTTTTTAAGGAGATGATATAACTGATGAATACCACTTCTACCACCTCCTTGTTGTGTAAGACTCCAGGATGAAATTGCAGAGGTATCCAAAGATATATTCACTAGTGACATTACTTTTTTTAGAAGGGAACACAAGGAAATTAATTCAATTTAATTGCTTCATAGAAAGAAAAGGTCTATGTTCTTACTGCCCCAGATTGGCTGTAAGAAGTTTCTATTAAGAACAGGTAAAATCAAGGGATATAGGCAACAAGGCACATGACCATGTAACCCAATATTTTGTAAACTAAGCAGAGGTTTTTAAACATCTCAGTTAGTTCTCTCCCAAAGGTAGTAGAATATCCAAGATCATTTCAAATGCTCTTTAGACTTAAATGAGGGTTGGAACAGCAGAGAAAAATGTAATTACTTCTATTTAGCCAATATTTTCATTTCTCTACATAGCGGCAAAAAGAATATGCATACGTCATTTCAGGATTTCCTCAGAGACATTTTCTTTTTTGACCTATATAAAATAGCTTAGATCACATAGAACAAACTTTCTATATAAGACTTGAGAAACTCAACAAAAGGTTAATTGGAGGAGACAAATGCTATAACTTCCTCAGATAACAAATCTCCAGTGATAATGCAGGTGATATGTGCTCGGTTCTCTTGTCCCTTGAGCAGGAGCCCTGATTTTCTGCCCAGATATTTCCTTCCTTATAATTATAAAAATTTATAATACCATTATAAAATTAAGTAAGAATTAAGCATCTTCAATGCTCTAAAATGTATTTTACATAATCCAAATTTTCTAATTTTTGATTGCTACATTGTAAATAATTTCCTAAATCTTCTTAAATAATTACTGAAACTATAAATCCTGTTCCTACATAAAGAAGAAAAAAATCATGGACTAAAATCAAACATACATTTCTTGTTTTATTACATTTTCAACATAGGCTTGTATTTAATTTTCCTTACCTTAAGCTAAGTGTCTCATTTAGTGATTTGATAGAAGTTCTTTTAATCTAATATTAAATTAAGAAGTACTCATGATGCCTGGGACAAGGATGAAATTAAAAGAAGCTCTCTCTGGCTATATATATGATTAGAAATTTATTTGGATGTTATATAGAATTCATTAATCATTCATTATCTTTTGCAATCAATCATGCAAAAGTATCTGTTGAGCATCTATTGATACTTTTGCATACTTTTTGATACTTTTGCAATCAATCACGCAAAAGTATCTGTTGAGCATCTATTGTATGCAGACACTATTCTAAGCACTAAGAATACACTAATGACCCAGATCCCTATTCTCAGAGAGAGACACACCCAATAAGTGAATAAATATGTATGTGCAATAACGAGAGTTTTAATGAAGAAAAATAAAGCAAGTTAGGGGCTCAAAAGCTCACTGGAAGTGAGTTTTTTATGTAGGAGTGGTTAAGAAAAGGGCTGGGGTTAAAGTTACATGTGAGCAAAACCCTGAATAAAGTGAAGGAAAAACCTGTATGGCAATTTGTTGAAAGAGTGATCCTGGCAGTTGGAACAGGTGAGTGCAATTCCTGAGGAGAGGATGCACATAACATATTTGAGAAAGAGCAAAGAGGTAGTGTGGGAAGTGGAATGAGGAGAGTGATAGGAGATGAAATCAGAAAGATAACCTCCAGGATGGCCCCACTAATACCTGTCTCTGATAACCACACCATATACTATCCCTTCCCACACTGAACAGAGTGATGTATGTAAATGATAGGATGTTGTGGAAATAATGGTGTATGACTTCCAATAGAAGACATAAAATCTTCCACCTTGTTCACTGTTGGATCACTCACTCTGGGGAAAGTAAGCTATCATGTTATAAGGACAATCAACAGTACCAAGGAGAGGTCTATGTGGCAAGGAACTGAGGTCTCTTGTCAGGAGCCAGCTTTAACTTGCCAGCCATGTGAGTGACTCTTGGACAACTGCAGTCTCAGCTGACAGCTTAACTTAAACTCATGAGATACCCTGAGTCAGACCCACCCAGCTTAGTCTCTCCATTATTCCTGACTCACAGAAATTGTGTGCTCTAAGAAATGGTTATTGTTGTTTAAAGGCAGAAGTTTGGGGAGTACTCTGTTATGTAGCAATCGATAACTAATACAATAGAGTTTTGCAGACCATAGCAAGGACTTTATGTTCTAAGTAGGAAGACATTG
Organism: Pteropus medius; assembly: GCF_902729225.1. Lineage (NCBI taxonomy): Eukaryota > Metazoa > Chordata > Mammalia > Chiroptera > Pteropodidae > Pteropus > Pteropus medius. Next base: position 5,606,642 of record NW_024342474.1, on the reverse strand, counting down.
GAAGGACTTGGTCTGACTTAAATTTTTAAATACCACTTTGGCTACCGTATGGATAATAGACTATAGGGAGAAAGGGATAGAAGTAGAGAGACCATGCAGAAAGTTTCTGTAATGACCCAGTCAAAGATGATTGTAACACAGATTAGGATATAGAAGCAGTGGATGTGATCAAAAGGGGCTAGGTTTTGGATATATTTTGAAGGCAGAGTGGAAAAAAATTACTATAGAGTGGTTCTGATTTTACTACTACAACTTACATGTATAAAATAATTTCTCCAAAAGTTCAAAATGCAGACTTCTTCAAAAAACAGATCACTAATAATTCATCTACCATAAACCTCTCCTTATTATCTTTATCTTATTTTTCATAAATTGTAAGTCAGTAAATTATAAAAGGAGTTAATGATAATTGCTGCCTATTAGAGTGTCTGGTAGAAAGGTCATCACTGATTCTGTACATCAATACTCTAACTCCCACAGTGGAAGATTATCATTCTGTTCCCTTTGTTCTTTTTGAGTGGCTCCTATTCCTGTTAGTCATTGGGGATAAAATGGTTGCTAAATCTAATCTCTGCCATCATGAAATTCAGAGAACAGTGAAGGAGAAATGCATTAAACAAATAATCACACAAATTAATGTAAAACTACAAACTGCAACACTAGTTCCAACATTTAAGGACATTTGGGACAAGTTAATTCCTCTTTTACATGATGACTCTCAAAATATTTGAAATCTCAAGTCCTTGATTCTTCTTACGTAGAAACAATTATTCCCAACATTCCTCTCATGATGTGGTTTGGAAATTATAATTACGAGTCACTCCAAGAAACTTACAACCTTCTTGATATGCAATGACTCGAATAGAATTTATTAATTCAGATGTGATCCTACTGAAACGGTTTGTGTCTATATTAGTTTTCTATGACTGCTGTAACAAATTGCCATGAATTTAGTTGCTTAAGACAACACAACTTATTCTCTTACAGTTCTGGAAGTTCAAAATGAGTCTTATGGGGATGAAATCAAGGTGTTGGCAGAGTTGGTTTCTTCTGGAGGCTCCAGAAAAGAAACTGTTTTCTCATCTTTTTTAGCTTCTGGAAACCACCTACCTTCCTTGACTAGTGACCCCTTCATCATATCAGATTGCCTTTTCTCCCCCTACTTCTGTTGGCATATCACATTTTCTCTCTTCTGTAGTCAACTCTCTCTTAGCCTCCTTTTTATAAGGATACCTCTTATAAGAATTATATTTGAGACCCTCTTGAGTAATGCAGGGTAATCTCCCCAGTTCAAGAGCCTGAATTTAATCACATCTACAAAGTCCCTTTTGCCATATAACAGAACATTCACAGGTTCCAGGGGTTAGGACTTGCATATCCTTAGAAGCCACTATGTAACCAATTATATAGTCACACTTCAGACTATAATTAAATTTATTGGTAATAAAACTTCAAAATTCTTCATATGTGTTGTTAAAAGTCATCTCCCTTACCCTGTACTTATGCACTTGAACTTTTAGTACTCAAGTAAAGACCAGATATTCAATGCCCTTATTAAATTCTACTTGTTGGATTTAATCTGTTGAGCTAGTCATAAACTTCTGAGTCCATACTCTTTAATGTGGCATATTTAATAATCTAGTCACTTAATTTCTAAAGTATCAAAGGATTTCAACCCAACATGATTTTGTCTGTTTTTAAAAGTCTGTTACAATGAAGTTTAAGTGTACATGGGTAGGGGATTATCACAGCTCAACAGTCCTGAGACCAAGGCTAGGGATACAAAAGCAAAAATAAACATACGGGACTGCTTCAAACTAAAAACTTCTGCACAGCAAAGGAAACCATTAACGAAACAAAAATATAACCTACTGAAAGGAAGAAGATATTTGCAAATAATATGTTCGATAAGGGGTTAATATTCAAAATATGTACAGAATACATAAAAATCAACATAAAAAAACAATCTGATTTTAAAAATAGTCAGAGGACTGGAAGGGATATTTCTCAAAAGAAGACTTACAGATGGCCAGCAGACATACGAAAAGATGCTCAGCATCGCTAATCAGGGAAATACAAATCAAAAACACAATAAGATACAATCTCACACCTGTCAGAAAGGCTATTATCAAAAAGTCAACAAATAATAAGTGTTGGTGAGAATGTGAAGAAAAGTGTTGTGCATTGTTGGTTGGATTGTAAATTGGTGCAGCCACTATGGAAAACAGTATGGAGATTCCTCAAAAAATTAAAAATAGAACTTCTATACAACCCAGCAATGCCACTTGTTGGTATTTATTCAAAAAAATTTGAATATTAAATTTTGGATTATCAAGGAAGATATATCATTTATTTGTGTCCTCTTTAATTTCTTTCTTTAATGTCTTATGGTTTTCAGAGTACAAGTCTTTCACCTCCTTGGTTAAATTTGCTCCTAGGAATTTTATTTTATTTTTTGCCGATGCTTTTAAATGAAATTACTTTCTTAATCTCTTTCTGATCTTTTGGTATTAGTGTATAGAAATATAACAGATTTTTGCATATTAGTTTTGTATCCTGCAACTTTACTGAATTCATTTATTAGTTCTAATAGTTTTTTGGTGAAGTATTTAGGGTTTTCTGTATATAGTTTTATGTCATCTGCAAATAGTAACAGTTTTACTTCTTCCTTTCCAATTTGGAAGCCTTTTACTTATTTCCTTTTTTCTGATTTCTGTGACTAGGACTTTTAATACTATATTCAATAAAAGTGCAGAGTGGGCATCCTTGTCTTTTTCCTGATCTTAGAAGAAAAGCTTTCAACTTTTCACTGTTGGATATAATCTTAACTGTGGGTTTATTATATCTGGCCTTTATTATGTTGAGATATGTTCCCTCTCCAATTTATTGAGAGTTTTTATCATAAATTGATGATGAATTTTGCCAAAAGTTTTTTCTGTATCTATTGAGATGATCATATGATTTTTATTCTTAGTTTTGTGGATGTGGTGCAGTACCTTGATTGACATGCAGATATTAAATTATCCTTGCATTCTTGGAATAAGTCTCATTTGATCATGGTGGGACATCCATTTAATGTGTTGTTGAATTTAGTTTGCTAATATTTTGGTGAGAGTTTTTTTTATATATGTTCACCAGGGTTATTGGCCTATAATTTTCTTTTTTTGGGAGTGTTTTTTTCTGGTTTTGGTATCAGGGTAATGTCAGTCTTGTAGAATGAGTTTATAAGCGTTCTTTCCTCTTCAATTGTTCGGTATAGTTTGAGAAAAATAGGTGGTAATTCTACTTGAAATATTTGATAGAATTCACCTGTGAAGCTATCTGGTCCTGGACTTTAGTTGGGAGTTTTTGATTAAATGCTTTACTTTTATTGCTAGTAATCAGTCGTTCAGATTTTCTGTTTCTTCCTGGGTCATTCTTGGAAGGTTATACGTTTCTAAAAATTTATCCATTTCTTCTAGGTTGTCCATTTGTTGGCATATAATTGTTAGTAGTATTCTTTAATGATCCTTTGTGTTTCTGTGATATTTGTTGTAACTTTTCTTTCATTTCTGACTTTATTTATTTTGGCTCTTTCTTTTTTCCTTGATGAGTCTGGCTAAAGGTTTCTCAATTTTGTTTATCCTTTTAATGGACCAGCTCTTAGTTTCATTTATCTTTTCTATGTTTTTAGTCTCTATTTTATTTATTTCCACTCTGGTCTCTATTATTTCTTTCCTTCTACTTACTTTCGGTTTTGTTCATTCTTTTCCCTGGTTCCTTTAGATGTAAAGTTAGTTTATTTATTTGGGATTTTTCTCGTTTCTTGAATAGGCCTACATAGCTATGAACTTTCCTCTTAGAACTGCTTTCTCTTTACGTCTGTTAATATGTGCTTTATGTATTTAGGTGCTCCTATAATGAGTGCATAGATATTTTCAATTGTTATATCCTTGGATTGACCTCTTTATCATGATGTAATGTTCTTTGTCTCTTTTCAAAGTATTTGTTTTAAAGTCTATTTTGTTTGATATAGGTATTGCCACCTCAGCTTTCTTTTTGTTTCTATTTGAATAAATATTTTTCCATCCCTTCACTTTCTTGTAGGCATATGGATGGGTCTTGCTTTTAATCCATTCAGCCATCCTATGTCTTTCAATTGGAGCATTTAGTCCATTTACATGTAAATTCATTATTGATAGGTAGGTACTTATTGGTATTTTGTTCTTTTTTTTTTTTTTGTAGCTCTCTATTCCTTCTTTCTTCTCTTGATATCTTTCTTTTGAGTTTGTTGGTTTTCTTTAGTGTTTTATTTCATTTCCTTTCTCTTTATTTTTTGTGCATTTTTGTAGGTTTTTGGTTTATGGTTACCGTGAGGTTTATACATATTCATCTATACTTGTAGCAGTTTATTTTAAGCTGATAGGCATTTAACTTGAAATTCATTCTAAAAGCACTACATTTTTACTCCCCACTCCAAGCTTTGTGTTTTTGATGTCATATTTCAGATCTTTTCTTTTGTGTTTTCCTTATTTATTATAGTTAATCTTGCTTTTCTGTCTTTTAATCTTTATACTAGCTTTTTAAGAGACCAATCCGCTGTGTTTATTATGTATTTGCCTTTACTTATGAATTTTTTTCTTGCATGTATTTTCTTATTTCTGGTTATGACCTTTTCTTTTCTGTTTAAAGAAAATTCTTTAACATACTTGTAAAACCGCTTCGGTGGTGTTGCTCTACTGTAGGTTTTTCTTGTCTGAGAAATGCTTTATTTCTCCTTCGATTCTAATCTTGCAAGATAGAATATTCTAGGTTGTAGTCTCCTTTCTTTCAGCACTCTAAATATATCCTGCCATTCCCTTCTAGCCTGTAAACTTTCTGCTGAGAAATCAGCTGATGGCCTTGCAGATTTCCCTTATATGCAACTAGTTGTTTCCCTCTCACTGTCTTTAAGATCATCTCTATCTTTAACTTTTGTAATTTTAAGTACGATTTGTCTTGGCGTGGGCCTTTTTGGGTTTGCCTTGTTTGGAACTTTCTGTGATTTCTGGGTCTGGATGTCTGTTTCTTTCCCAAGATTAGGAAAGTTTTCAGTCATTACTTCTTCAAATAAACTTCTGCCCCTATCTCTCTTCTTCTCCTTCTAGGATTTCTATAATGCAAATATTAGTGTGCTTGATGTTGTCTCAGGGGTCACTTAAAGTATTCTTTGTTTTTAAAATTCTTTTTTCTTTTTGCTCTTCTAATTGGGTGATTTTCATTTTATCTTCTAGGTCACTAATCCATTTTTCTGTATTATCTATTTTTCCTTTCAGTTATGGTATTCTTCAGCTCTGATTGGTTCTTTATTATATTTTTTATCTGTTGAAGTTCCTTCTGAGTTCCTCTATTCTACTCTCAAGTTTGCGAGCATCCATATAACCATTTCTTTGAATTTTTTTTTCCCCCTACAGCACCTGATCTTTCTAGATGGTCTCCCATCCAAGTACTAACCAGGTCTGACTCTGCTTAGCTTCTGAGATCAGACAGGATCAGGCTCTTTGAATTCTTTATTAGGCAAATTACTCATCACTGTTTCGTTCAGTTTTGTGTGTGTTTGGGGTGGGGGGAGGTGTTCTTGTTCCTTAATTTTTAACATATTTATCTTCTCATTTTATTTGCCTTTCTGTGTTTGTTCCTATGAATTAGATGAGACAGCTATCTTTCCCAATCTTGAAAAAGTGGCTTTGTTTAGAAGCAGCCTCTGTGTAGACTGTGTGTCAGATTGTTTTGGCAGGCTAATTGGAGTCAAGGTGAACTCATGTGGTTGGTGCCTGGGGCACTGACTAGTGGAGAGGAGTGGGCTCAGGGCAGGGTGCCCTGTTATGTATGGCATGCAGTAGCTCCCTGTTGATCCAACTATCCATGGCTGGAGTGGGGTCTGGGTGGGGCAGCCTGGTATGCTTGTCCTGCTATGCTCTGTGACCTCACTAGACTGAGCTTCAGGTAAAGCAGCCTGGTGCCCTTGCATTTAAAGAAGCACTCTGCTAATCTGGTTGTCCATGGCTGGAGTGGGATCTGGGCAGGGCAGCCTGTGCATGTGCACCACTGCACCCTATTGGTCTGCTGGAATGAGTTCCAGGTGAAGTGGCCTGGTGTGCACATGCACATAATGGCATCCTGTTGATTCGGTTGTGCACTGTGCACCTCAGCACCATCTTGGTCCCACTAAAGTGAGCTCTAGGGCAGAGGGAGTGGGCTGCAGCAGTCTTGCAGGTCAGCCAGAGCACTTGGATAGAACTCTCACCCACACTATCTAGGTGGAAGGGAACATAAACAATGGCTCTCATTGGCACTTTTACTCCCAGAGAGCTCTCATAGTTCCCCAATCTTCTCTATGTGGTCTCTCGTTCTCACTCTCACTCTCTCTCATTTGTTTTGCAGAAGCTCTAAATATTATATTGCTCTAAATATAAGTGTATATTTGGTGTGTTCATGGGAGGGGGCAAGTTCTGTGTCCTACTATGTCAACATCTTGGACCTGCCTCTCCAAGAACACATTTCTTTTCAATGTAGCAATTCTAATCTCAACAAATATTATCCAACTGGGCTTAAGAGAATAAAAAATTCTGCTTATTCTGAATTAAATTTCATTTTTACCTAATGTAAGAAGAAAACTTATAAGGAATAAAATCTGGCATTTCCTTAAGCATTTAAGTTTTCATCTAAGTATTATTGACCTAGTCACTAAATGCATGGCAGATTGTTTGAACATATTTAAATTTTAGGGGTTGGCAAATTTTCAAATATCTGAAGGCTGTATGGTGTCCTTGATAAAAATTACTTTGTACAAAGCATCTGTGTTGATTAACTGTTGAGAAATCATTTGCATGTTTTGTGGATTTTGGCTTCCAGCCTGCTCAGCGTAGGCCTTGTCAGGTCAGCTAGTCATATTTTCACAACAATTCAAGTGATAAGATCTTTTCCAGTATCATTTGACATGCCTTACAGCTATCCTTTTTAGCCTTTCTATTTACCCAGACAGAGAGGAAAGGGCAAATTTTTTTCTTAGTTGAACTCAAGCAAAAACACGAGAGTTTCTTTATTTTTAGTTTCAGGTCTCACCTATGTCACATATAGACTCTCCTTTTCATCCTCTCTTTAAAGACTGGTGGTTCAATACCCCAATCTTTAAGTCAAGGTGGTTTTCTATAGTCATTCTTCCTTTCCTTCATTTATTTACTTGTTTTTCAATAAAATTTTATTGAGTGCCAATATGAATCCAGTTCTATAATACAAAAATAAATAATTGATTGTCAGTCTAATGGGAATGAGGAATATAAGAATAAGGGTATAAGATCTCAGATGAGAGAGTAATGAGGATTGGGGAGCATTGGGAGGGAGGACTAGAAACTATTTAATTTTTTACTCTAACATATTTTGATTTTCAATGTTTTTGATTCATTTTTATCAAATAATCAGCAAATATTTGTTGTAGGCTTGTAGTATATGACACTGTATGCTAGGAACTACATGCCATGCATTAAGTAGCTTAAAATCTCTACTGTTTCTTCCAATATATCAATATAAATATGTTGGTAGACTTGTTGATTTTATTGGATTAATTCAGCCTGTTAGGTAAATGTTCTGTTAATTCAAAGCTCAAATTTCTTATCGAGGATCCTTCTATCTTCTCAAAGAATTCCTTCCCCTTCCTTCCCATGATGATGTCTGCGTTCAAAGAGAAGACTATGTCTGGCAAGGCTTTAGGAAAAGGAGATCCTCCTCCTTCTCTGTGGTTCTCACTGGCCTCTGGTTGAGGTTTATTTAATCTCTCCTGGCCTCTCTATGGAGGCCTTAATGGATCTCCTGCTAAAGTTCTTCATCTGGTGGAATTCCTGGTGTGTTCTCTCTCTAAAGTGAGGGAACTCCAGCCTTCTGGCTGACTCATCTTGTCTTCCCCATGGCTCTCACTGACACTCAGATGTTCCCATCTTCAGGCTCATCCTCTATCCAACCCTTGACTTAGGCTGCTAATATTCCCAGCTGCTGCCATCAAGCCACCTCACAGTCTCAGCCACTGGAGCACACTACAGCAGCTGTTTCTCATGTCATGCAGGAACATTCACAAGTCCCATATCATTGGTCTTATTTCTGGAAGCACACCAATTTAAGAAAAAACAGTTTAGAGAAAGACTAATTTGCATATTTCTTAAACTATTTTTTTGTTAACTATTTTTAGTTTTCACACCATGAAAGCACTGTAATAAATTTTATTTTGTGTCTGTCTGTCCCAGCTCCTTGTTTTTGCAGTTGAGGATTGAGAAATGGAAAGGGTGGGGGTGACGACAAAATTGAGGAACAAAAGAAACCCACACTCAGAAAATTATGGAGATCTTATATCAATATGGATACATGTGAATATGTATGAATATATTGAGTCTTATACATTTACTGGAATATAGCACAGGATATGTCAAAGCATTTTAAATGCCATCAGAGTTTCTGATTATTTCAAACTTTTTTGATCATGGACATTTTATCTTGCAGAATATTTTGAAGAATTATTGTTCTATGAAATGCTTTACGAGAACTGTTTCAGAGAATAAAAGTGAGGGAGTGCTTTCTTTCCTTTACTATTGAAGCCCTTTAGTAAAACTATAAAGCAGCTTTGCCATTTGCCTAAAAATTTATTTTTCCTATACCCAGAGTACTCCTTGGATTTAATACTTATTAAAATTAGCAAATCCTCTTTTTGATATATATATATATATATATATATATATATATATATGTGCTGCTCTAGATTGTCAAACCTTCACTCTGACCTGACATTCTAGCACCCACTAACATATTTAGGGATAAAATTTAGAGGAGAAAATTCAAAATCCATCTTGCCTTCACTCTCAATATTAATATCTCACATACTTATACCCTTCTACAGCATTTCACACTTTCAATAGCATTATCTCTTGAGTTGAAACGTACTATTGATTTGGCTTTTGCCACACTGTGAGTTGGACTGGCAAGAAATTTCTAATTTTTAAGAGGAAACTGAGGTGCAGCCTGACCAAAGTAATTGGCCTAAGTCACACAGGACTAGAGCCAAGACTAGAGCACAGCACTCTTGGCTCATTGTCTGATTCACACCCATTCCACAATGCTTCCATTACACCTGAGGACAGATGTCTTGTATAGCATTATTACGATTGCCATGTACAATAAATGGAAGCAAGCCTTTAAAAAAAACTTGCCAGGATATTGGAACAGAATTCTTATTTAATTAGTGAGATAAATGATTTATATCTCTTTCATTGAAATTTAATTATAATGGTAAATTTCTTAAATCAGTCAATAGGATCAATTTAGTTATTATATGCTTTCTCAACCAATGCAATTTATTTAGAAATTCTGAAAAGTAGAGGCAAACGATGTCTGGAATGATTTTGTGGCAATGAGAAAACATGAAACTACACTCTTCTGAACATCTAACCATATACCTATGTTCAAATACTATCTAAAATAATTAAGCTTAAAAAAGGGGTAAATTAATTTCCATACTGGATCCTATATTGAAAGAAAAATCTACATATTTATTTTAAAATTATTAGACTCTGTGTAATCAAACCTTTTTTCAGAAAAAAAGTTCTATTAGAATTAATTCTCCCTTTCCATTTTATATCATCTCCTAGCTGATTCTTTGTTTCATGATGTTCTATTCTGTGTTTCATTTAGAAGAAAAGAAGAGGAAGTTATTACAATCTTCTTTCTGAACAACTGATCTTTTTTCCCCATTATTTATGTCTGCTTACTCATAGTAATGAAAGGCCTAATAAAGCAATAAAAATCATCATAGTACAGTAGGGAGAAATGTCACCTTCTCACACAGAAAAACAATTTGCCTTGGCTTTACACAGAAACTTTCTGACCCCAAATATGGCAAATAGAATTATTTGCCAGAGAAATTCTCCCAGATTAACTTTTGAACTAAAAAGTCACCAACTGCTTAAAAAGTTTTAGTGTGGAAAGAAGAATAAATTGGGTTGGGCTTGTTGTGCCTCTGGAATCTAAGACGTGAACCATAATCTCAGTTTTATGAAGGAGGAGGATCGGGTAAGATGGGAGGAGCGATAGCAGTCTGTGGTGGGTAGAACACATTTTGGGTTCAGATTTCCGACCTACCATTGCCTCTTATCATTTGTGAAGCAGTCTGTGGTGGGTAGAACACATATTGGGTTCGGGTTTCCAACCTACCATTGTCTCTTATCATTTATGAAGCTTGGAGAAGTCACATCATCTGCCTAGACCTGAGCTGCCTCATTTGTAAAGGAAGTGCTTCATCCAGAAGGCTTCTTTGAGCCTGTCCCCGGGCTCTGTTGCCCTGTGTCCAGTATGATTGGAGTTAGGTCCTGACATGGGTGGCCAGGAATAATCCTCATCCCAGGCAGCAGAGATGTATGCTTCATTATGCCAGAACTCCCAAACTTATCCTCAAGACCATGTTTTCACTTTTCTCCTTTCCCACCTTACTGTAGCCACCAGCCTACCTGGCCATCTGTGATGGCCTCCTAACAGGTATCTCTACACATATTCTCTTCCTCCTCCATCCATCTGCACATAAAAATAGAGTAATTATTTTAAAAGTCATATATGGTATTATATCTCTCTCTTGTTAAAATTCTTTCAACCTTTTCCCTTTCCTGTAGATTAAAACCAGACTATCTTTAATGTGATCTATGAGACAAGTGGGTCCTTGAGCAAATGAAGCTTGAAACATCACTGGAGGCAAAAATGACAAAACTGAAGCTATCCTACTTTAGGCACATCACGAGAAGGCAGGGTTCTTTGGAAAAGACAGTAATGCTGGGGAAAATAGAGGCCACAGGAAAAGAGAAACATCAAATATGAGATAGATTAACTCCATAGGCATGTGTCTATAGGAGCTGAGCAGAGCTTTTGAGGACAGGACATTGTGGACATCACTCATTCATGGGGAAGGAAGAAGTGAACTCAACAGCACATAACACCCATGGAATTGCAATGATTTGTCCCTGCCTGGCTCTCCAGCTTCATCCTGATGTAGTGCTACATTCCTACTGACTTTCTTTTTGATCTCACAAATAATCCTCTTTCTTTTCTCAAGAATTTCCACTGCTTGTTCTCTCTTCCCTGCTTAATATCTGTCTGCTTGGCTAGAACATAAGCTTTCTCATGGCAGAATCTTCTATATCCCCCAACACCTCACACAGTGTTTTACAAATGGTAAGTATCTGCAAAACTTTTTGGATATATCATTAACACAGCTATTTTGGTTATTATCTAGTTTTAATTTTGTGGCCAAATTTGATGAATGTGTCATCCCTGTGACTGAGCTTCTGTCTTAACAACTTCCCAAGTTCATCACTTATTTTCATCATCACAATTCTCTGCTTTTGCATATAAAAAAGAAAAAGAAGTTGGATAAAATTAAAGAACTGCTTTTTTCATGACAGAGAATTCATTTCACAATAGGATTTACAACACAGTTCTCCAGAGTAATTTATGTACTTTATTTAAATTATTATTTAATTTTCCAAAATTCAATTTACACAATATTCTTTGGAAACAAATCATTGCATGTTTGATCTAGAAGCAATTTTATAACTCATTGACAGCCTCAGTTTCAAATGAAAGAATCAGTTCCCAGAAGGGTCCAGAGTGTTGGTGGTCTGCTCAAGATCACCCTGAGTTGACCAGTGGACAATGTATTAAGAAAAAGCTATATTTAATGAATACGCTTAATCTATAAATTTCTCTTTAAAATAATTTGAGTTGACATACACAAGCACAACCAGTGGAATTCATATAAAAGACCAGTATTGAATAGATGCTCGTTAAACATTTGTTGCGTTAATGAGTAGTAAAAGGAAGTGAAAAGTTGGGAGCTAAAAGGGGAGCATTAGTTTGTAGAATATCCTACTTACCCCAGATCAGTTAAATTTAAGTGGAACATGCTAAGATTGATGGAAACAAACCAGCTGCCAAGTTTCTTGAAACTTCAAGAGGGGAACAACTATTGTTAACATTTCAGACTAATCATTTAAAATATGAGACTTGGTGGAATCTTTTCCCATCTTTTATTAACCATTAAGTTAAATTGCTATTTTTTTATGCCAAAAAGAAAGAGTTTTAGAATAGATATAACTAAAAGAAATACAATCGACCCGATCTCTAAATATAAATAAGCATAAAATGTCCCACAAAGGCAATATTTCCCATACAGAGTTCTCACTAGAAAGATTTCTTTGCCTGTATCAATCCTACTGTGCTTCAGCTCTCATCTCACATCTGTTCCTCATCTTAAGCCTTTACTTGTAATTTGTATAAAGTATAATTATTATTTTTATTATTACTATAGCACCCATTGTCTCTGTTTTATATAAAGTGTTTATTACCCATCCCACACATTTTAGAAGTCGCTTGTCTTATAAAGGACTATTCTCTAATTACATTAGGTTTATATGCCTTTTTCCCCTTAACTGTTAGAGAAATTCTTTGAAAATAGGACAGTATACTGTCTTCTATATTCCCCCCAGAGTCAAGCACAGCGGGCCTTAAATAAAGATTGAGGAATCCAATTAAAGAAATAACAACAGGAAGCGTGACGCTCTTTATGTGGGAATGATACAGCTGGAATCATTTTAGAGAGGACATATTAGTGAAATTAATGGCCACTTATTGGACACGACTGAAGTTAAGACACTTGGATTAATATGTTTTCCAAGAAGTGATGTGCATGTCCTTTTATTATGCAAAAACCAAAATGTTCAGTGATCAATGTGAAGTTTCCTCTTCACATTTATACCAGAATAAACTACGAATACACATAAATTCCTTCATAGGCATACCATGATTTGGATTGTTTGGTTATTTATTTTTGTGTAAAATAAATTGCTTTAAATGATTTCACTTTGATCACAATTTTGTGGGCTAAAAATACTGAAACGGCTCAGCAGTTTAGCTTGTCTCTAATCCATGTGGTGTTGCCTTTAGCAGCAGGAGCTAAAGGACCCCACATACAAGACAATTTCTTCACTCACATGTTGGTGCCTTGGTGCTCCTCAGCCCTCACCCTATCCGCATGGTATCCCACCCTCTAGGGGCTCCTCATATGCCTTAGGATTCTCACAGCACAGCAGTCGCAGGGTAGTTAGATGTCTTATAGATCAGCTGGCCTCTAAGAGTGTTCAAAGAAAGAGGAAGTGGAAACTGTCGGTCTCATCAGGTCTGGGCCTGAAACCTAACAGCATCACTTCTGTTGTTTTCTTTGGTAGAAACAGTCACGGAGCCTGCTTTGATTCAAGGAAAGGGAACATAGACCTCTCCACTCAGTGAGAAGAAAATTAAAAACTTACACCCTTTTAAAAATCTGCCACATGAGTTTACCATTTTCCTATAAAACTAGGCTTCTGTGAGGAAACTGTCAACTTGACTTATCTTGAACACTTGAGCTTTTGGACATGTTCAGAGCTTATGCCCAAATGAATACTAATATTTAGCTTAAATTCCCTGGGCTAACATGTAAAATTTTTCTAGAACTGCTTTGAAGTAGGTAAGACCAAGAGGTGCCACTTCTGCGTTGTCTCAACCTACTCTCAAAACATCAGTCTTTCCTGTGTCTTTCTGTTATTTAGCCCAGATTCGTAAGCTGCAACTCATGGTCCTTCAGGAATGGACATTGGAGGTCCAGATTTCCCTGAAATTGTAACAAAGCTTTGTGTATAGGCATTTTTGAAGAAAAAGACCTAACAGTTTATCAACTTCTTGGAACATTTTTTATTCCCCAAAAAAGATTAAGAACCACTCTGCTAGAGGATTCTATGCTCATTTTTTTCCTCTTTAACTTTCTGTTTTTGAAATGTATTGTCAATTAAAGATGACTGCCTATGTTCATAATCCTCTATGAATGCCAGCTCTCTCCAGGTATAGCTAAGGTGTTAATGCATGCTGAATGTGAACTGAATGTGGGTTACTAATGACTAGTAGTGAGATTTTCACTCTCAAATTGCTGAAACTTTAAATAAAACATCCAACAATCGAATATTTCACATTTAATACAGGTGTAGGTGCTTCTTTCCAGAAACATTTATTGGCTATTACTGAAACAAAATAGTCATAATGTAAGAATGTCTTTTATTCAATTTAATCAACTAGGATAGTAAACAACAATGTGAATAATTTTGAAAAAAAAAAAAGTCAGGGCCTCTTTCCTTTTTTAACTTATGCAAAGAAAGGCCTAGATAAAATTTAGCCATCTATTACAATCTGAGATCAAAAGGTAGGTTTTAATTTGTGACCTGAACACCTGTTGTGTTTGCCAGCTTAGTAACCTCTCCCTCTTTTCTGGAAACAGTGCCATTATTTGCTAGGAGGGATCAATTTCATGTGGCTCACATAGACTGTTTTCACTTATTTCTCTGCCCACAAAGATGGATATGTAACCAGGCCAAGCCAATCACAGAACCCCATTCTACTGTCTACCATGATTGGCCTAAAGACGGGCATATAACCCAGCCTGAACAGAATTCTCCCTGGGAAATTTCTATTAGATCTAGTGAGAAATATACCCACCTCCCTTTTTTTTTTTTTTTTTTTAACTAAGGTTGCCAAAATAACAGGATATGAATTTTGGGCTACTAAGAACTTGACCAAAATATGAAGAAAGCCTAAAAAAATGAAAAGTGAGATGGAGATCTGGTGACATGTATGCCCTTTGGATCCAGCTTTGCATGAAGCTTTGTGCCTCTGCACTTCTCGTTATTCATTAAAGCAAGTTAGTGTTGAATTTCTGCCCTTGGATAGACAAGTACTTATAATACAATGGGACCTCTAAAAAGGTTCCATAATGGAATTAGATGAGATTTAATGAGATTTAGACTTCGTATAAACCTTCTGTACACTTACTCATTTAACCTCACAAAACCTCAGTGATGTTTTATTTTATGACTCCCCCCAAAAACATAGGTAATGTCATAGAATCATAAAACACAAGTAAAAGGGAACTTGGAGGTCATATTAATTGTCAGCAATTATTTTGGGAAGAAAAGAAGACTTTAGCTCACTTGCTTCTGTGAGCTAGACTGTCTAGATCCTCCTGATCTCATTTCACTCCTTGGCACAAAAGAGGGCCACATTTCCTAGCTTTCTTTACAGTTATGTTAGAACTGAGATTAATTCCGTGATGTAATCGATAGTCATATACGCCACTTCCAGATCAGGTCCCTAAAATTTCTCTTGAAATCCTTGGCTTATTATCCTGCCTCCCCAAACTTCTACCCATTTGAGAATGAGTCTGGAAGTGAAAGGTTCCAAGAAACATTTTTTAAATTTAAATTTTAATTTAATTTAATTTAATTAATTATTTTTTTAATTGAAAAAATGATTTAAATTTTTCCCCCTACTTCCTCCCCTGCCCCCATACCCTCTGGTAACCACGAGTCCATTGTCCATGTCCATGAGTCTCTGTTTATCCTGTTCATTCGTTGCTTTTAGGTTTATATCCCACATATCAGTGATATCATGTAATTTTCAACTTTTTCTGTCTGGCTCCAAGAAACATTTTGATAGAAGAAGCCTGGACCTCTGTGTCAATGCTTCTCAAAGCTGCTCAATTTGCATTGGACTTTGCAAGAAATACATTTTTGTGTGAGATGCCAAGATTTTTGTGTTATCACAGGACATAGCCTATTCTACCATTACTAACCCATTCATTGGTTACAGGAGTCTTTTTTGTTTTGGAGAATTTGAATAAGGAGCAAAAATGGAAAGAAATGTAAAAAGTATATATCTATAGAGGTTAAAATGATGTACATAATGATGAGGTATGGAAAATAAGAAAGAGAAGAAAGGTTTCATGGGCAAAGTTTGGGGGTTTGTTGAATGAGAGTTTCCAGAGTAGCTGAGTATGTTATCATTTGGGAGAAGGGAAAATGTTCTTATAGAGTTTGAATTAGACTCTTTAGTTGTTCTTCAACTTATAGAGGCAAAATTAGAATTTCTATTTAACTAATTTTGACTGATTGAGCTTCTTTGAAAGTAATCTCATCCATAGAATGAATCATGTAAGGTGTCAGTTTATACTTATTAAAGTATTTGCCTATGTATCTTCAACATACTATTTTTGTGATTAAGAAAAAGTAGACATTTTTAATAGCACTATTTTGATTTTCTTATTCTCCAGCCCCTCTTTCCCTCTGAAAGAGGCACATGCTATGAGGAGGCAGCCCAAATATCTGGAAGGCTATCAGTATAGACAAGTGCCAACTATTCACCTTGCATCCTCTCAAGTAATTTCAAGGAAGAAAATTAAAAGCAGAGTTATGAATTCTGGCTCCATGTTATGTCATTTACAAATCAAAACATCCATGGCATCAAGATTACAAGAATGCCAGGAAGAGGAGATCTTATTTTTGAACTCAGGAAAGAAATAAAATCTTGATCTTTTTAAGCTCCTAGGATTTAAAGGTTGTTGCTTTAGCATAACCTGGATTATCCTAACTGATACATACACCAAATAATGATGATGGAAAGAATGACAGCCCCAATTTAAAACAGGAAATTGAAAGAATATGTTCTTTTATTGAAAACACTTCCTGTACTTGGTATAATACTAGGTCTTGCTAAAATTATAATGAAATTGGTAATAGCATCTTCATTTTACAAAGAGGTTAAGTCTTGTTTAAGAATCAATCGGCCAGAAACAGAATTCAAACAAGATCTTTTTGAATAAAAGACAAGGTGTAATTCATTAACCGATAGGTGATGTCAAGAGAGGAGTTATGAAAAAGTTAAAATCTCTTAGATATCTAGTAGTTCTAAAAAGGAGAGTTTACTCAGAATAAGCTAAAATTCAATTTAAAAAAATTTTTTTTTCCCATTGATGCAAGGAGACATCTAGAATGGAAGATAGCCAGTCAATCAGGAAGTAACACAATAAATGAAATAATTCCATGTGGAAAAATTACAAAAGGAAAAGTTGAAAAAAGAAAATTTCAATAGCTAATTCAAAGTAAAATCTTCTCTTTTTTTTCTAATTACCACTTCAAATTCTTTCCCAAGTAGGGGCAGCACTCTAACAAAACCAACAGATTTGAAGATGAGGGGAAGAGGACATTATTCAGTCATGCCAATATTTTGTTGAAATCCTACAGCACCAAGTCAATTCACGTAATGAGTAATCATTAGAGATTAGCTGAAAGTTTACTAATTGCTACATTGAAAGGAGACCTATATTAAAGGACAAAGCTGACCAAATATTTAAGAAACAAGGGAGAGAAATTTTTTTAAATAGTTATATTACTATAAGAAATGAGACTTTCCAATGTTTGATTAATAACCAGATGAAATGTATAGAGACATGATATAAGAAAGTTTATAAGGAGCAAATTAACTATTGCAAGAGCACAAAAAGAAGGAATCAAGCCAAAGAACTCACAGCACAAAGATCAAGGGACCGTTATAACCGAATAAGCATACTGCTGAATTTTAAGAAGCATCACTGAAAGCCCTGAGAAAGAGGGATAAACAGAAGTAAGAGCTGTTATGGCAATGGTAAAATTCAGAATCATGAGGATTTTCTTTTTTGAGTGGTAGGCAATGACATGCCTACCACTCAACTAAAAGGACTCCCAGAAATCCTTTTGCCTATTTTTAAGTCGTGGACAATTTTTCCTGACACTTTGTGCCATTCCTCAGCTGAAGCTAGTAAGAACTCATAACAGATGATCTTCTACTGATACCGGAAAATTATGTAAGCCCCCAAGGATATTATATTACCACAAGCAGAAGTAAAGAAGAAGAGAAATGTGAGGCCCAAGAGGGGAAAAAGAGGCATTAGGCTAGGAAACTAAATTTTAAACTAGAATTGACTTGTTACTTGGGGTTAGTCAGGTTAAGTTTCTTACTTTCAGCAGAAAGAGCATTTTAGAGCTACGTTATACCCGGTTTTATCAGAATAAAGATGATTACGTTTTTCTGGCTTTGTGTTTCCATGTAGTAACAGTTATGCTTGTGGCTGTTCCCCACTCTTTGATTCTCTCTTTCTGAAGAGAAAAGGAATATAAATTGCTTGGCTCACTCCTGGGATTTTTTTGTTTGGTAAATGTCTCTTCTCAAAATGGGTGCACTCTAGACTGCCCTGCGCCATGCAGAAAGCTGTCTGCCCATGTGGGAGGTGCCTGTAGCTGGATAAGTCTGTCTCATTTAAGCCCTTTGGGGCTGCACATTTGAGCCACCTTCTCTAATCTGAAACATCAATTATGAAACTAATATTTTGTTTCTCATATATCTGAATCATACTTATGTCTCAATTATTTCTAAAGACAAGAGAGGCAGAGAAATATTATTTATTTATCCAAAAACCCAATTACATTTTTACTTAGTCAAGTTTGAGACTGAGAAACTCAAAGCAAAAGATTTTAATACAAGAATTCCAAGGTTTAGTTAATAACTGGAGGGCAGAAGACCCCCAGGAAAAAAGTAGCTATTCTCCTAAATGTCAAATCACCCCAAATGTTTTTCTATTCTTATTCTGTCTTCTCTGGCATTTAATAATTAGAATCATCCCCTTTTTAGAATGTCTCTCTTCCTTCAACTTCTTTGGCATGAAAAAAAGAAAGAATAAAATATTATTTGATAAAGTTTATTTAGATCTTAGGAAAACGAAAATGACTAAGAGACGAACCCTCTCTCCATGGGTTTCTATGTCATACAAGATGACGCATGAAATAGACATATAAAAAATAAGGACTTTATACTAAAATGTGTGCCATTAGAGTGGTAAGAGAAGGCTAATTTTGTTCTTGAATGTCTAGTTTTTTACGAATTTTCTTTCTTCCAATTATTTAGTTTTGATATTTTAGTATATAAGCCCTTCCTAGGAAAAAATTAAATGCCCATTTTATAAAACTTATCTTAAAAATACTAAGGGAGCATTATGACAGAGAAAACATTGCAATATAAAATATAAATGATATTCTACCTCACACATCCTTCTAAGACTCACATCAAACGATCTATTTTTAATTTTTTAAAACATAAGGTAAAAACTGGCAAAAGGTTACATATAATTGGTCTATTTTTAAATGATATTACAATTAATTATGTTAATTTTAAGCCACCGTCAATACGTAAAGCACTTCAAGTTAACTCACAAAGTCATAGCTAATAAAACTATTTTTTACATTTGCATAGTGAAAATAAATATTCTCATACATATGTATTGGTTCAATTATTAAATTTGAAAACTAAATTATGAAATCTTAGACCATATTGGGAATGACTATGTCCTCACTGTTCTTCCACTTGTATATGTACAATTATATTTCAAAATACTTGTTATTTTGGACTCACTCTACAATTGTAGCTTTGTTTCAATAATTAAGATGCTTCTGTTACCGAAAGTTGTATTTTCCTCTAAGAAACATCATTGAGATAACAAAATTTATTTTGACTAATGCTAAAATATTAAATATTTACACATACATATGAATATCTTAGAAATAATAGCACATATACTACATAATAATAATAATATTTCCTAGATGTCCTGTAATTTGATTTGGATTTCCTTTGATCCAAGAGTTCATTGAGAAGGAGTTTTTTATTTGTTTAGTTTTATTTTGTTTAAATCCAATTGATTAGGTTACTTGGCTTTCTGGTTCTGTTATTAATTTCTGGTTTAAATGCATAATAATCAGAGAATGTTGTATATACTATTTTTATTTTTGTTATTACTATTATATCATATTACTTTAGACCATTCAGTCTGGTGGTCTATGGTGGTTTATATTTCATATATGGGTGTATGAAAAGGGTGTATTTTCTGTTGTTAAAATACAGGTTTGATAGATATCAATTAGATATAACTTATTAAATATGTTATTTAATCTTTTATATCTTTAATTTTTATCTACTTAATTCATGACAGGCTAAGAGAATTTACTTAATTCTCCTACTACTATTATATTTCTATTTATTTTTATATGTATCTCCTAAGTTTGCTTTATGAATTTTTCCTTCTTTCCAGATTTTTGCTAGGTAGAAAGTTTACTGCATTCCATATCTATCTTCAAGTAATTTGGAAGGTACAGATTTTTCTTTCTTTTTTATTGGTTTACTTAATTTTTAACAAGCATACTTAATTATAAAAGTTTTTAACAATGCATTATTTTCTATTGCTGAATAAAAAATTACCACAAAGGTAATGACTTAATGCAATATAGTAGCTCTCAATTCTGTAGGTCAGACCTGGCGTGGTTCTCTGCTTAGAGTCTCACAAGCCAAAATCAAGATGTTGACCACCCTGGGCTCTTGTTTGGAGGTCAGAGGGAAGAATCAACTTCCTGGTTTATTCAGGTTGCTGACTGATATCAGTTCCTTGCAGTTGTGGAACTGAGGTCCCCATTTCCTTTCTGGCTGTCAGTGAGGGCTTCTCACTGCTCCTAGAAGCTGCCTGCATTTCTTCTCATGTGGCTCCCTACTTCTTTAAGCCAGCAAAAGCACACTGAATCTCCCATGTGTTTATAATCTCTCTGACTTCTACTGCCAACCAGAGAAATCTTTCTAAATGTAAGAGCCCATGTGACTAGATCAGGTCCAACCTGGATAATATCCCCATCTTAAGGTCAATACTACAATATAACATGACATAATCATGGAAGTAGTAACTGGCGTATTCACAGCTTCCAGGGATTAGGGATGGACATTTTTGGGGGACCATTGTAGAAATTCCGCCTATGACACAAAATGTCTAAATTTATGCTGTATTTCTGACCTCCCTCTAAACATGTTTATACCCTAGCCCATCGAACCTATTAAAGACCCCATCCCTTATACAATTATTTTTGTTTTCCAGAATATTATTTTACCTTTTTTATTAAACACATAAGTGTAAGTCTGACATTGTTCTATAAACAAGAACTACTCAAATTTATGGACTTAAGTTTATTGTGTTCTTTTCTTGAGAATTTACTTCTTTTCCTGCTTAAGTACATTCTGTAACAGTTTTCTGAAGGGGGACTGTGGGTAGAAACTCTAAAAGTTTGTGTGCTTGAAAATGTCTTTAACGTGCTTCTAAAATCCTTTAGTTCCATATTAGTTTCAGATTGACAAATATTTTCCCTTAGCGTGTTGAAAAAGCATTCTTTCATTGTTTCTCAATCTATTGCTGAATGTAAATTTTCTGTCAGTCTGGTAAAAGAAAGTTTTCATCTGTATTATTTTACCAATTTGACTATCTTGTTAATCTGTATTTATGATAGCTCATTCTGACATATCCTTTCTTATTAATAACAGGGAAAATAAGTGAGCTATTAAATTTATAGTATGTGAGTCCTTGATAGGAGGATTGAATATAAGGCTCATTTCACCAATATGGCTCCAATTATGTTACTAGCTTTGAAATCATAAGAAGGTTGAAGAAAAACCCACAAGCAGGATGATCTCTCTGTGGTCATTATTCTCAAACTTCATCATTTATTTACTTTGAGGAAAACAACAGAAAGCTTTTTTTTTTTTTTTTTTTTTTTTTTTTTTTTTTGGCCAGGATGTTCATAAATGATAGAATGTTTCATTGAAAATCAGAAAACATCTTTAGACAATATTCTTTTTATTCCATGTATATGTTTTTTCTGCTTCTCGGGGAAAAAGTAGAGAAAATATTTGACAATATTCTTCTTGAAGTGGAACCTTGACATATTTACTTCTCATCAAATATTAATGGTTTCTCATTTAAAAAATAGAATATTAAAAGAAAATAATTTGCAATGAAGAGAGTTGCCAGAAGAGACAATAATTAATATAATGCTGCCTTTCCATAGTATGCTGTGTGTGTTTTTTATTAAATTTATTGGGGTGATACTGGTTAATAAAATTACATAAGTTCCAAGTGTATAATTCAATAATACATTATCTGTATATTGCATTGTGTGTACACCACTCAAAGTCAAATCTCCTGTCACTATATATTTGGCCCCCTTTATTTTTATCTACTTCTCCCTTTCCCCGTTTTCCTCTGGTAACCACTAAACTGTTGTCTGTGTCTATGAGTTTTTGTTTGTTTGTCTTCTTTGTTTGTGGCTTTCGGTTTTATGTCAACAAGTAGTAACAAGTCTTGGGGAGGTTGTGCGGAGAAAGGAACCCTCATACACTGCTGGCAGGAACATCAATTGGTAGAGTCACTGTGGAAAACAATATGGAGCTTCCTCAAAAAATTAAGAACAGAATTACCATACAACCCAGCAATCCCTCTTCTGGTTATCTACCCTAAAAATTCAAAAACATAGTACTCTTTTTTGACAAAATAACTTTCTGTCTGGTTTTGGCTAGCAGGGACAATCTTATTAGGAGGAAACAGTATGACTTGCAATTTCCTAGCAATAAAAAGCACAGTAAGACAAAAATTCCAGGCACAAAATACTTATTAGAATTATTTTAAATGGTATACTTTCCCAAGATCAGTTTCTTAGGAGACATGAAGTTCTGGGTTTAACGCCATCACCAAAAGGCATCAGCTACCTATTTGCTTAAATATACTATATTAGGATCTCAAAAAAGGGTGGGAATTTAGAAAAGAACCAGAATTGTAAGAAACAAGGACGATGTTGACAATGGGTAGTAATTTTTGGCATCAAAACATGCAAGAAAATCAAATGAAACTAGAAAAATATTTTTGCATAACATAATGTTAACCTTACATTTGAAAGTACATTAAAAGAAAATGCTCACCTGAGCCTTGGTGTAGTGAAGTCAGACATGTAGGGATGGACTGACCATAGTTTCTCAGTCTCCAGAACCTCCAGAGGTTAAACAGATAGAGTAGCCCAAGGCCCCTACCCTAAACTACATTGTTAGTATAGCCTATCTGACACCGGGAGAGGGGAGGAAAGGGAGAGAGGATGAGAAGAAATAATTGTTCAAATAGATATGAGGACTTGTTATGAAACCATAATAATAAGACAGTATAGGTTTGGTCTAGGAAAAAACATCCTAAAAAATTCACTAAATAAATTGTGGCATATTCATAGAATGGATAGTAAACTACAGTTAAGATGAATGAATTATAGCCTATGTAACAACATGGATGAATCTTGAAATTACAATATGGAATGGCAAAAAGCAAATTACATAGAATTATATATGATATTACTAGATACTAAAAAAATCAAGCAAAACTAAATATGTTGTTAATAGGATATATATACTTTTTTTTTTCAAAATGAAAGAACATAAAACATAAAGTATTATCTATGATAGGCAGGAGGATGAGAGAAGGAAAAAACATACAGGTAAATGCAAAGTGTTTTAGTTCTTGAGTAACACTATAAGTTCATGGGTAATGATTCTGTTTGTCTGATTTATAACTTCAGATACATATTACTTATGTTGTTTCATATGTATTAGCAAATGTTACATAATATAAATATACTACTTATTTGCAGCTGTAAGAAAAAGGAGGCTTGGAAGAGAATTGAGAACAGCATATAGAGATTGGCTTTTTTGCTATAAGGGAGAGAAGAGAAATGGAATAACAACTATGGGATTTATGAGGTCAAGGGAAAATTTTGTTTTAAGATTGGAGATATTATAGCATATTAGTAAACTGATGGGAATAAGCTAGTTGAGAGGGGAAAACTGATGATTCCAGAAGCAAAATCCAAATGTAGATTAGGAGAGGAACAGATCCAGTGAACTGGTGAAAAATTTGAGAAATTGACAGTATAAAAGTAGAGGCAGAATATGAGGCTATGGCTGCAGTTAAATCAATAGAGGGAGTGGTGTTAATTTTTCTTCTGATTTATATCCATTTCTTATGTGAAATAAGAATGAAGATCATCAAGTGAGAGTGAGGATGGGTAGGGAGTGATGGGTAATTGAAATAAAATAAGGTGTGGAAGATTCGTCTTGCCAAGCAGGAGACTAAATTAACTTGGTAAATATATTAGGGTTGCTGGGCATCGCAAATCCCTTGAGGTTTGTGACTATAAATGTAAAATGAAACCAGTCATCACCATTTTGATTTTCCTCAGTCAACTTCAGCTGCTCTGATACAGGAACAAAACTGCATTTAACCAAAAGTACAATTTTATTTTTGAAGAGGGGGCAAGAAGTATAAATGCAAAAGAATTAATTAAACTACCGGACTATGGAATCTAAAATAAGAGAATGATGATGGACAAGAAAAATTGGCAGGTTAAAGGACTGGAGGCTCTCATGGTGTATAAGAATTGTTTATTCAACAAATGATGTTGGAATAACTGGCTAGCCATTGCAAGGGGGTAGTAGAATTCCTAAATCATTTCTTACACCAAAAGAAATTAAAAATGAAGTAAACATCTAAAAGATAAAAAAAATATAATCTAACAAGAAAAATTAATATATATGACAACTACAATTTTAATTTTTGGAAAGCCTTTTAAACATGTCATTGAAGAGAATATTTGATAACTATGACTAGAGGAAAACTAAAAATTTCTGTATTGTGTAAATATGTAAATATAGTAAATATGTGTATATGTGTGTATATAATTCTTTTCCATCAATAATAAAAAGAGATTTCCAAATAGAAAACTGATTGAAAGATATGAATAAGCAATATAAAAAAAACCCCACAAAAAGTTAGAAATATTTGAAAGGATATTCAACCTCACTAGAAACTAAATAAATATAAATTATATTTAAAGGCAAATTAAACGATAAGGCCAATGATAAACTCAAGAAAATAGCATAAATACATAGAGACCTATAAGTCAAAAAGAAAATTAGAAATACTACAATAGATGCACCAAAAATGTGAGTAGCTAATTTTCGATAGAAGAAATATAATTAGATGTTTATGAAAATATTTAACGTCATTATTAATCAACTCGATAAACATTAAAACAATTAGGTATTTATTCATTTATCAAATCTGAAAAGATTATCTTTTTGGATGCTATAAACTTTTTATTGAAGTATAGTGGACATATAACAGATTAGTTTCAGGTGTATAATATAATGCCTTAATATTTGCATAGAGATTTTCTTTTTAGTGAAGAGAGTCCATGTCCATAAAAGTGTGGAAAATGGGCACTGTCATGCATGGCTGATTAGGCTATAATTATTATATACTGTATAATCAGAATGAAATACTGTGATTTGATAATAAGATTAATATTTTATATAATTTTAGACCCTGTAATTCTACTTCTAAAAATTTAACCTTAGGTATCTATTAGCAGTATTGTGTGTAGGGGAGAGTAGAGAGGGTCAGTGAGAAACATAGGAGACCAAAATTTTTCCAAAAAATAAAGGGTAACATATAAAATAAATAAATTAGGTGCATCAATAGGATGGAGAACTATGAAGACATAAAACTTATGATATAGAAGAATATTCAATGACATGGAGAAAAGTTCACGGTATGTTGTAAATTTGAACAATCAGATTATAATATATAACATAGCCTAATTTTAGCTTAATGTAAGATACACAAACACTTAAAAAGAATTGGAAAGGCATAAGCAAATGAAAATTGTAATTATCTGTTGATGCTGGGAGTAGCATGAAATATTTGAAATTTTCTTCAATCTTTCTGCCTTCAAGGTTTTATATTATTCTAAGCAGAAAAATATAGCTATTATAAATGAATACACATAGCTTTTTTTTCTCGTTGTTCATAACTACAGTAAAAGTAATGTTAAACATGTATTCCAATTTTTTTTTCTACTCAGGTCTTCTGTGGCTGAGTACACAAAGCTATTATTCTGTTATGGTAAAATAAATCCATACAGAATTCAGTTGTGTAAAGTGGCTTTCTAAAATGCTGCATGGCAGGGAGAGAGCCTCATTGAAAGGATAGCTAAATTCTTGACAAGATAGACTGGCTTTGCAAATACAAAGTTAAACAGAGATCCTGAAAAACTGTAAAAGTCTTCTCCAAACAGCACTTACATATTAGTTCTTTCTTTTTAATACTGTATTCCACATAAGAATGAATAAAGAGCGTCACACGTCCATTTGATTGCAGGTTCTCGGGAAATTGTAATGATGATGGTCTATAGCTATTTTATCCTATTGACTTAGTGCATAATTGGAGAACATTTTCAGATAAAAGTCTGTTCATAAATACTAAGGTAAAGCTCTAAATATTTCAAGCTTATTCTACTTTGCATCCATATCTTAAAAATGTTTGGAGAAATTAAACCTTAGAGATTCTCACCCATACACTGAAGTTATGGTCCAATAGATTTAACCTTTTCTCACGCAACATGTTTGCTTTATCCAGGGATAAATTCATTGTAAATATGTAATTAACGCCATGAAAAGCCTAATACAAAGTAAAATGCAACATATTCCTTATTAATCATGGTCCTCCCCAGTGATAAGAAAAGCATTCAGAAAACTTTGAAGCATCTGGCAAGTATGTGTGTGAGGTGGCAGAGAGAAGAGGTGGGAGGAGCAGATGAAAAGTAGAAATAGAATCTATTTCTTCAAAACTAACCTGTTGAACCTCAAGAAGAAGAAAAGGAAAAGCAGAAAGTATAGAAAACATTAGTTTATTTTACAAAAATTGTATTCACAGTAGATCAACAAAACATGATAGTATCACAATTTCTAATGTTAGCATCCTTCAAACAATACGAACCTTTTCTCTTGTGAGAAAAAAAAGGATTAATGACTAAACAGATTCAGTTATGCCAGCTTGATGAAGGAATGTGTCTTGATGATTATCAAACTCTAGATATAATATCAAAGCTACTGAACTAAGAATATACAGACTTCAAATAAATATTAATTCATCAAAACAAGTCTCAAACTAAATGTTTCGAATGAGTTTAAATTTAAAAAACATTTGAACACCTGAAACTAATATAATATTGAATGTCAACTGTAATTGAAAAATTAAAAAAAATAAAAACAAATGAAAGAATTTAAAAAACATTTAAATTAAATCAACCATATAATTTTTAAATGCAAACTTCAGCTAAACATATGATATAAATAGTAACAAATTTGGGAATCTTTTCCTTTGGAGTGATTTTTCTACAAATGCTGTATTGATTGACTTAGGAAAGATTTTTCTTTATTAAAAACAAGTGATGAGATTTTAATTTTTCATTAACATATATTAGGATACTTAAGATTTTGTTGAACATGGTAGCCTCTCTTATGCCATAGCTCTAGATTCTAACATGAAAGCCTTTTTTTATCACACAAGAGAATAAAACTCCTAAAATAGGACCAAATACTGTTCTCATTTTTTATTTGACCCTATAAATAATATAATAAAGATCTGATATTATTCCATGTTTGACATGCGGCATTGTTTAGATTACAGTGGTGTGTATGTGTGTGTGTGTGTGTGTGTGTGCATGTGCGTGTATGTGTGTTAAAAACAATCATTCATTGGGTAACTTTAAAAATAAAATATACACTTACCTGTCCAGGGTTAGCAAGGCAGAAGAAGGATGACTAGAACCATTTAAGACCCTGCCAGATATAAATGCTGACTCTCATTTTCACAGAAATAGTAGAGAGGTAGAGAGATGTACGTGATGGAAGGTGGTTCCTCAAGGACTCTTCCCTAATTTATCCAGTCACCATGCACTTTCTAAATTTTACATTCCTTCAGCTTTCTATTAAAACATTTGTTAATTCTTTCTGCAAATATGTGTTAAGTGCTTGTGATGCGTGCAGGAGGTAGTAGGGCATAGAGGTTAGAACCCAGGTCTCAACTTCAAATGGACTCACAGGTGATTCATCTCAGCCACTTAGCCTTTGATTTTGGTTTAGTTGCTTAACATCACTAACCTTTGTTTTATTCATCTGTAAAGTAGAATAATAATAAGTGTATTCCTACATACAGTTTATTTAATAAAAATTAATTTTAAAATAACTTTAAAAATAAAGATTAAATAAAGTAATAAATTTAAAGATCTTAGCTCATGAATTAAGAGCTCAGTGGATGTTGGTAAATGTTAATGTTGTTTATTATTATTACTATTACTACTATTGCTATTATTGTCCTGTACTTGTTTACTAAAGAGGAAATCAAAAATACAGATTAAGCAGATCCTACAGAATATCCTAGTCCTAAAAGAGAACATTCTATGCACAGATGAAATGTTAAATAACTAACCAAGTACCTCATATAAGTCAGTAATATCCAGGAACATGAGGCTCACAGGTGGCAGCACAGTGTAATGGTTAAGATTGTAAACTCTGCTGGAATTAATTGCTTCTATTTAAATCTTGGTTCTCTGATCATCTGATGCTGGTTATTCATTCTCTTGGTGCCTCTGTGTCCTCAAATGTAAAATGAAATAATAAGAGTACATATCTCATAAGGTCACTGGGAGTATTAAATGAAGTAATACTTGTAAAACACTATGATAGTGACTATTACAAAGTGTTTAATAAATATTAGTGATTATTACATGCTTCTTTGTATCCAGGTCAAGACCTAGCATACTGATGTGCCATAGATATTTTTTGATTTCCTAAAAGTAATGGTATGACTACAGCCCTATAACTGTAGTGTTATTAATTTGGAAATGAAGAAGAAGGGATTATTGCAGGTTATAGAAATAAAATGGATGCTCTTGCAGATAGCCAATTTCTTCCAATTTTCTCACTAATTGACAGTTTAAGAAAGGAAGACAGTGAACAGCATTATAAAACAGTATATAAAGTAATATGATAAACTAAATGTAGCCCATTTACATTGGGGCATCCCTGCCCCTAGGAGAGTAGGTTAAACTTGACTCAAACCCTTAACTTCTTAAGTTTAGTAGTGGTCCCCAAGTGCTCTGGAATTCCAAGTACCTTTACTCAGTGTTCTTCAAACCGTATCCATTGTTCTGTGACATATTCCTCACTATTCCAAGGGGAAAATAAAAGGATGGAGGTTTTCCATAGTCAAATAACTTTGGGAAACATTGATAAACAAAATTAAGCAGGTTTCTCAGATTTTTTTTTTTAATGTATAAATCTCTAGGAAAGAATGGGTGCATACACAGCACTTCCTCCAATGTATCTGACCATGAAACTCTTTTCTCATAGAAAATCTACCAATATCTTCTATTGCACAGAAAGGAATTCGGGATATGCTACTTTAAATGGATGAAAAAATCTTAGTGGCAAAAGAACAGGTAACATGGAGGATATTTACCTGTTTTTAAAAGGAAGAATTAATGTTTTGAATCCCAAGAAATGCCAGGAACTTAACCAGTCATATAGTTCTTGTAGCAACTGCATTGTGTTTTATCACTAAGATTTTACAGATGAAGAATTTGAAGCTCGAAGATTAAAACAAAGTCACACAGCTAGTACATAAAGAAGGAAGAAGCTTCCACTAATTGAAATACTTCTTTAATATCTGGAATTACAAACTGGGACAAAGACTGGCAAATGAGAGAGAAAGATTTCTCCAGGATATGTATGCATCTCTTTTATATTTTTTTTTATCATTTTGCCACCCCCCCATTTCAAAAAAAAAAAGTATATTAACTGAAATTCACTGAGAGAAAGAGTGGGAAAGTAGTAAGTCTTAGTAATATAAGAAGTACAGAGTAAACACAAATTGCTTAAGAAAAAGCACGAGATGCCATAGAAAATGTTGACTAAGTTCTTCCTACATTTTAGGACCACATTTCCTTTCCTTTCATTATGTAATTTTCATAGCAAGTCCAGTCAGATACATGAACAATGAATCTGGAGTTCAATGGCCCTGTTTTCCTTGGAATAATGGAACCAGTAAAAATAAAGACACATATTTTTAAAACTATGTGGGTTAAAAGAGGGAGTAGGTTCTGGAATCTGCATTGAACATTTTTTTTTCCTGCTGAAATATATATTACATTATATATTTCATATATGTCACATATATTATTCAGTAGATATGGGTAATTAGTATTGTCGTTCACTGAATAAGAATATTTTCCAACTGTGCCCACTGATGTAACCTAATCAGTTATTTCTATAAATTTGATGTAGTTGATTATTGGATCAGAGGTCCTGACACAGATGAATGATTTCATGAGAGGCCACCACCATCTTTCTGGAATAAGAATACTAAAGAAAGTTTGGTGACACTGTACTGCAGATTCCTTCCCCTTAAGAAATCTAAACACTAGAAGGTATGGGGCCAAGAGCAATAAAACTTCCAGGTTCTGGCCAAGGGAATACTTTTTCAATACCTAGGTATACTAGGGTCAGACAACATAATTTCTCATAAGGAGCACTAATAATGTAATTGCGACTTAAAAGAAGGCCACCTCACCTCTCTGAGTCAGCAACTACTACCTAATTGCTTGAAGGATTTTACCAGACAGGTGGTCTAGAAACCTTTTACTTATGGTCAACTCTGAACTTTTAAAATCTTTTTCCTCTTAAATATCTTGAAGAGCATGAGACACAACAGCATAGTCTGTAGTTTTGAGAACACTTCCCCACACAAAACATTGTCTTACTTGAGCCTCACAATCCATATATGCAAGTAAGGCAGGTACTTTAATTCTCATTTTTAAGATGTATCAACCAAGGCTTATACAGCCAGCAATAAAGCAAGACTCCAAAGGTCAAGTTCAGCACACTTAATGTCACAGCCTTGGGACTCTGCATGAATGAATGGGGAGGAGAAATGGAATTGTCACTGAGAACTGCAGCTCAGGAAATCTTTTTATTTCTTTTACTACATTTCACAGATATTTTTCTGAGACAATCAAATTTATATCACAGTCACAATGCATAAGTATTCTGATCAAAAAGTCATGTTCGTTTATCTACAAGGTAGATAACTATATACAGTTTCGTGTGTGTGTACGTGTGTGTTGTGTGTGTGTGTGTGTGTGTAATAGCCTGAAAACAGCTCCCCCTCGCTGTCCTTCGAAACATATCTTCACCAAAATTAGAACGCAGAGCTATTGGTACAGAGTATTTCTGCTTCGTTTCAGCCCCGCAGCTGGATTCCAGCTGTCCAGAGTAACTAATTAATAAGTAGGTGGTCTTTTCTCTCTTCTTCAGAGCGCCTCTTTTCTGCTGGGAAATTGCCTCTTTCTCACTCCGGACCCTAGAAGCCTGGCGATTTTTTCACTCGGGTGCCCTGGACAGCTCTGCGTGGGTGGCCGCTCTCTGGCCGCTGCTTTTTGTCCACTCAAAGAGATGTCCCCACGATTCAGCAGTAACCAGAAAAGTCCCCACAGACTACTGTGGCCCAATTCCCGCCCATCCTCCCTGTGGGAATAAGGCTTTTCCCGAAGAAAGCCCTAGGAATCTAGTTTAAAGAAAACTCCCCAAGTCTCTCCTCCCTACTCTCGCTCGCGACGCCGGAGAAAACTGGAAAACCGAGAGACGTTCCTTTTCCCGGCTGTAGACACACGCACGGCGGCCGTGAGAGCTACAGTGGGACAAGTAAGTGCGTCCTTCTGGTCCGCCAACGTAGACAGAGTAATAAAGAGCAGGCATCAAAGAAGTCACCTTTAAGTGTTACCTTGCAGAGGAGGGTGGGCAGAAGCGGGGTGGGGAGAGATGGAATTCCCGTAGCCAAGTTGCCCTGGGAATAAAATTAGCCAGACTGACTGCACCAGGATGGGTAGTCTCGCCGCGGAAAGAGAAACCCGGGTGACTGGGACCCGGACGCGCGCCAATTTCAAGTGCAAGAGCGCGCACATTCCATGGCTGGCTTGGGATTTGGAGGTACTGTTCTGACTGTGTCTGTTGAAGTCAAATGCGGGGTGAAGGTGGCTATTGAAGAGGTGTGAGGAAATGGTGGTAAGCCCAGAAAAGGCATGGCATGTCCAGTTCTCCAAGTTTTTTGGCAAAGAAGAGCGCGAAAGCGCCACGATCCCGCCTACTATACGGAGGAATCAGCGAATTTTCTAGCCCCACCCCTGCAGCTATGATGCAAAGAGAACAAATCACCGACGTAAGGAGGAGAAAATAAACAACTCCCAAGGGAGAGAGTAGGGAGGCGGGGAAAGTAGGCACTGAGCGGTCTTTAACCACTGAGGCGAGAGAGAGCGCGTTCTGGGGAAACCACACCCGCCTAAATAATTGAATTCGGGAACTCAATGCTTTCAGAGGCTCGGAGCGCACCTCCCCAGCTTCGCCCTCGTTGAGGAAGGGCAGAGTAGGGAGACCAGTTCATTTAGCGAGTGGAAAGCTGAGCGGGGAGACGCCGGCAGGAGAGACAGCCGACCAGGTTGAGCGGTGAGTGTGAGAAGGAGAGAACGAATCCGGCAAGGAGCCCACTCCAGCGGAGGCGGGAAAGGACTGAGCCTCCGCCAAGGCCGAGGAGGCCCCGCATGGACAGTATGCGTTTCGCTGGAGGCTCGGATGCTGGGCCTGCCGGCAACTCCAGCCCGTGGTGGCCTCTGGCCAGCGGCGGGACCAACGCCAGCCGGGAAACGGAGGCGCTCGGGGAAGGCGGCGATCTGCAGAAGGACGAGCGCAACGAGGAGCTGGCCAAGCTGGAGATCGCCGTGCTGGCCGTGACTTTCGTGGTGACCGTGCTGGGTAACAGTAGTGTGTTGCTGGCGCTGCACCGCACGCCTCGCAAGACGTCTCGCATGCACCTCTTCATCCGCCACCTCAGCCTGGCGGACCTGGCCGTCGCTTTCTTCCAGGTGCTTCCACAGCTGTGCTGGGACATCACCTACCGTTTCCGGGGACCTGACGTGCTGTGCCGCGTTGTGAAGCACCTTCAGGTGTTCGTCATGTTCGTGTCGGCTTACATGCTGGTGGTCATGACCGCCGACCGCTACATCGCTGTGTGCCACCCGCTGAAGACGCTGCAGCAGCCCGCGCGCCGCTCGCGCATCATGATCATTGCCGCCTGGGTGCTGAGCTTCCTGCTGAGCACGCCGCAGTACTTCGTCTTCTCCATGGTCGAGGTGAACAACGCCACCAAGGCCTATGACTGCTGGGCCACCTTCATCCAGCCCTGGGGTTCCCGCGCCTACGTGACCTGGATGACCGGAGGTATCTTCGTGGCTCCCGTGGTCATCCTGGGCACCTGCTATGGCTTCATCTGCTACCACATCTGGCGCAACATCCGCGGAAAAACGGCGTCGCGCCAGGGGAAGGGCGATGAGTGCGCGGGTGGCACCTTCCGCAATGGACTCCTGCTCGCGCCCTGTGTCAGCAGCGTGAAGACCATTTCTCGCGCCAAAATCCGCACGGTGAAGATGACTTTCGTGATTGTGACGGCTTACATTGTTTGCTGGGCGCCCTTCTTCATTATTCAGATGTGGTCTGTCTGGGATGAGGAGTTCGCCTGGGTCGGTAGGTATCAGTAGGTATTGGGACAATGGAGAAAAGTGCAGGGATTGGGCCGTGGGGCGAGGGGTGGAGAGACTTTTTATAATATCCTCGAGAGCAGTAGTTTTTAAACTTCTGTGTGCATAAGAATCATACCTTGGGTGAAATTATCAAAAGGTAAATTCCTGGGGTTCACGCCCCAGACTTTTTGATTCAGTAGCTCTGGGAATAGGGTCCAGGAATCTGCATTTGTAGCGTGCCATTATCCTAAAACCGCAAATCCGGAAACTGTACTTTAGAGTCAGCCACACAAATACACAGCAGAGTCACTTTTTGCCGATCACTAATCACTGTGTTACTACCCTGCTTTCAAGTCAGGGAAATATTTTCACTGTTACGACTGCTTTTTACTAGTTTGTAAAAAGTATCACGATTAATAGAAAAATTTTGTAGAAATGTCGTAAGGGCAAGGGTAAAGCTTAGGACATATTTCTCTGAAGAATGATTCTTGAGTGAATTCTAATTTAGCATTTAGCTAATGTTTCATTGCGTATTATAATCTTTTACTTTCTTTCTGACAATTATTTTAACACTTTCTGGTGTTTCAAAGCAGAATTACTGATAAACTAAACTTGTTAGACCAATTACTCTTTCAGCAATAGCTTGACCACACAGTTAGTTACACACCTTGCGACCCTTGCAGCAGTTTACCGAGAATGTTCCCTACACTTGCTAGTTTGTTTGATTTTAATTCTTTTACAAACTAGAAAAACTAATTTCACAAGAATTTACCCCCCAAAAGAATTATTTAATATTGTATCTTGAAAAAAATATTTTTTAGTAAGAAAAAATATTTTTTCAAATCAAATGTAAAATATTTTTTCAAATCAAATGTAAAATATTTTTTCAAATCAAATGTATTTAGTAAGAAAAAATATTTTTTCAAATCAATGTATTACAGGAAATAGGTATCTGGAAAGAACTGCCTTCTTTTGTTATTTGAGATTGCGGTAGGGAGTATACGTGATAAACTTTGGAAGTTATAAGTGCAAATAAAATATTTGAGAGTGAATTTAATTGAAACAAATGAAAATTCTTGCATGAGTATAATATTACCAATTAAAAATACAACATAAATGCTATATTTTTGGTTTACTGTGTCATGTCTTGCTTGATTTTATCAGCCTCTTAATTATTGCCAAACAAATAAAAAATTCAGTCTAGTTGATACTTTATCAGAATTTAAACATGATTACTAAAACCTTCTTCACTCATGTGTAGGTATGTTCAGGACTTCCATTGTTTTTTAATACAGTCTTAGTCATGGATCATGATCACTTTTAAAAGTATAGCATCTTAGCACAAAGTATGATTAAATAACCTGTAATTTATTCTGGCATAACAAGAGAGAGAAGACCCAGGCTTACATTTAATAATCAAAAGAAAGACAATGCTTGCTGATTGGTCATATCTTCAGAAAAGGCGTATTATCAATGCAGTAGTTCTATTGCGAAAGGTTATAATATGTATGTAGTTTACTAGTGCAAATTAATATAAAATATTTCAAAAGCCTGTTGGAATTTCTTAATTCAGCTGTTCTTAATAATAATATAATTGTTCAAACCACAATCAAAAATGTTTTTTTATAAAATCAAAAGAATTTTCTAATTAACCAAAGAAAAAACAACAAATATTGCATCCTTCAAAGACTTATTCCAGCTGCCCCATTCAGTATAGTTTTCTTATTATAAAAATATTTTAATACTAAAATATTTAAAACACTAAACATGGTCTTTAGGGTCATACTTTTGCCTGAGTTATTGAGATGAATACAATTTGGTGTATGTGATTATAGACTTTAGAAATGTCATTGAAATTGCAGCCCTTCTGTAAGCGCTGTATCCATTAGCACATGCTAGTGCTAGTGTGAAGGATAAAAATTTTTTAAAAAATTAATATTCTTAACCTCTTGGAAGTCCCACTTATTCTACTTAAATATTTCAATCATGTTTCAAATGTTTGAATTAATTTCGAGGCATCTTGCTTAAGAAACTATTTACAACCAACTAATTTCCAAATACCGCCTATTTCCCTGATTGATAAACAAGACTTCATTTTCTATATTCACCCATAACTTTTTTTTGTTTTCATTAGTCAATAAAAAAATGAGTTTATCCAGTACTCAGTTACCTGCATTTGACTATTTAAATAATTTCCCGTTATGTTTTTCATAGAGTCAGAAAACCCAGCTATCACCATCACTGCATTATTGGCTTCCTTAAATAGTTGCTGCAACCCCTGGATATACATGTTTTTTAGTGGCCATCTCCTGCAAGACTGTGTCCAAAGCTTCCTGTGCTGCCAAAACATGAAGGAAACATTCAACAAAGAAGATTCTGATAGTGTGAGCAGAAGACAGACTTCTTACACTAACAACCGAAGCCCAACAAACAGTATGGGTTGGAAGGACTCGCCTAAATCTTCCAAGTCCATAAAATTTATTCCTGTTTCAACCTGAGCCCCTTATTCATGCAGCATGACCCTTGTAACAGACTCGTTGGCCCATTGGCTGAATCCAGCTTAAATCATGAGAACAGATGAAATATATGAGATAACATAAATCAATTTATTGGATGGAAGACTGTGTTTCTAGTTGTGTTTCACATTGCTATGGTCAAAAGCTACGAATTGTCTTACATGAAATGTTAATAAAAATACACTAAAGTTTTCAGGCCTAACTCCCAGAAATGTAACAGAAGTTTCTAAAGGAAAAATCATAACCTGGCTTTATAGCTTGTTGTTGTTTTTTTACTTTTGTTTTCTTTTTATTTCTGATTTAATTAAGGCTTGATTGGTTTAGAAGTAATATAATTTAGGGGCCTTCTTTCTGAACAAAGTGAGCTCATCATCAGCCTTAATGTTTGAAAGGAATTAGAAGAGAGTTCAGAAATTGTTTAACCAATAAAATCAATGTATGCATCACATAAGCAGCCTCAAAGAGTGGCCTGGAGATAGAATGCTGCCTTGAGAGGCATGAGTGCTTGAGGCTGATTGAATGGGGGATGATGGTTAAGAGTAGAAAGAAAGAAGAAAGTTCTATTAATAGCTATAAATAATCTAAATTTCAAAACAGTAACTTTAGAACTGGTAGTTCCCTCCTTCAGGTTCCCGTTTTATTGATTGTGAAAAGCCGATGATTATGTACTAAGGTGCTGAAGGTTAGAAAATAATGTCAATTTGCAGATATCTTTTTTCTTTCTACTGCAAGGTCATTTTAAAGTCAGATTTGTATCAGAAATACTCAGTTTTATTAGGACAGTAGAAGTGGATTGCCCAAGGTACTGTGTAGATTTTCTCTAGACCACTGTAAACATGTTTTGCCCAGTGTTACAAGCTTTCCTTTGCTACGCTGGATATTAACACACGTGCTCATTACTTCATGTTTGGAGAATCCAGATTCATAGGTCAGAATCTGCTAAAGACTGAATCCCTCACATTTAATTAAAAATAACTTGGGCTTTCTTTCCACTCTCTTACCACTCTAATAGTTTCATAGTGAGGAGAGGCAGGGTTTGGAGCTGAATGGGGTAGGAGACAGAAAAAAAACTGCTCTGCGCCTTGTCTGGCTTTCTTCATTATTAAATGCATGACTTCAGGCAAATTGCTTAAAAATGCTTAAAGTCTCCATTTCCTTTTCTGTGCAATGGAGTTGATAACACTTATCTCACAGGGTTGTTGTGAGGACTAAATGAAATCAAATGTATGAAAAGACCTTCATAAACTGTCAAGTGCTATATGAATGCTATCGGTTGCTTTTATTATAGTCATGGGACCTTCAGAATTGCACAACTTTTTTTCTGTTTACTTTTCGGTAACCAGAATTTGTTGGGATATAAAATCCTAAAATTTAAATATAGCTTTGTTGATTCATTGGAAAGCATTGCCAGCACCACTAAGCGTGACTTCTGTCTAACTAAAGAATTCCAATCTAAAAATAGAACTTGCTTTTCTTTGAATACAGGTAGATTGAAGCCAGCCAAGAGCATCAATTTCTTTCATTTCTGAACATAACTTACAACACCACTTGGCTGTTGTTACTGCATTTTTTATTGATGGAACTTGGTGGTTTTTTTCTAGCAATTTTGTCTGGCATATTTTCCTTCTTAGAGACCATGCAATGACTTGAGGAGAAATCATAAATATTTTGCATCTCTTAAAGAAGGTAATAGTTATTTTAATAGTATTATAAACTTTTTTTTATAGATAAGAAACTGAGGACCAGATGGCACTGTGAGAACCTGGAACCATCAACTTTACTCCTCTTCATTCTCTTGCCTTTCCAAATTCTTAGGTCTTTTACTCCCTGAATTGATATGCATAAAAAATGTTTGCAAAAGTTTTAGAGTTTAAGCCCTCAGGTCTTAGAATTCTGGGTTTGAAATATAACAGATATGTTTCTTAAAGGGCACTGTCCAATATGAGCCACCAATTAAGTTAATTAATTCTTCATTACTTGAGGCATCTCAGTAACCGTGACCTCTGTAATATTGTCGGCCCTTTTGACAACTTCTCTTTGACAGTTCAAAATCTAAAGCCTTTGGGTTAGAACAAAGATGAGCCCCGTTTTTTTTTTCTAAATCCAGTTCTGAATAAT
The DNA here is from genome assembly GCF_902729225.1 of Pteropus medius. NCBI lineage: Eukaryota > Metazoa > Chordata > Mammalia > Chiroptera > Pteropodidae > Pteropus > Pteropus medius. The sequence continues at coordinate 5,568,754 of NW_024342474.1, read as the reverse complement.
AACCTCATGGTTCATGTATAGATTGTTTAAAATGTTGACGTATACCCATAAGTAAAACAAATCAGTTTGAATCTTATTTCTAGGAATGTCTGTCAAATAAGGTGCCTCTCAACTAGCTGTGTTTTTTCCACTGAAATGCGTCAGGAGACAAGATATAGAAAAAGGGTTGGAGAAACACCAGAAGATCTAGGACTAGTTTTGCACTAGGCAAGTAAACGATCTTATTCTCTGTGGTTTAGGCTGAGAAGCTTATGATTGATAAATAATCTATTGGTAAGAAGAAATTGGTATTGTCTGTTGGGCATCTGATAAATATTAATCGATGATGAAAAAGAAACATTTTAAGTACATTTTAAAGTACATAAAGTGCTTAACAGGTTAATTTTTGGACATATATTTTTAAGGTGTAAAATTACTCAGCTATATTTTATATTGAAATTTTATTTGGAACATAACCATGGAGAAAATTAGTGAAATTCTTTTGTTAATTATATATTGTCCTACATTCAAAATTTCTATTATCATCAAAGAAGACTTCAGTCGTGATTGAGGGAAGGGTGTGATTTAAAAAAAAAAAATCAAGTAGTCCTAATAATATGTAGTAGCCACCCAAACTTATTATAGATCCTAATAATGGACAAACCATTGGTGATTAAGTTATTACACAAGTAAATTAATCCAATTACATTAAAGTTTTATGTTTTTCAGGTTCTGAAACCTACATTTTGTAGGTTTAAATTATAGCTCAGAGTTTACTCTACCACTAAAGCATAAGTAGGAGCCATCTAGGGAGATATCAAGCCTAGTTCTTCACCCCAAATATCAGAAATTAGTCTCCTTTAGGTCCATGTAAACTGAGACCTTATGGATTTTCACCCCAGAAGGCATCAGTTCTGTCCAGAGTAAGCTCAGGGCAGGGCCATCCGGAATGCTAGTTTGGGAGGTGCAGAAGCAGCCACTCTCCCTTCCTGTGGCCCTGTTAGTACATAGTGTCACTAGCAACATAGACTTAGTGTCACTAGCAACACTTGGAATCATGTGTAACACAGGACAATAAATATTAGAGAATGATTCTTGATTATAATTTTACCTCAGCCAATTTGAGCCAAAATTTAAGGACTAGTCATAAGAGTTATGTCCCCAAGTTAGCCTAAATGGGTTGAGTCATATAAATTGTGTGATTCCATTGCATATATAGGCATTTAAAAAATATTGTTCTAACTCAATTTTTAGGTCCAGTAAATTATGAATGAAAAAAATATATGTGTTATAGTATATCAGCACCAAAAATATATATTATGGCTAAAAGTTAAACACCATTATTTTATTTTATATAATATAAAATCACATCACATCTCTTTACATTAATTTATTTTCTAAATAAAAACAAAGCGTCTATGGCCATACTACACTGAACAAGCCCGATCCTGTCTGATCTCGGAAGCTAAGCAGGGTTGGGCCTGGTGAGTACTTGGATGGGAGACCACATAGGAAGACCAGGTGCTGTAGGCGTAGAAAATAAAAAAAATAAGGGATTGTAAACTGACAAGGTTCTTGCAATCTGTGAGGTCAACCAAGTGTTGCCTCACCTAAAAAACATAAATAAATAAATAAATAAGTAGTGTCATCAAGTCAACTAAATATTTTTATGTTTCAGGGTCTAATTAGCCAATATTATACAGAAAAGAAAATCTGAGAATAAATCTGAAAATAATTAATTAATTAACAATTATTAATAATATAATTAGGATTTCCACACTTGAAGGTAGTTGCCTGTATATCTGTATTTCAGACTTATATTCTATGATGTTTAAGCTCATTATTGTAACGAATTTATTAAGAATTAATGTTGTATATTTAGTATTTCAGTTTTGGAACTGTTTTTCAAATGTTCTATAGCCCCTACCTTATGCTATGTTGAAGAATTTCAGTGTGTTTTCTTGGGGCAATTGTATGATCTTGGTTTTGATGGATGATGAAATGTTTGTGATTGTACCTAATATTTAGTCCTTTACAGAAAAAAATGGCTTGTGATATTATATTGAAATAACTGGTCAATTTATTCCTTAATTTTACTGTATATTGGCTTGGTTCTATAAACTTTTTTAAAAATCTCAGATTTGTTTGAACTAATTCTTTTATAATCTTATTTAATAATGAAATATATTTTAAGTTAATTATGCTGATTTCAAAAACAAATAAAGAAATGTTTTGTAGCTGATAGCTATCGATAGCTTTATATTTGAGCACAAAGATGTTATGTTTATATTCTTTGATGATAGCAAGAACAGATGAAATTTTATAATTGCCTTTTCAATGAATAACAATCATGAAAGCAAATTAATCTTGTTTTAGTCTGTATTAAGACAAATAAAATAATTGGTTAGCAGAGGTCATATGTGTCATCCTAACCTAAAAATGTCATCTCTGTCTATTTCCTTCTAGACCTTGGTGAGACTGATTTCTGGGTCCTTAGATCAAAATTTTTCCCATTTCATAAACTATAAAATGTCTAACCAATGTACTGTATAATTGAAATGAATAATAAAACAAAATTTAAAATTAGAATTCTTTACCCCATGGGCTAATAAATTGAAATCATATTAAGTTTCAATTTATTCTTTTTCCTTTTACAAGTTAAACACTAATAGCATAGACCAAAAGGCTTATTTTGGGTTTGGCTTAAATTCTAGAAGCAGTGAATGCCCAGAATGGAAGAAAGGGAGTTTGAAGTCTCTATTTTAAAATACTGGTATTTTAAAACTCACCATTATTTTAAAAGACTTATAAATGTTGAAGAACAAACAAGATTTCTACTAAAACATATTTTCACAAGGTCCTATTAATCAGCTAAAATATAAATAGTTCCATTGTACACCAGAAGAGACTCATATGGAGAATATGCTAGTGTAAAATTTATTCATTCGTTCATTCTCTATCTTTAACCCTTTGTAATCTCTAGAGTTAAGCGTTTCTTCCTTTCTTCTTTTCAAATGCCCTCTAAATATTTGCTATAATACATATCGAAATGATTGTAATGTTGGTTTATTGCTCTGTCTTCTCCACAACAATCACGTCATGTTTATCTTAAAAATAGTATTTCCTCTTCATCTTTGCATATTTATGTAGTAGATACTGTCTATAGTACATGCTTAATTAATGACCTAATGTAGATACTCTAAATAAATACATACATATGACTAGCAGTTGGGAAAACAAGGCAAAACCTGTGCCTTTCTCTAGATTTAAGAAGCATCCTGAGGATTATTATTATGAGGAGTATTATGCTTCTGTTGAACTCTCAATCCACAGTTCATTAGTTAACGTCTTGTGACTATTTTTTCTTCATTCATTCCCCTGCCACTTTTCTTCCAATAATTCTATGAGCACTGGCTGCCCTGTATGATGGTGTTCCCCTGAAGGTGGGGGGGTTTAGTGGGGGTATAGATTACACCTCAGAAGAAACCGTGATTCATATTCACTCTCCTAAAGGTTCATGGCCATCCCTTCTAAGGGGAATTAGTCTCTAATCATTCTTCCCTTTAGGACCTTGCTGGTCCCTGTCTTGCTCAAGCCTCCTCTTACTATCAAGACCCAACACCCTTGTTTTTCCAACTGTCAGAAATTAACATTTTTTCCATTTTGTTTTGTAGAACTATTTAACTTTTATTTCTCTCAAACATTCTCACTTAGACTATGCCTTTCAAAACAGTGCTCTGTCCTTAAAGGTATTTTCCCAAGCAAAAGAGCCATTCTCTGGCTATCATCAATAAATCAAAGAACAAGTGTTGGCAAGGATGTGGAGAAAAGAGAACTCTCATACACTGTTGATGGGATTGCAAATTGGTACAGCCACCATGGAAAACATTCTGGAGATTTCTCAAAAATTGAAAATGGATATACTTTTTGATACAGCAATTGCACTTCTGGGTATTTATCCAAAGAAAACCAAAACAATAATTTGTAAAGATCTATGCACTGGTATGTTCATAACAGCACAAGTTACAATAGCCAAGATATAGGAGCACCTAAATGCCCATCAACAGATGATTGGATAAAGAAGTTATGGTTCATATATACAATGAAATATTACTCAGCCATTAAAAAAATGAAATCCTATTATGTGTAATTACATGGATGGACCTAGAGGTTATTATGTGAATGAAATAAGTCAGACAGAGAAAGATAAATACCATATGATTTCGCTCACATGCAGAATCTAAGGAACAAAAAGAACAAACTAATCAAAAACAGACTCAAAGATATAGAGGGCAATCTGGTGACAGCCACAGAGGAAGGGGATTTGGGAGACTGGGAGAAAGTGGTGAAGGGTTAAAGAAGTACAAATTAATAGTTGATAGGTCACAAGATTGGGGAGCACAACATAGGGAATGTAGTCAGCAGTAATGTAATAGCTAGCTGTAGAGCCAGAGGAGAGAAAGAGCAGTCAGGGGGATTGTTTCATAAACTATATAAATGTCTAACCAATGTACCGTATAATTGAAATGGATAATAAAATAACAATTTAAAAAGAGCCATTCTCATTCCAAAAAGAATGTTGTTTTTCCTGGATCAAAGAATTCAAACTGCACTGAGCTTTTTAAATCACCTATTTTTTCTTCATTTTTTTACACTAGTTGTGGAACACAGAATGCCTAAATAGTTCAGATTTTGCCCTTTTCATGCATTTGTGTGACTTTTGCACACTTGATATTTTTCCATGTTGGATCATCTTCTATTCCCATAGGTGCAGTTACAAGATCATCTCAGAATACTCTACCAGATATTCATCCCATAATACTCTTAGAAGAAAATTCTGTAACATTCCTTTCCATAGCAGTCAAGCTTAAGCAAATCCACAGGCTAATGGGACAGATAGAAATAGAGATAGAGAGATAGCGATGTAGATACTTAAGACTTTAATTTTTAGAGCAGTTTTTAATTTGCAGAAAAACTAAGTTGAAAGTAGAGAGATTTCACATATACCTCCATCCCTATACATGGATAGCCTCTTCCATTATCAACATTCCCCATCAGAGTGGTACTTTTATTACAACTGATGAACCTACATGGACACATCATAATCACTCAGAGTCCATACTTTACATTAGGATTCACTCTTAATAGTATACCTTTTATGGCTTTAGAAAAATGTGTAATGATATGTATCCACCATTATATTATCATTTAGAATATTTTCAATGCCTAAAAATCCTGTGTGCTCTGCCTTTTCTCCCTCCAACCCCTGGAAACCACTGACCTTTTTACTGTCTCTATAGTTTCGTGTGCTATATTTTAATATCCACCGCCTCTTTTATGCCCTGGCCCAAATATTTGCTCCAGCTTACCGAATTATTACTTCTCTGTAAAACAACATTATATAAAATAGACCCAACAACAATTCTAAAATATTTTAAAACAAATGGGAACATGAGAAAAAAATCCTGCCATATTTAGCCTGTCACTTGAGCCCAGATAGTTGTCAAAACTTCTGCTAAAGGCATTTATAACCCTCTCTTCTTTCTCCTTTCTCTCCTCCTCATTCCAACTTAAAAGCATCCTTCATTTACCAGTCTTCACCTTCCAGCTGTGGCTCAATTTTAGGCAGTAAAACAAAATTTTTCAAAGAAATAGTGCTCCTCCACAATCTGATTGTGAATGATGCATCTTGCCCCTCAAGTCTGGTAGCTTCTCAGTGAGAAATCCCGGGCCCAGAATGTGCCAAAAATTGCTTACTCTTAAGGAGCTCTTGAAAGCAAAAGAACAGCCTATAAACAGTAAAAACCTTTAGAAAAGCCAAACAACCCAAAGACTGTACTTGGAGATAACAAAGAGCTCAGATAAGATTCCTATCTAACTTCAATTTTTCAAAAAGAAAAACAGAGAAAATAAACACAAAATATGAACATTTTAGAGGTATTTCAACTGATAATTATCCTTCGATTGCTTCATTTTGTAGAAACGCTATTTACTACAGCATCCAAATAATCTGTCCAGCCTCAGACCTAAAACAGTGCAGATAAATGGTTGAGCTGCTTGGGGTGGAAACAGAGATCCTAATAACAAAGATGCAAGAGGACAATTTGCCATTTGGAAATTTCTGTAAATATGCATAAGTGTTTTTTTTTTCCTTCTCTTTCTATTTTTAATTACCATTTATCTGGTAAAAATCCTGAAGGAACTTCGATAGATGGTTACAGTTTAGATGACTATAAAAATAAGGCTCTTAGTGATTTTTTAAAATGGCTTACTTACCTAAGCATTAAGTAAGTAAAATTAGTAATTACCTAAAATTAATAATTTCTTTAAACAAATATATAAGTTGTTCAATAAGGAAAGGGATTTTAAATTTTTAAAATATATAGAAATCTTTATATTGTCAATGGGTGATTATATACATATTGTGGGAATGAGTGTTTTGAGTAGGTGAATAAGGTATTGTTTTGGTGTCAAACATGGGTTAAGTATGTCAGAGTTAATTTATTCCACAACCATCATTGCCTTTTCTGTTTGCATTTTGAGAGTATAAGTCTATGATTTTCAAGGCCTACATGACATTCCAGGAGATATAAAAAGTTCGGGATCTTTGGAAAATAAAATGCTAATATGATTTATACCTTCTTTAGAATAAAGAGCTACCACAATTAGTCTTTACTATTTAAAATCTTTGGATTATGAATTTTCACATTCTTTCTGAATATTTCAGGCTAATTAGGTGTTATTTTCTCTCTTATTCAAATGCAGAATATATGTCTGAACATTTCAGGAAGAGGGGAGAAATGGTTTCTCATCAGCTATAATTTCTTTAACCTTGAAACAGGTCCCTATTTCTAGTCATCTTGTGCATGCCTTTACAATTTGCCTGTTCAGCTTTGGATAGAGTGGATGGCAGGGTGAAGGAGCTCAAGACAAGTCTCTAAACTACACTGTTTCATTTCTTAATCTGAAAATTCTTTCCCCTTCCCAGTAACTGACATCAGACATTGATGTCAGTCACCACCTTACACTGGCCCATTTACCCTGTAACGCAGCCCTGCCTTGTACTCATTAGCTTTTGCTATCCAACCTGGCTCCAGCCCACTTGCACATGGAGATCAACTCCTTCCAGCTTGGCTGTTCAACATTCACTTGCATAATTCTCTTCAGCCCACTGATGGTCTCTGCATCCTGGTTCCTCAGACCAGTGCTTCTCAAACTTTATTTTGCAAATAATCCAGGGATCTTATTCAAGTGTAGATTCTGATTCGTCAGATTATAATTCATTGGGGCTGATTAGAAGATTCTGGATTTCCAACAGCCTCCCTAGTGATAACAGGGCTGCTGATCTGTGCACCACACTTTGAGCAGTAAGACCTTAGAAGGTCTTGGAGCTTTTTCCTATATGGTGATGAAAAGTATTGCCTAACCATTTTCAAAGTGTCATCCCAGATCAGTGCTATATCTGGTATATGCAGCCTTTGTAATGGCAAGGTAAAATGAAATTGCTCAGTCCAGTCACTTCCTGGGAAGTGGTTTCTGAGGCTCCTTACTCTGCTTTATTCACCCCAATGTTGCCCTCAGGATTTCCCTTGTAGTCACCAGATTCCAGACCCGGAATGCAGAAAAAGAGGATGGACCTGAGAACTCAAAGGCTAAAGTAAAAGTAACTTTAGAAAAGAGCCTGTTTCTGATGAAACAGGGAACACTGCCCTCTGGTACAGATTTTCCCTACCTAACTGCTCATGATCATGATCTATCTCATAAAGTCTAATCCCCTAAACCCCTTGTTTCTAAGAGAGACTTTTGAATGTCTCTCCCATAAAGGGTCATTTCCCACAGGCAAGATGATTAAGCTGTGCTCTCATAGTACCTGGACATAGTCATCTCATAGTAACATCATAATTCACTGAAAATGTTCCATTGATAAGTGTACATCTTTAACTTTAACATATTCATACTATTTATTCTTTTCCATTTTATTTTTTCCTATTTTAGCAATGTAATAGATGCATATAATTTTTAAAAAATCAAATGGTATTAAGATGATGACAAATAATTCAGTTTTACAGAGGGAAGTACCACTATACTTTTAAATAATATAGTTATTCTCTAATTTGTTTATTTACCTAAGGCATTTATGGACTTCCTGTTATGAGAAACTCAGCACAGTCCCCTACCTCTACCTCTTCTCTCTTCCACCTTCTGAATATAGTTATATCAATATTTTAGTTATTTCAATAATCAGTATTACATCATTATGATGTAGAAAGTAAGATTACAAACTCAGAACTTAAAAAGAAGCTGATATTTACTACACTGGGGAAAGAAGAAAGGGCATCCTCATGAGCCAGCATCTGTGCAGCCCCTTTCCTCGGCTCCATTACACATATTATAGCCTTTCTTTCTTACATGAGGACAACCTAAGACTCTAAGACCCCCTCCAAGCGTTGCCTTGTGATCATTAGGGTTGGAGGAGCCTCAGATCATTTAGGTAGGGAAAAGGAGACTGCTTAGTCCTCAAATTGGATTCTGTGCTATAAAATAATGAGCTTCAAAAAGACTTCCAAGAGGCGCTAAAAGCAAGCATGCATTTGAATAAAGTCACAGCATTGATTCAGTAAAACATTTAGAATATATGAGAAGTCACAGTGCTCATCCTGTAAAGTAAAACATCCCGGAAGTAAAACATTAAGGATCTCTTTGATAATAGAAACTTAAATTTTCTTTCTCTAATTATTACATGTAGCGCTCATTCTTTAACAAGACTCTAATATCTTTATGAGAGTGAATCCATCCTGAGAAAAATAAAAAATAGCTACTATTTATTGCATATTTCTAAATCTGAAAGACATTGTCCTCAGTATGACCCTTATAGTTTTATCCTTAATACTTAGAGAAAGCTTATTATTTAAATTTGGAAACTGAGGTTCAGAGCAACTTGCCAAAGATCACAGAGGCATTAAATTCAGAGCAAGAATTTAAAACCAGGCCCGCATGACTTTTGTTTTCTCTTACCAGTGAGGCGGTACTGTTTCGGAGAACTGGGCAATCTGCTATTGGTACCCCAGCTTCTCTATTCTGTATCATTTCCCTCTCATCTACCATAATGTACTTAAACAATTATATTATGTTACACCTCAATATACATCACTTTTCTAATGAAGTATTAACATGGTAATTTTTTCCCTCATGAACGAAATGGATGGCTTTCCCCCCTATTAAAAGTATCTAAAGTCTTAGTGGACTAAATAAACTTTTTTATTTCTGTGGGCATTTCTATAATCATTCCACCTATGTATGTATCAATCCAATTCTTGAACAGAGTTAAAACTCTAAATAGAAATGACTTTACTGAATAAGTTCACCCATTCTCGGAAGCTCTATTATAAACTTTCTAGCACAGGGCTGGCACCCAGGAGACACATTACATATAAAAAGTTTTCATGTCATTTCAGATCCTTATATTGTTAACTGCAAATGTATTATATGTCATCCTCACATAATAACAGTGTTCACTTAACAAACATTTATTGAATACCTACCTACTAGATGCTATAGCGTTTTCTAGGCACTAGTGGTATATTAGTGAACAAGACAGACAATAAGCAAACAAAAACTGTGTTGAAGGAAAATATATAAATTCTACTTAGAAAATGATACGGACATAATAGCAAGCAACTAGCGTAGAGAAAAGGGACCATTTTATACGGCATGATGGGGGAAAGCTCTTCTATAATATGTTGTTTTAAGCAGAGAGAACTGAAGACAGTGAGGGAGTCTAGTGGACACCTAAGGGATGAATATTGCAGGTAGAGAAAACAACAAGGGGTAAGGTATTGAGACAGGAGAATAACGGTCAGCAAGGTGCAGGAAGCTGGAGCGGAATGAGTGACGTAGAGAGGAGTACGTGATGACGTCAGAGCTCAGGGCGTGGTGTGGAGGTAGGGGATCTGGTGGACTTAAGGAGGACTTGGGGTTTTATTCAATTTAAAATGGAAGAACAATGGAAATTTGCATCAAGGAACAAAAAATCTGATGTGTGGTATATGGGATGACTCTGGCAGCTGTGTCGAGAATAGACCATAAAGAAACAAGGACTGCAGCAAAGGAAGCAGGTAAGAGACTTTTGCAAAAACAACAACAACAACAACAACAAAACGGGCGACAGTGAACAAGTAAAGCTGATGGCTCAGGCTGAAATGGTAGTGGGGGAGTTTGTGCGAAGTGGTAGGTCCAAGATAAATTTGAATGTAACATCGATTGGTTTGCTAATGGATTGGATGAGAATTTGAGAAGAAGAGACAAATCATGAATGACCTAGGTAGGATTTTGACCTATGCAAGTGAATTAACAGAGTTTCCATTTACTCTAATGGAGAAAACGAGGGAGGTGCAGGTTGAGAGATAGTGAGACATATTAAAATTGAGAAACTTAATTAGACATCTAAACGTAATACTTAAGACTCCGTGCTAGTCTGCCTCTCAACAAAGACTATTTCAAATCAACAAATATCAATAGATAATGTTATAACGTTAGAGACATTAGGAGTAAGGAAAATATTAAATAGACAGTTGGGCTCATGAATCTGGAGAACAAGGTTGTGGTCAGGCTGGAGGCAAAAATTTGGGAGTCATTAGCATATAGATGGCATTTTAGTCGGGAGAGTAGACGAGACCCTCAAGGAAATGAGAGAACTACTTAGGAAAAAGAGAATATTTGTGAAGCTAGGGATCGATACTTTCCAATATCTAGTTGTGTGTCTTACGGAGTCCCACGCTAAACATATCCAATCATATTTGTGCTGACCAGGCAGAGCCAGATATAAGGCAGAGATTAATCACGGGAGCTACCTTAAACTTCCAATTCCTTTAAAAAGTTAAAGAATAGTACTGTTTTTGAATAAATAGTAAAAAGCTAGTAGAGTCAGCTTAAGCAACAGGGCTTTATAGCAGTTAGAACTACTGAAAACCCACACTTCATTACTAGCAGCCTACTCTGCAGAAATACAAATGATACTAATTTATACTGATTCCAAATAATAAACAATATTCTTTAGAAAATGTTGGAATAGAAAATATTGAGCTAATTTAATATACTTCAGCATGAAAATAGGGGGTAGAAAAAAATAAAAAAGGAAAACTGAATACTACATTCCAAATAGTTGAATGTTTTTAAACTAGTACACTGCTATTCTTCTGCTTTATTAGTGCATACTGGATGTGTCTAAAAGGTATTAATGAAACAGAACACTAATTCTGAACCTAGTGCTTAAGAATATTTATTTAATCCTTATAAAAACTATATGTGGTAGAAGCTACTACTACCTCACTCTTAGAGATGAGGAGAGTGAGTCATAGGTAGTAGAAGAAACTTGCCTCTAGGAAGATCACAGCCAGGATTTGAACTTAGCAGTAAGGCTACTGATACTTCACTTGTAGCACTATGCTATTCTGTCTCACAACAAAGACTTTCAATTTCATACTAAATGTTGCAATTAAAGACTGGTTATCATCAGGACCAATAAGAATTTCTGATGTTACCTTTGCTATTTAATGTTGTTCTAAAAGTTTTCAACAAACAATAAAATCTTAAATAGAAACAAAGGTACAAATAGAGAGGATATAGAATTATCATAGCTTACTCATTATGTGATTATGTAATATAAACATTCAAACTATTCCATTGCAAAGGTATTGAAATGAATAAAAGACTATTAGACAAAAACAAGGAACATTTGTTTATAACACCCGTGATAAGAAAAACAATACAGTTGACCCTTGAACAAACTGGGAGTTAGTGGCCCTGACCCTCATGCAGTTGAAAATCTGTGTATAACTTTTGACTCCCCAAAAACCTAACTATTGTCCCTAATAGTTATCCACAGTAGATTGTTTCTAATCAGGTCAAATCCATTGGATACCAAAATCCATGGCTACTCAAGTCCCTTATATAAGATGGTGTAGATAAATGCATATATCCACGCATTCCCAGCCACAGATGTGAAATGCAGTAATATGGAGGGTCAAAAGTATATTTATTTTTCAAAAATCTTCATATTAAAGGAATTCACTCAGTTCAAACACATGTTCAAGAGTCAACATTATATTGAAAAAAGCAATCTCTTCACAATTTTAACAGTCTAGACATAAACGATACAAAATGTTGGAATCTACATAAATATGAGTAACTTTTAATGAGATATATAAAATGAGGCTTAAGTAAATGGACGTAATATGGTTTGAGTAGGATGACTGAATGTAAGATGTCAATTTTTCTTAATGTATAGATTTAACACAATTCCAACAACAGAACATTAATGATAGTTTTAAGCCTTACCAAATGTTTGAGAGTCAGTCTGGATACACTCAAATGTCAACAGTGGTTACACCTACGGAATGGAAGAAGTGGAAAAGTGAGAATGAGGAAAAACATGAAATTTCAATTTTTCCTATTTACATGTCAATAATTTTCATTCTTTACATTATTATAATTTAAGAATTAACAAAAATGAAAGAAAAGTTTATCTAAAGAGTAATTTGGCAAAAAATGGATAATATCTTTAAAATAAAGAAATTCCAGCCCTCACATATACTGACACATTCTTCAAGGTCACCAGTGTAGGCATAAATAGAAAAATTGATGAAATAGAATAGATTCTATTTCACATTTTATATGAATTTTATAGGATAAAGAAGGTCTGACAAATCAATAAAGGAGAGAACCGTTATTCTAATAAAGGGTACTGATACAATTGCTTAGTAATTCAGAACAAAAGACTCAATTTAGTTTCTCACTTCATTCCATGCTTTTACATTAAATTTGGGAAGGCTGAAAAGTTAAATAGCAGAAGAAAACAAATTTGAGCCATTACCAAAATTCCACAGTGAAGAGAATCTTCTGAGTCCAAAACTGTAATGAGAAAACCAAAAAGAAAAAAAGAAAAAAAAAAGATGAATAGATTTAACCACAAGAAGCTTTAAAATTTAGCATCCTTAAAAAAAAAAAAAAAAAAACAATAGCAAAAGTAAAGCATAAGACAAATTTAAACATATTATGATCTCTAATTAATTTTCATGTGTGGAATTTTCCTGTATAGCCCTGAAATATGCTATCTCGGAAGTAAAAGCTTTACGAAGAGATTATTTGTAAGAAACAGAAAGGCAACATCATATATATGACCCATTGATCTGCTCAAAACAAATATAAAGTCAAAAATATATTGTTCTACAGACGTTTAAAATATTCCATTGGGAGCAAAGGAGCCTCTTCCACACAAAACCTGATGCACCTTGATCCGCCACTTATATTGGGTCCCGGGGCAGGAAAATAATAATTATATAATGATCATACAATGAAGGGAGAAGACCCATCTTCCTCTAACTTCTGAAATATTAATATTCATCTTTCAAAATTTGATAAAATTCAGCAATGAAACCATCTGGAATTTTCCTTTAGAACAGGACTATGAAGAGCTAGAAAGGGAGCTGAAAGAAGTCTTTAAGAAGCTAATCACCATCCTCTGTCAGCTGACAGCTCAAGAAAACTCGATGGAATTAAAGTCAAAAATGAAGACAAATCTGCCAAAACTGATGTTCAGAAGCTTCTAGAAACAGATTAGAAGCAAAGAGAACAAATGAAGTCTCTCCAGGAGGCCCTGCAAAAGCAACTTAAAGAGACATCTGAGATAGTAGAAAAGCAAAGGGCTATTATTAATTTTTTAAAAGACTTAAGTGGAAGCAACTGAAATATCCTACAATAGATGATTGGATAAAGAAGATGTGGTACAGATATACAATGGAATATTACTCAGCCATAAGAAGAGATGAAATTCTACCATTTGCAACTGGATGGATCTTGAGATAACCGTGCTAAGCGAAATAAGTCAGACAGAAAAAGTTGACAGAAATAGTGGTAAAAGGGGTCAAATATTTGGTGACGGAAGGAAATCTAACTCTGTGTGGTGAACACATAATGCAATATATATATGACTTACTGTTGAATGATACACTTGAAACTTATCTTTGTTAAGCAATATCACCCCTGATAATTTTTAATAAAAGAAAAGACAAGTGGAAAGAGAGCAAAATGATTTGAGATCTTCAGAATGAGAATCGAAGCTTGAAAAAAAAATTTGTCAGGAAACAAGCTGTGTGACATCCATCCAAAAGAGTCAAAAAAAAAAAAAAAATCCGAGCCCAATTGAAGGAGCTTCGTTATGGAAAGAGCCCAATTGAAGGAGCTTCGTTATGGAAAGAAGGATTTATTATTTAAGGCCCAATAGCTTACTAATCTGGAACAAAAATTAGCTGTGGCCAGAAATGTGCTCGAGAAAGCAACTCTTGAATAGAAGTCACAACTGAAAGCAATGAAAGAGACTGTAAAACCCTGCTTGTCAACTGTTTTCAGTGACCAACTGACACCGTTAAGTCTAATCAGGTCAAATCCAACTCATATGTCAATTCTATCCAAGACAATCGACACCAAAATTCCAGACCCAAGGATGAAAAAAGCAAGCTTCAACAATGCACTCCTGGAAGCCATGTGAGCTCTCAAATTGTGACAACAAAGGAAGAAAATCTGAATACCCCTGAGTGCAATTCTGAAAATCTTTTACAGGAGAATAGGACCTGTTTAATGAAACATAAAGAAAATCCCTCAAGCAATGACTGTAGAACTAGAACCTACCCCACAGAAATTGCTAATGCCTCTCTGTGTACTGAATGTGAAGTGGAAAAAAAAAAAAAAAAACACCCAGGAAAAACAATTGACCAGCTATGGAAGGAGAGAGACTGAAGAAGAAAAAATACTGTAAATACCAAGAAACTATGTTAAAAACATCCATTTGTTATTGTCTTCATATCCTCTTTAGACCACAGGCTTGATGGAAATACTAAGTTTTTATTAAAGCATGCAACTTTTTCACAATTTTATGTACTTTATAAAGTAGTCTGCAAATTTTCCAAAAGATTCCAGGCCAATTATGATCCTCAAGCAATAACCTAGTTAAAAAGAATATCCACAGTCAAAAATAAACAAATAAAATAAAATATTCAATCAGGCTATATTTAAGTTGCAAAGGAGATGAAGAAGAACAGGGAGTCCAGGTAAAGATAAAAACACCTTTCCATCTTTAGTTAGCAATTACATCTGACATAATTCTGTTGACCTTGGACATGACTGGAAAGCCAACACTTTTTTTCCCTGTGACCTCATCTGGGCATGTTGTTAAAAGGTACAAATCATGTGGGTATCTGGACAAACAGCTATTTTTCAAACATGGAAAAGAAATTTTACTTTTAGGCAGTGTTTTAGTCTGTTTGGTCTCCTGTAACAAACTACCATAGACTGGATAGCTTATAAACAGAAATTTCTTTCGCCTAATTCTAGATCCATTCACCAGCACATTATGTGTGTGGTGATAGCCTAATTACTGGTTCATAGATTGCTGTATTACTGTAACCTCACATGGTAAAACGGGTGAGAGATTTCTCTGGGGCCCTTTTTAAAAGAGGGCTAATACCATCCAAGGAGGCTCCATTATCATGACTTGATCACCTCTCAAACTCCCCATCTTCCAAATACCACAACATTGTGGATTAGGTTTTAACATATAAATTCTGGTGGGACAAAAATTTGGTCAATGGCAGGCAGCCTATAAAATTCTATTTTTCATTAAAAATTTTATTTTTGTGAGCTTTTCTCCAAATCTTAAGCGTTAAGAAACAAACATATTCTGTTAAAATTCATATCTAAAATTATATTTAGCTGTTTTATATTGATTTATTGCCATCCTCTCAAATTTGAGGGGCTATAAAGCTGAACTGTAGTCTGAATGACAGCTTTTCACTAAAGGTATTTTGATTTTATTCATGGAATTAAAGGCACATGAGTCAGACCTCATCTAAAACTAAGATCTAATTTCCTTGATTAAAAACAGTTGTACTGGTAGGCAGAGCACAAATGCCATATGATTTCACTTACATGTGGAATCTAAAGAATAAAGTAAACAAAACAGAAACAAACTCATAGATACAGAGAACATTTTTATGGTTGTCAGATAGGAGGGGGTAGGAGGGGTGGGTGAAAAAGGAGAAGGGATTAAGATGCACAGATTGGTAGTTACAGAACAGTCATGGGGATGTGAAGTACAGCATAGGGAATATGGTCGATAATATTATAATAATTATATGTAGTGCCAGGTGTGTACTAGATTTATGAGAGTGATCACTTTGTTATATAAATGTCTAATCACTACATTGTACACCTGAAACTAATATAATATCGTATATAACTGTAATTAAAAACTTAAAATTATTTAAACAAAACAAAAAAAAAACAGTTGTACTGGCAAAAGAACCTTTATCTTTCTTCTTGTTTTTAACATAACTGTACCCTGAGAAAATATATTTTACCATTTTAGTATGTTCTAAATAGGGTACATATGAAGGCAATGTATGAAATGAGAATTCAAAATGCAGTTGAGATTTTTAAATTTGAAGGTATTCAAATATAACATTGCCGATTTTTTTAAAAGCTCTTTGAGTCCCCATTTATTAAGCATTGCCAGCTCCCTGGGGTGGGCACTTACATACATGATCTTATTTATTCTATATAACCCATTTAGTAAGTGTTAATACTACATTTTGCAAATATGGAAAGTGAAACTCAGGGAGACTAAGCAATTTTTTTTAAGTTACATATATTTTAGGTTTGAGAGCATGACAGTATCTCAGTGCCTGGAAGATAGTAGGCATTCATTAAATATTTTGTTGGTTGAATAAGTGTGTGAATGACTGAATGCCTCTAAATCCCATGCCTCTTGCATTACAGCATACTGCCTCTCTGATCTTCATATTCTCATGGCACTCAACCTTCATAAAGATTAAAACAGGTTTTCAATAATAACTGGTGAATAAATAAATTCACCAAGCAACAGACTGATTAATAGACTATTAATAGATAATAGGTGATCAGAGTAGTGATGTTTTCCATTACTCCAGTCTTCCATTTTAAAGATAACATCGTGATCTGATGTCTTACAGTTTTGAATTGCCAGAATATTAAAATTAGAAATGTAGTTTCCACCCTGCTGTCTGCTTTTCATTTTTCCAAGGCTCCACAAAACTCATGGCTCTCTCTGCAGTAGATTTCACCAGCACTTCTCAACACCGCCACTGCTGCCATCCCCTTTATTGCTTCTTCACTTCTAACGGAATCAATCAGAGACTAAGTATTTCCACATGACACAGAGGCCATTTGTGAAGAAAGTTGCTAAGTGATATCCAGACTGCTGATTCAGGACCCAGCCTCCAAAGATCAGGTTCATTTCTCTTGGACATATACCTATGAGTGGGATTTTTTTAGATCATATGGTAGACTTACATTTAGCTTTACTAGATACAGGTTTGCAAAGTGGTTATACCAATTTATGCTCTCCCCAGCAAAAGTATGAGAATTCCATTTGCTCTACATCCTCTTTAACACTTGGTATGTCAGTTTCAATCAATCTTCCAAGATCCTAAATTTTGTAACACCTCCTCTTTTTTTTTTTTATCTTCCCACAGCTCTAGTTGTGAGATGATCCCTGCAGTTTCTAATGTCTGGGTTATTTATTTATTTATTTTTTGCCTTCCCTTCTTGCTCTTTCAGACTTCCAATTTGTGTATAAGAATCCTCTGTACTAAATCTTCTCTCTCTGAAATATCTAAGGTTGTTCCGTTTTCCTGAAACAGTCATGTGGTCTTATACAAGTCACCTACTACCTCATATATATATAGTCTCTTCTAGCCTATTATCTCTCTCCCTTGGCCAACCTTACGATCGCTATTATCGCAATGGTCCCTGAATAGGGACTTCTTTAAGAAGGCACCTGTGTGGCCTCTATCAGGGTTGAAGGCCCTATACAGAGTTGTATTTTAAAAGAATTTCTCTTAGAAGGATTTTAATAAACATCCTCAAGATAAAACCAAGAAGAAAGAGAGAGAGAAGAAGAGGGAGGGAGGGAGGGAGGGAAGAAATGAGGGAGAGAGGGAGAGAGAGAGATTTTAAATAGTGCAGGTGATTCTTCCCACCATTCCACTCAGTGAGCTCATATCTGTATTGATAATGAGATGGAAGATGTAGATATACTTTTCTCTGAATTTCCATGAGCCTCTCATAATGTGATTATATCACCCTGCTGAATATAAGTATAATGCTTTAAGATGTATATTTTTCAAATGACGTGGCCCCTAAATAAAAACAATAATTCATTTTGAACTCAACTAAAGAAAAACTGACCTGGTCCACTTCAGCATAATTAACCTCCAAGCCTAATCCTCCCAAAGGGATTTCCAAGGGTAATGTTGCCTGTACTAAATTATTGGCCTATGTTCTGACTTCAGCACACAAGCTTCAACTAAAATGTAGACTCTTCATATGGGAAACTGGTAAGTTTAAGTTTCATGCAACTAAATTACCTTCGTAGGATCTAATTAAGCACCTCCCTGAAGTTTCCAAACCAACAGAAAAGTTGAAATTTCTCAGAGAGGAGACGCTATTATCTCTCCATCGTACACATTAGCATAGAATATGGTCCGACAGTTGCTTGAATCAAGGGCACAAGGTATTATTCTCCTACCTATATTTCCTTGTTGCTTTCATTTTGGATCCTAGATAGAATTCTCATTTACAGGTTTCAGTCGCCTATAATAATCAGGGTTCTGAAGTAGTCATCTATTGTTCTATCCATTGTTCCCTGCATACCCTCAACCACTCCTCACTCAGATCTGTATAACCTAAATTTTAAGATAGAAAAAAGGGCAGGGATTGCCTGGGTCATAGAACCATGGCAAAAAGAACAGACTAAGAGAGGTACCAAGCCAAGGGCTCTGAGCAATGTGAAGGCATCAGCATTAAGCAGGAACTGAGGAGAGAAGCAGAAAGTAGGACATAGGATGAAGCAAAGGGAAGGGAAAGGCTGAGCCACATCCTTGGAGGTCTATGTAAAGTGTATGTAAATTAGTGTTTTTTCCATGGCATTCAAAGCCTTCAACTCAGTGGTATGGAATTAATATGGATAGATAAAACATCGACTCTGAACTTAAAAATAATATAATAACAAGCAGGCACAGCGATAGCCATATAATGTGGCAAATTGTAAAAGAGAAGAATTTAGAGGAATCCTAGGAAGCACAAAGAGTGGGGATGAAATCAATCACATGGTAAATAATTTCCTAGACCAACTTATTTGATTCGTGCTAGGCGTATAGACTGAACTTTATCAAATCCTCTGCATTTTCTTGACAACCACGTAACTCCAATTCCCACTTCCATCATAAAAAAGTGGAGGTTACATATTAGAGTGATGGACGGAAAGAGTCATTAATGTGATGATATCCTTTACCTCTAGCTGAATTCTACCTATAATCTTTTTATCTAGCCCAGAATGAAAATGAAGACTTCAGTGATACAATTATAAATCGACAAGAGAAAAACATCTAGTCAAACAAATTGTTCTCTCTATTCAACCCTGACCCAACATGTCCACTGAGGATGATTTTTCAAGTTCAGTGGAGTTCAGTGAAGACTATTATCAGCTGTTTCAGCAGGTACCAGATCAGGAGATAAACTCTAGGGATCAGCAATGAAGACGCTGTGCCAGAGAAAAACGGGGAGGAAATATCCAGTTGATGCGATTTGATTTCCCAAACCAACTGTATTTATGACTTGTTCTTTTTCACAACCCTCTCCCCCAAACTGTATTCTCAATGAGAGTCTTGTAAATAGAGGGTGACAATGAGCTCAGCTCTCCCAGAGCATCCATATTTTATTACCCACATTTTACCATGCCTAGGATCTAGCAAGGTCAGTGTAGAGGAAATAGCTCTCTCTCTCTCCTGGGTTGGATGTAAGCACTCAGACTAGATTTCTGCTGCCCTCGCTATAGAGATCACAAAGTTCTCCTTGGTTCCCTTCTTTGACATCAGATATTCAGCTCTCCCATTTATATAAGGTCTCTTATCTTCCCATTTTTATCATCTTCTCTTCCTTACCCAGACTGTCCACTGCTCAAAAACTCATCTTCAAAAGTACATTTTTAGTCAAATATTTACAATTCCCTTTTGACTCTCCAGTTAAACTGAAACAATCTCTCTGGCTTTCAGTGTCCTTGGATTCAGAGAACTAAAATTAACACAGAAGAATGACACTAACAGTGCCCTTAAAGATAGTCCAGTGGAACCTTAAATGAAAGCTTTTTATCTCTCTCTTTAGAAAACGATATTAGAATTCTATCCTAAACACAAAAGGTAGGATCAAAAACAGCTTCTTGGACCATTTAAAGAGTTTATTATAGATGAGGGAACTACTTAAAAACCAGTTTGCTTGAAATGCATTATGGTTATCATTATGCTTGACTCTGATCCTGTAGATTTATAGTATATGAGAAAAAAACAGATTTTCAGTATTTTTATCACAGTCTACTAGTAATACCTAGGAAAGCTGTGCCTGCACAGAATCCTATAATCTCATGTTATCTTTTACTTAACAGATTTAACCACGGTTGCTCTTGCTTCCCCAGGTAAGTTAAGGGGAACATCATTCTCTAGTATCTCCGGAGTTGCAGTCTGGGCAGTATTTTTGACTTCATCCTTTTCTTTATGTTCCATCTGCAACCAATATTCTAGTTCTGTCGGTTTATTGATCTCATTGTTTGGCCGGTGTTATCCTTTCCCTCTATATCATTGCCAATACCTAGATAAAGCCTTCTGTCACTTCCTCACTGTAGAACAAAAATAATCTTGAACTCAAACTTGAAGAGGCTTCAACTCCTGTCTCTGTCTGATGTTGGCCAAGTCATTATCCTCTCCAAATTCCCTCATCCTTAAAACTAATAATATCTGTTCACAGTTAATATACTTATAATTAAATGCTTATTCCAAAAAAATTACACTTTAAGCATAATTATGTACATATAAAGCACTGTTATTTGTTATTGTTGTTGTCAGCTTCCTCTTTCATCTATTTCTACTATCTTCCCTTCCTAATCCAGACTTCTCACTGCTCAAAATCTAATATTTCAGAAATACTCTTGTTATCATATTGTGTTTTAGCTCAAGAATTTACAATGATGCCCTTTGATTCTGGAAGTAAGCCCAATTTATCTCCATGACATTCAAAGCCCTTCAATTAGCATAGAACTGGAATTAGCGTAGATAATAAAACATGGACTTTAGCTTTAAAAGTAGTGGAATACATGGACGTACAAAAGGGTACTGTGATATAATGTAATACGTTAAATTCAAAGAGAATATAGAGGGAGGCTAGGAAGCCCAAAGAGTTGGCATGAAGTCCAATATTGGAGATCAAAGAAAGCATTCTGGAGGCCATGAGGACTGGATCAAGTTTTGAAGACTAAGCAAGAATCAACAAAATAAAGACAGGTGAGAAGGACATTCAACTAGTCACAGACTAGTCAAACTTAGTTCTAGTTCTCAATATGAGAAAATAGTCACTGATTATATCTAACTAATATCCTTTCCTATTTAAATGTCATGGCTTACTCATGGAAGCCCAAGAATCACCTCACTGTAGTTTTTTCAAGCTAAATCTTCCATACCCGAACCTTTCCTTTATTCTGAGTGCCATCAATCTTTAGGGATAAGGTACGTTAGTGTGGTCTTAGAATTGCCTATATATTGTCATAAACTCTCCAGTTGTTTCACATTATTAAAACAAAAGTCTCTTTTATGTAGTTTTAGTTTAAGTTACTGATTTATCAATGTTCTTTTGACCACATGGAAAAAAAGCCAGATAAAGTTTGTGGGGGTTATTGTGCAAAAGAAAAAAAGAGGGTGAAGATTTTATATAACTCAAATACTATAGACACCAATTTGAATACTGTTACCCATAACAACAACCAATTAGCATGCAATGTTTCAGAATAATAACTCACATTCCACAGGAAATAACATTAAATGTTAGAAGTCCATATATTTCCAAAAGTTTTTCTTAATAGATAGCCTTGTAAGGAAACTTTTATTATTGGTTAATGAAGCAGAAGACTTCATTCTTAGAATAAAACTAAATGGCTTTACTGTTCAGAACAACTCCCATTTACATCAGCAGTCTCTTCTTCCCACCTTGCTGGTCTGGAGTTCCCTTTTCTAATTAGGTAGTCTTATAGTTCTGAGCCAGGAAACTCTGGGACCGAAGAAAGCTAACACTTAATAAAGACATAGAAAATAACATAAATCGGTCAAATTATAAAACAGGGTATGTTGGGGTCCATGTTTTAATCCCTGCACCTACGGCAGTTCTGGGCTTATACTAGCTGTATTGAAGAAATTAAGACAAAAACCCTACTCAAAGACCCTATCCAATTTCCATTTCTTAAACAAATGGCTTATGTCAAGAGAACAGCTCACACCTGTCATCTTCACAGGGCAACAGGATAAAATGTGTATAGGCATCAGGCAGAGTCCCTTGGTCTCAGGGAAGATGGCCCATCCCCATAGTCAGGGGATGGGGCTCTGTGGCCAGTCTTGCCCACTGATATATAAAGTATATATCTGTGGCTTTCTGGAAATGATAAGGGAGAGGAAAAAGCAGAAACTCTCTGCCATGTGCTGTCTCCTGCTTCCCACCTTCAAATCCAGTTGTTTGGTAACATCATGCATGGAGCTGCCCTAACCAGCTTTGGGCTACTGGGACCAAAAGAATACAGGGCCACCCATCTAGAGCACCAGCTCCACTGAGCCCTTACACCATCCCTGAAGCACCATGTGTTATGAGAAAAGTAAACCTCTCTTCCCCTATTTAAGCAACTACATATTAGGATCTTTTACTTACTGTGCATTGGTCATATATACTTGTGCCTGAAGCTGTCCTGACTGGTACATCTGTGCATTATATCACTTAGGGAAAAATCTGATTTTTTTGAGAAAATAATTTTCAGCATCATTGATATTCATATAGAATATTCACAAATATGACTGTGTATACATTATCAAATGTAAGGTCTAACCTAGACAAAATCGTGAAATAAATAGAGTATGTTTTGGATTACCTTTTGCCTGCAGTACTACTACTGCCCTCACTTTATCCCTAAGAAATCTTGCCCCTAGGTGCCCTGCTAGAGATCAAAGATACACTCCTGGACTTCCATCCCAAATAGCATATGGAGTACTGGCCAACAACTTTATTTGTGAATTTTGCGGCACATGCCAGACTGGCATACCTCAATAATGAAAGCAATAATACTAACCTGTATTGAAATTTACCATGGGTCGAGCATCTTACATGCATTAACTCATTTAATTCTCTCAGCAACCATATAAAGTAGAATTAAGAATGATAAAGAACTCTCTTGAGGTCTCATGGTTGGTCAGTGGTATAGCAGGAAATGAAATGAAGGTCAACTTTACACCAAATGTATGCTCTTACCTACTATGCAATATAGCCTCTATCTTAGAGAGAATGTGGCTCTTTCTATCAGAAATTCCCTCAGATTATACCAATTACCCTGTTGATCGAATCAATACAAAAAAGATTTACAGGTCTGCCTTCCAGGAATTAAAAAACTTGCTTATGTGACTCTATTCATTGTGATGTTTTCCTTTTATACTAATATTTTTCCAGGTCTTAAAAATAAACCTGCAAAGTATAGTTCAGAGAAAAAAAAATGTGTTTTATTTTCACACTCCTATTTTATTTTCTTAAGGACTATGGCTGCTCAAATTCATATATCACAAGAGCATTTTTATGAATGATAGGGAAATCATTTCAAATAAAATAAGGCCAGAAATAAGATCAGTGATGAGACTATGTGCCATGCCTTCTCGTATGGTTAACAGAGTTGCGCGTCACATTTGTAGCTTCCTGGTAAAGAGGAGATGTGATTGATTACAAGATTCACAATGATCATAAGCTAAAATCAAATCAGTTGTTTCAGAGAACAGCTTGTCCTGACACTGAGAAATGAGAAAATTTTTTTCCATTGTCTTCCAAAGCAAAAAATAGTGCATCCAAAAACTGGAGGAGAAAGCTAGTGTATTTGAATATCCTAAAGTTTTCTTGAGTACTCTGTTTTCGAAAAAAACCTCAAACTCAAATATATACTAGAAATACTAGAAATCTGACTTTGTAAACCATTTCACTAGTTTTAGAATAATTCTGATAAGGAATTTTGGAGTATTTTTTACTTATAGGGTAAAATTTGAATCGCTGATACATTTGTACTTGGGAGACATAAATTTAGGCTAAACTTAGATATTCTACATCATGGAATATGTAGAAAAGTTCTTACAGAGGAAAAAAAATCACTGGACTAGATGTTTGGTAATAACAATGTAATGTTTCAGAGCTCAGTTTTAGATTTAGATAGAGCTAAGTTTGAATCAAGAGATCTGCAATTAACTAATAGTATATTTGGAATACATTATTTCACCTTTCTGAATTTAGTTTCTTCATTTGTAAAATGCAATGATATTAACTGCCTCTAGATGTTGTTTTAAAAATTAAGTACCCAATTAATGACTGACATCAATATCAATACTACTCTAACAAGGTGTATGATGTTCAGCAAGCTACTGATCTGTAAAATGAGGGAATCAGACTTTGGTTTCCTGATCTATAAAATGAGGGAATTCGATCAGATGAGTTCAAACTCCTTGTCCATATCTTAAATCCTATGAAAGTCTGAGTGTAAAGGATGTACTGAATAAAGTATGATAATAGCAATAGGCTGCAGAGATTTTCTTAATCTGTAGTTATTGATACAACTGTAGAAAAGTTGATAAGAGTTTAAAAAATTGATAGGTTATAAAATTTGATACAACTAGCAGCTTTTCAAAAACTTTTCAAATGATATCATTCTTTTCATAAAGACAAGAACGTGTGTGTATGGGGAAGGGGGATTCAAGAGCACAGAGTACTTAAATGTCTGTATTGGTGGGGGAGGATATCATGCCTAGTCATTCTCTCTTTTTTATGAAACTTCAACAAACAGGAAGAAGTGAGAGACAGAAACAACTAGCTTAGAGATATTTTTAGAAAAGTCTTTAAATCTACCAGTAAATCCCTATGTACTATCCAGAAATCTCTCTCCCAGGGCTTGCCCAGTAATATTTAGCTGAGCACTTGTTGACCTATTCAGTTTTTCTTCTGATTCCCTATTGTGGTAGCTGAGGAGCTATTTTCAAATTGGTGCTATGATTCATGGAAAGAATTTAAAAGAGATCATCCATCATGCCTCTAATTCTTCAGTTTGCCTCCGAATTATTCCTAGAAATGTTTCAAAGGCAAAAAAAAAATCTATAAAAAAATCAAAGGGATGCAGTCACACTATGTTAAGTAAAAAAAAATTTTGAAATAGTATGAACATTACAATCCTTATTTTATATTGTTCATATTTCTATACACACACACAGCAAAATTTGTTCCATGGAAACCAATTTTTTAAGATGCAAAAGGTGCTATTTTTTTCAGTCATTTTAAGATTGTGAAATGCTCACATAGAAAAAGTTAAACAGGTTTCTTTCCTATAAGGCTCTCTCCGACTGTAATATGATGATTGTAAAACTCCTGTAATAAAATGTGTAGTTGTAATGGGATTACTTCAGTTCCTATTACAAAAACAATTCTCAATACAACTTACGGTATGACACCAAGCTTCCAGTCTATCAATCTAAACAGAAAAAACATCTCAGTTTTTCCTGGGATTTCTCCCTGCTTCTGGAGCTGGGATATCGTTTTGGAATCTCGGGCTGTGTTAAGGCATGTGTGTGAAGTCAGGGGTATGTGGGGAGGATGGGAAATGATACAAATCTAGACCCCCTCTAGCCCCAGGTCGCCAATACACACCAGTTAATATTGAATTGTAAAACACTCTTTTCTCTTGCTCCTTAGGGAATGCTTGCGATGACCAGTTGAGACCCAGGGATATTTCATAAAGCTGCCAAAGTCCCTTCTGCTTAGATATGTCAGGAATGATTTCTCAGGTCTTCCTATTTGCTTTCTTTTCTTTTCTCCCTCCCACCTCCCCCCCAAGTTTAGATAAATCACTTTCTTAACTGGACTAAAGGGGAAAGTGTAATGATAAGAAGAGTGAAGTACCTACTCTCAGTGGTATCCTGGAATCAGACCAGCTCTTGACAGCCAGTTGTTAATATTCAGAAATTTTGTAAGCACTTAGACTTGACATTGGTAGCCTGATATTGGCCATCATGGAAGTATTTGCACCATGGTGCGAGTATTTATACTTGTGGGAATCAACAAATGCCACAAGTCAGGGTTTCCTGCCTCTCCCTCTAAAGAGAGCTGGTTGTTAAGTGTCTGTCTGCATCCCACAGCACTCTTCCCCTTTCTCCAGACCTCTTTCTTCTTCTGGCCACTTAAAAAATTTGTAGACTATTTCATTTTTCTGTCCTACCACATGCCCCCAAGCCAATGAAGTACAAAGTACAAAGTTGGCTATTATTTGAAGAAATGGGAAAGGGAGAAATATAGGAAAAACATAAACATAAATTAATACTTCTAGTTACATAGTAATTCCCAAGTTTATTTGATCAAGGAGCCCAGTTCTCTCAGAGAATGTTGATATACTTTAGCAATAGGGGGGAAAGCCTTAATTTGGGGGAAAAAAGCTTAAAACTGTGCACGTCCACAGATAGCTAAAGATTATAAAGAATATTTAACAAGTCTATTCAACTGGTGAAAAAATCTGCGAATCCACACTCTACTCTCGCAGTCCAATTTTTGATTGGGATAAAAAATAGAAACCAATAAAAATAACATTGCACTTAATTTTTTTAACACCTCGAATCAGTTGGGGGTAGTAACACTTATTCATTCAACAAACAAACTTTAAGTGCTACTATATTCTAGACATTATTCTAAATACTGAAATACAATAATAAATAAAGCTGATAAAATTCCTAAAGAGATGTTCTTTCTACAAGACTGAAAAAGTTTTCAACTTCTATTTTCCTCTCCTCTTCCTAGTTTCTCCTTATACAGGCTCATGCAGCGAGAGTCGGGAGGTGGGAGGAGTACAGCAGGTCCTCAAACAACATCCTTTCATTCAACGTTGTTTTATTATAATGTTGATGAGATCTGTCAGAACTTAACTCTTGTTTACATCAATTAGTTTATGGTAAAATTGGTTTCATTATATGTCATTTTGCTGCTGTTCCAAGAACCTATCACCAACATTAAGTGAGGACTTACAAGCTTTCTAGCCAACACATATCTTAATAGCATTCATTTCAACAATGAAAAAATAATATTCCCTATACTAACAAACCTGCAAGTGTCAAAAAGCATGAATAAATCTTAAATGCTTAACACTATATAGAAGAAGCCAGTTGGAAAAGGGGATACTGCATGATTCCAATTACATGGCATTCAGGGAAAGGCGAAACTATAGCAATGGTAAAAATACAGTGCTTGCCAGGGATTTAAGGGTGGGGAGGACTGAATAGATGAAGCACGGGGGATGTTTTCAGGTAGTGAAACTATTCTGTATGATACTGTAATATTGGATATGTGGCATTGTGCATTTGTCAAAACCCAAGAACTTTATAGCATAAAGATTGAACATAAGTATGCAGTTTTTACAAAAATCATTTAGAAAGTTGGAGGATCCCAGGATGGAATGCAGAATGTGACTAAATAGTCTAATTGTATTACAAATATATGAAACAACTTCACTAAAGGGGATAGAGAAAAAAGATGCTGACCTAAATAACTCTGGAGATGGAGTCTAATACTAAAGGCAAAAGGAATTGCATGTAAGAGTATACATTAATTGATAAAGTTGTTTCCCATGAGAGTATGGGCTAAAAATCCTGATAATACTATACACATATCATATTCTAAGATTGAACAATCAGGTAAATAAATGGCAGATTGTGAGAGCCAAGTTCCTCACTGCTGGAGTAGGAATTTATAGATAAGAAAGTAGAGGAAGCTACAACAACCTGTGTGGTGATAGATTAGAATTGGAGAAATCAGTATGAACTCATATTTATCTTAATATCAATATAGATATCTATATGTAGATATGTGTATATAAATGGGTTAACATAGACATGTATATTTTCTTGCTCCGTCAGCTGAGAGGGTCTAGAAGTAATGACACCCAGAAGCAGCGAGTACACCGGGCATCTACATCTTTGTTTCTAACACCATTCTAAAAAACAAACAAACAAAAAAAACCCCAAAAAACCAAAAAACTAGAGCTCCTTGGAGAAATGCCTAAAGACTGAAAGAGGGGAGGATACAGAAGATGAGCCTGGAGTATCCTATAGTGCCAGCAAGTAAGACTGTGCTAAAAAAATTAAAATTAAAATTAAAAACTCCAACTTACACTAATGGAGGTATGTCAAAGAAACACAGGAGAACAACAAAATAAATAGTTACTAAATTATAAGCCAGAGTATAAAATAATATCCATGAGTCTTATTAATATAAGTAAATAATTGAATAAATAAGTGAGGGAGAAGAGAGAATCTCCCATGCAGAAGAATTACAAATAATCAATGTAGATACTGTGCCTTCAAGAAAGTGGAGCATTACTCTCAACTCCTTCAGTATTGTCTGCAAATAGTGATCATTCCAAAGAGTATAATATGAAAAGAGGGGAAAAGAGTAACTACAGTAGGAAATCCTGGCAAACACTACCTCCGCCAGGTGAGGGAAGGTTTTGCAGTGTTAATATACAATGAATTTTACAGGTAAGTAACTCCAATGAAAATCAAGGAAAGGTTTTACTTTTCTTGGAAACTTTGCTAAAACTTGCTTAACAGTTCAGAAAATTACTTCTTCAATGGCTGTATCACTCATTTTTTGATATACTAATATCTCATACCTTTAGTTTGAATTTATAACTGTCATATTCATATGGCTATAAACCCATTTAGCCCATATTTTATAATATCATATAATTTTTAAATTTTAATAATATTTAATTGAAAATTTAAATTGAGTTTTATAGTTTCAACCACAAATAAATATTTATCAATGTCTACCAACGTGTTTTTCTAATAAAGAAATGAATCAATCAAGAATAAATAAACTGAGTTGAGGAGAGTGATGCAAGCAGCGTGGTGACATGAGAGGACCTCCAGGTCTCTCCCCTTGAAGTTACAACAAGTTGGACAGCTATAGTTCAACGAAAGATTCCCTGCTCAACACAAAATCACATCTGACTAAGCCACACATTGATACATTTGAAGATGAGCAAATCAGGGCAATAGGAAGATGGGATGGGGAAAGACCAGCTGGTGCAGCAACCCCAGCAGATGTGGTAGTAGTGAAGTGTCAGGTTGCAACTCCCTCTGGGCAAACTAGAGGAGCAGAGGCAGCAACTAGGCCTGAGTGGCCAGTACACATTGAGGCTGAGCCCAGGGGCAGGGAAGCAGTGTAAAGTGTGGCAGCATTTCATAAACTGCCATCACAAGACAAAAGAAGCCATAAGCTCAAAAACATTCCCTCCATCCTCCTGTGGCCTGATCAGCAGTAAATTCCTCACTTGGCATATTGCGAAGCAGCAGACACAATTTTCCAACTTAAGTAGTCTGTACTCATTGTGGCTGAGACCACTGGAAAGAACAGGCCCACAAATACACAAACCACTTCCCCCTGTTCACTCATCGTGGCAGAACCTGGTAGAGGCAGCCAGGGCACATAAGATAGACTTGTGCATCTGGCAGCTTCTGGATGCAAGAAGGCAGTGCCAGGAACATACAGGCCAGGAGACCCATAGCTCACCACATCCCACCACAGCGGTGGTGCCCTGAGACTGAGGCAACTGGGTAGTAAAGAAGATGCCTACTTCCTCAGGGAATACAGGGTATTTTCCACAGCTGACGTGATGCAGCCCCACAGGGATCCCCAAAGCCCTAGTAATACAAGTAAGAGAAAACAAAAACTTGTACTTCAGCACCACCTACTGGAAAATAAAAGAAAGACCTCTACTTTTGAACCTGCTAAACAGTTGTCAGTCATTAAAAAAAAAAAAAAGATTTAATTCCCTTTAATTCTCACAAATGCCTAGGCAGAGAAATAATCTATCAATCATAATGAATAAACAAGGTAACAAGGGAGTTCAGAAAGAAAATGAAAAATCTCCAGAAAATAAACTTAAAGACATGGAAGATTATGATTTAAATGACAGATAATGCAAGATTTCAGCTCTGAAAAAACTCAATGAGGTACAAGAAAATTCAAGCAAGTAATTCAATGAGCTCAGAAATAAAATCAATGAACAAAGGGAGTCCTTCACCAAAGAAATTAAAACTATAAAAAAGAACCAAACACAAATTTTGGACCTGAATAAATCAATAAATTAGATGAAGAATGAACTCATGAGCTTAGGAAATAGAGCAAACTAGATAGAGGAAAGACAATGATATTGAAGATAGAAATGTAGAAATGACTCAGGGGGAAGAAGAGAGAATCAAGAGTAAAAAAATATAATTAAAGAACTCTACAAAAACTATCTGACTCCATTAGAAAGAGCAATATAAGAATAATGGGTATATCAGGAAGAGAAGAGGAGGAAAAAGAAACAGAGAACTTATCCAAATAATCAAGAACTTCCCAAATCTATTGAAAGAACTGGACCCTTGAATCCAAGAAGCTGATAAAACACCTAATTATCTCAATCCAAAAAGGCCTTCTCCCACACACATTATATTAAAGCTGTCAAAAATTAATGACATAGAAAGAATTCTCAAGACAGCCAGGAAAAAGAAAAAGGTAACCTATAAAGGAAATACCATTAGATTATTATCAGATTTTTCAGTAGAAATCCTATAAGCTAGGAGAGAGTGGAATCAACTATTCAAAATATTGAAAGAGAAAAATTACCAGACAGAAATAATATGTTCAGCAAAGTTATCTTTAGATATGAAGGAGAAATATAGGCTTTTTTAGACAAACAAAAGCTTAGAGGATTTACCATTGCAAAACCTGCATTACAAAAAATACTGAAAGGTGCTCTTCTATCTGAAACAAAAAGATAAAATAATACAAAACTATGAGTAAGGTTACTGATAGATAGACAGAAGCAGGGATTTGCAGCTCTTGTTCAAATAAGGTATTAAACAGTTAAATGTAATTTAAAGGTTAAAGGAGATAAAAAGCTTTGAAAAAAGACAATAGGCACTGCAATTTGGAAATGAATGGACAGCATAAAAAGAGATAATTTGTGACACTGAAAACATTAAAGGGGAGGAAGGACTGAACTTGCACAGGTGAATGGGGATAACACTCAATTAAAAGAAAAGGGATTATTGTATATATGAAACTTTTTTGCATAAACCTAATGTTAACCACAAAACAAAAACCTAGAGCTGAGACATGTAAAAGAAAAAAGAAAAAAACGAAGGGAAAAAAAATCATAGAATACTACCAAACTAAAGTAACAGATGGAAATCCAAGAGGAAAAAAAAAAAATGGAAACACAGAGCTACCAGAAAACATAAGATAAAATGGCTATAGGAAGTTCTCATGTATCAATAATCCCCCTAAATGTAAATGGAGTGAACAAATCAATTAAAAGACACAGAGTAGTCTTTTAAAACAAAACCCAAATATATGCTGCCTTCAGGAGACCCATCTCAACTTCAAAGACTAACATAGACTCAAAGCAAAGGGGTGGAAGATGGTAGTCCAAAACAAATGGGATCCAGAGAAAAGCAGGTATAACAATCCCCATCAAAACCCCAAGTGCATTTTTCAAAGAAAATAGAAAAAAAAAATCATCAAATTTGTATGGAACCACAAAAGGCCACAAATAGCCAAAGCAATCCTGAGAAAAAAAGAACAAAGCCAGAGGTATCACACTTCTGGACTTCAAATGATACTATGAAGCTACAATAATAAAAACAGTATGGTATTGGCAGAAGAACAGACATAGAATTGAGAGCCCAAAGAAACCCCACCTGCATATGGGCAACCAATTTCTGACAAAGGAGCCAAAAACATACAATGGAGAAAGGAAACACTCTTCGATAATTGTTGTTGAAAAAAATTGGAAGGCCACATGCGAAAGAATGAAACTAGATTTATATTTTATACCATACACAAAAAATTAACTCAAAATGAACCAAAGACTTAGATACAAGACCTGAAACAATAAAATATATAGAAGAGAATGTAAGTACTAAACTTATGGACCTTGGTCTAAGAGAGGCTTTTATAAACTTGACCCCAAAGGCAAGGGAAGTAAAAGCAAAAATAAATGAATGGGACTACACCAAACTATAAAGCTTATGCACAGCAAAAGAAATCACCAACAAAACAAAAAGGCAACAAACTGAATGGGAGAAGATATTTGCAAACAATACCTCTAATAAGGGGGTAATATCCAAAAAATATAAAGAATTCATATAACTCAACAACAACAACAAAACACTAAACAATCCTATTAAAAAATAGGCAAAGTACCTGAACAGATACTTTTCCCAAGAAGACATACAAATAGCCAACAGATGTATGAAAAGATGCTCGACTTCACTAGCTACAAAGGAAATGTAAATCAAAACCACAGTGAGATACCACCTCACACCTGTTAGAATGGCTGTTAATAAGTGTTGGAGAAGATGTGGAGAAAAAGGAACACTCATACACTGCTGGTGGGAATATAAACTGGTACAGCCACTATAGAAAACAGTATGGAGGTTCCTCAGAAAACTAAGAATAGAGTTACCATATGACCCAGAAATTCCTCTTCTGGGTATCTACCTCAACTTATTTTTATTTTTATTTTTATTTTATCTTTTTTTTTTATTTATGTCTACAGCACCTGTTCTTCCTAGGTGGTCTCCCATCCAAGTACTAACCAGTCCTGACCCTGCTTAGCTTCATGAGATCAGACATCAGGCTTGTTCAGGGTGACATGGCCATCAGGCTTGTTCAGGGTGACATGGCCATAGACCATGCACTGTGGCTCCACTGGGGCACAAAATCAGGACCTTCTGCGTATAAAGCAGACATGCTAACCACTACATTATGGAACCATGTCCACTAGCTCAAAATTTTGAAAACATTTATTTGTAAAGAAAATGTTATTTTAAAAATTATAGACTTAGCTACAAAGGGGTGGTCATTATTAACACATAAATTTTTTTTTATGGAAAATTTTCCTTTTTTTCAATTTTGTTTCTTGTGTAAAATGATGCACAGCTATAGCTAGTTGGCACTGTAGGTTTTAACCTTTATAAAAATATAACCAAGTATATTAGCTAATAATTACATATTCATCAACAAGGCTTAGTCAGCAAGAATCTTTGTGAACATCTTCACGAATGAAAGAATGTTAGAAGTTTTATTACATTAAGAGTAATAGCTTGAATAATAGATTATTTTATAAACTGAACATTGACATCAAAGAAGAGTTTTACTATTATTATCCTAGACATGGAAATTAAAGGGTTCTACATAAGAAATTGTTTAATAAAATTTTCTTCATTTTTAGATACTACCACAGAATATTTTAGTCCAAAAGATCAAAAATTAAACATTAAATTTAAAATACTACTAAATTACATGGTATATTCTTTAGATATATTTGAATGGTAAATGGCCTAAGCTGCAAGAAAATTAGAAGACTTAAAGTAAAAAAATGTTCATGAGATCTATGAACAAACATTATTTAAAAGTAATCTTTATCATTGATCATTTTCAGTTCTTGCTTTTCAACAGTTGGAGGAAACAAGCTTAAAGATATTAACTGAGAACCATTACTCTTTGAATACTGATTTTAAAGAATAATGATTAGATATAAACATTTCTGTTTAAATCTACTACTGATTTAAACAACCTTCTACTGATTCATTAATTCCTGTGTAAAGGATTTAGAACACCTTAGCCAACTTTTACGTACGTCTTCTTTTTTGGAAAAGAAGCTGAAATACTTATTTTAGCATTTCATGCTTTATATTTAGTGTAGCTACTTCAAAGGTTTGTAAATGCAATTTTTGCAAATATGTAACATGCAATATTGCTAAAAATATTCAAAATGCAGAGATCTCCTATAATTTTATTAACAAAAATTGCTTTTTAAATACTTCACTTTATCAGATGACAAAATGAAAATATGGGTAAAATTCTACCCAGTAGGGAGTGAATGATTCAGGCTGAAGTTTGGAAATATTTTTAGTAAAAGAGATATCATTTGAGGTAGGTCTAACAAGTAAGCCAAATTTCATACACAGAGAAACTGCAGATAGATAGGGGGATAGTATAGAGATATAAATAACAAGGTGTGTTCTAGTGACTATGAATATATGATTCAAATTAACACATGCTGTAAAATTTTGATATTAGCAATCACAAGTAGATGACAGGAGTTAGCTAAATTTTGAAAGAAATAGCGGTGAAATTATAATTTCAATAGTGTTTTTTCTAAAAAAATTAATACTTTCCTTTATTTTTTGAAATTTTATAAAATGATAAGAATATTATGCTGTAAAAATTCTTTATTGAAATTATTTTTAAATTTTGAAACTGGCTGCTATTTTTTTTATCTCACTCTAAAAGACTATTGTACAAATTTTCTATAGCCTCTTTTATTACTATATTTTTTTCCAAGCCAGTCTCTATGCACCATCACATGTTGAAGGATTTGGTCTCTGAGATCTTTTCTAAAGACTAGAGACTGACTGACTATAAATCCTGATTCCGCATTTGATTGCAGGCTCTGACACCTTTTAAGCCAGCTATAGTAATTTCTATCTACTCACTCAATCTCTACCCACTCTGCACGCATTCATAAATACTTCTCAGTGACCCCTGGGTATAAGACAATAGTCTGAGGAGAAAAGTGAATGAAAAAGAAATTGCAGTGGAGTTCCCTGACAGTGTTAACGGCCAGCTTGAATTTAATGCGGTGAAATGAAGATGACTAGTTCTTATGATGATGTGCTTTTTCCCATCCACAGTTAGTTGCTTGGGTCCAGGCAGAGGCAGGGGAGAGCTGGATTTAATCAGGATTTGGATTGGAACGAAGCATATAACCTTGCAATAGTGGGTCAAGGGAATTGAGGCTGTGCACAACAGATTATAGTGAATGTAATAACTATAATCACTGTTTACTAATTATGACATCACTGTCCTTGCATTTGTCCATGCCCCAGAATCAACATCAGTTTCAGAGGATTTGTGTCTATGCCCCCAAAACAGAAGTCATTTTTCCTCTTTCAAAATTAAATGTCTCCTTTAAGAAATGAGGAAGAAAGTAGTATTAGTGTTATCAGGGAGCACTAAATCTGTCAGTATTCTTTATGTATGTATCTTTATGTATGTAACCTACACAAATAAATTTTTACCAATAAAATCTCACATTTTTCACGTTAAAAAAATAACCAGAATTTTACTGTTAAGGACTTTTAGATAAGTGTTGGGCCACATAAAGCAATAGCCCCTTTAGTCAAGGCAACTTGACTATTCTCTAGCAAGCTTCTCAGCAGAGAATGGCAAGCAATCAGTGTTTGAAGTCAATGGAAATCCCCATCCCATCCCTCATTTCACAAAGCACAGGTCGGTTTTAATTTCAAAGCAAATAAACAAGCCAAGACAATGTCACCTTTTATGTTTGAGGACAATGCTGCTCTAAATGATCTAGTTCAAGGTCATCTCAAATGATTAGATCATCGCCAAGGTTTTAGTTAGAGTCCCAGTTGCCCCTCGTTGGGACTTTCCAATAATAAGCCATGGCATTTGCTCTCTTAGCTAGACATCTATTGGCTTCAGCTCCTCAAAAGCAGCATTAGCCAATACATTGGCAAAATAAGCATGCAATGAAAAAACACATTTAATGTATCAAATGGCAGGGAGTGGGGTAATTTTATTATTCAAAAGTATTTCAGTTTTTCAGAATTGAATCTACTAATGCATGAAGAAGCAGGAAAAAGATTTCAAAAACTGAAGGAACCTACGATCTCTCTTTTAACAACTGAAAGAGAGACGTCTTGAGGGAAGATAAATAACAACAGGATAAAAGGATTTTTTATAGCTTGCCTCAAAAAATTTTGACATAGAGATAGCACATTTGCCAAAAAGAAAATTTTAGCCTAGAAAAAATGCAATTACTTCAGAATAAAATATTCAGGTGGTATCTAAAAGTGGTTATTAGATCAACCCTTTAAAATTGAACTTCTAGTCTCTTCAAACGCCTAGTCAAATACTTTACTTTTTTTCCATTTGACTATGAGTAGTTTGTTTTGATAAGTGACATGAAGAAGAAAAATTGCTATTTGGGGGAAAAAAAGAAAAATTATAGCCAGTTTCTAAATATAGTCTCCCAGATGGATGGCCTGTTTAATTATGCAAAGTATGCCCAAAAGCCTATAAAAGGAGCACTGAGGCAAAAAAACTTAAATATCTCTGTACGTTACAGTGTTATGATGTCTGTAAGTTACTTAAAAATACTTCAGCATAGACAGTGTGATATTATGTATTAGTTAGGCTAAAATATAACCCTGGCTTCTTCAGATGTTCTAATCAGGATTTCACACTGCAGTGGTAGAAGGGAGTAGGGGAAGCAGCTAGAATTTTATTTAAAAAGTCTCCACACTCCAGAAATAACTACGGTAAGCACTTTGGTGAACTACTTCTCTGATCAACAACAGACGTTTTATTAATTAGCATAACAGTGAAATTTGTAATTATCAGCATAAATAAAATTAGAAATAGACTCACCAGTGAATATAGAACTATTCGACATACATGAATTTATAAGATATTTTAGAACAGAGATTTGCAAACTATGTCCCACAGGCTGAATCCAGCCCACCTTGGTTTTAGTATGACCTGTGAGCTAAAATTTTTTTTTTACAGTTTTAAATGATTGTAAAAATTTTTAAAGAATATTTTGTGATGTAAAAATATAAAATTAGATTTTGGTAACCATAAATAAGGTCTTATTAGAACACAGCCACATTTGTTTATATGTTTTCTGTGGCAGGGATTAGCAAATGTTTTCTGTAAAGGGTAAGATGGTAAATAGCTTAGGCTTTACGGGGCATACTGTCTCTGTCACAAGGATTCAACTCTGCTATTAAAGACATATCTGTAGGCAATACAGAAATGAATGAGTGTGGCTGTGTTCCAATATAACTTTATTTATAAAAGTAGATGATGGGCAAGATTTGGCCAATGGGCCATAGTTTGTCAATTCCTGGCCTATGGATGCTTTTACAAAACAATGGCAGAATTCAATAGTTGTACCAAAGACCACAGGGCCTCCAAAGCCTAAAATATTTTCCATCTGCTCTTTACAAAAAAGTTTGTCAAACCCACCTGTAGAATATAAGGTTCATGAGAACTGGGACCTTGTCTTTCTTGTCTATAAGTATATTCCCAAAATTTAGACTAGTGCCTGGCAGTCACTATAATAATTACTAATAGTCACTTGTAATTATTTGTTGAGTGGATGAATGAACGAATGAACAAATACAAATAAACTTTCTGTGCCTGAAAACTCACTAATCCATCATGCAGCCCATCCCATTTTGGAACAGCCTAGTGTTCTGCCTTATGGTGAAGTTGAAATGTCTCCCTGCAACTTCATCCAAGGTCCCAGTTACTAACTCCTTTGCTACTTATAAAAATTTAGTCTGTCTTCCGCCTGCAACTTATTCAAATATTTGAAGATGATTCTCGTGTTTCTCGAATTGTCTCTGTGGACTGAATCATTTAAGAATACCTTTAATGCTACATCCCACATGTGATTTTTGAGTTCCTTAGAAAGCCAGTGGCCCCTCATGAAGATTAGCAATCCACAAACTCCTTGTTTGTTCTCAAAAACCTAACCATGAGATTAAGAACAAAAGGTCAGTGCTGTCAGTATCTGCTAATGTGATATTTTGTCATTGGAACACAGTGGCAATACAGAACGATATTCTTCTTTGAATGTCCAATAAATGAAATGATTTGAATTCTTATTACATGAAGAGTTTACCACACACAGTTCTACTCATCGCAGTTTTATTCTTTTTTATCCTGTCTAGAAAGTTATCTATAGATCTCTCTAAACCTTGGAGAGATATAAAGTTTTTCTTAAGTAACTGATTTTAGTAAGCAAATTTGTTTCTTTGACAAGGTATGCTCAATTAATAAGTGACAACTAGCAATTTTTGGTTACCTTTCATTTTCTCATTAGCATTTGTACAATTGCCACTCCTAGAATAGCATTATTACACAATTCTGTGCTTGCCTTGATTTCAGTTCCAGTCTCTAGAAACATTCAGCCTATTTTTAGCTGCATTCCAGACCCTATAAGCTACATTCAGTGATTTACCTCCCCATTTATGTCATTCTCCCAACCTCTTCTCCTCTGAGGTTCTCCCATGACTCAAGGACAATTTTAAGCTACTCTGCTCTGTCCTATTACAGTAAACTGAGACAGAATAGCATTTCTAACATAATGAGACATCTATAATATAATCTTGCTGTTAATCAATGTATCTTTTATAGCAAATGGGCTGTTGTGCAATATAATTAACCTAGACATATTGAAAAACGCAAATGTTATTGTTTCACGTGGAGAACTAGATGAAATTGCAGATCGTATCTAATGGACTCCAACTATAGTCCCTGGGTCCCTAGTAAACATAGATTTTTATAGCCTCAAGTTTGGTTCTGCAAGCATTACAGGATAGGATGCCCTAGTGCTATGTAGATTCTCTTGCTGTACTGGGAGACAAGCAAGGGAATGGAGGGAGTTTACTCCAAATGACTCTATCTTGGAAACCTACTAACCAAAGCTCAACTGTAATAGTCTGTTGAGCTAGAAATTATGTTCCCACTTCTCTCATTTAGAAACACTTTTCAAAGACCCTAGAAAACCAAATTGCAACTTGAGAGTTCGGAAATAATCAAGGCCACTAGTGAGGGTGGTGTCACCGGTGAAAAGAATGCAGATCAGGAAATATCTGGAGCTGAACCCCCACCTCTATACTTGCTAGCTCCGCAATACTGGGAAAGTTTCTGTATTATTCTGGGTTTCAGTTTCTTCATCTCTGTTATGGGACCACTTACTTTGCAGGGTTACTGTGAACATGAAGTGATAGAAACAGGTAAGACATCTGACTAATACAAAACAGATGTCCAACAAATGTCAGTTCCCTTCATCACCAACAGATGTAGAATTATCCCCTTCTCTGGGTTCTATAGAAAACAAAAATAAAGAGTAAGGGGGATTTCCTAGGAATTAGGACTTTCCATGCTAACATCCTGGTCAAACCAGGACACATTTTCAAAAGGCTGCATTTGATCAACTATTCCAAGTTTTAAATATATAATGATTAGTTCCTTCTTGGAGTCCTGAATAGTGTTTTCAATTGGTCTGTGGAATAGAGTTAAAAAATAGGTACTCATTATGTTGATCATTTGTTTTCAATCACTTAATTGAAGACTGTATCTGATTTTATAGTGACTCTTAATGGGACATTTGGTAATTCTGGAAACTTTTTGGTTATCATAACTGGGGATAGTGGGAGGGTGCTCCTGGCAACTGGTGGATAGAGGCCAGGGATGCTGCTAAAAATTTTAGATGCACATGAGAGCATCTCCCCTCTTTTCCTTTCTGTTCTCCTCTCTCATACAACAAGGAACTGTCCAGCATCAAACATCGATTTCTATAGGTTAAACAATCCCTATTCTTTTTATAATTCTTCATAAATATACATAAAGATAACTCAAAGGAAACATTCAAAGAAAAATTAATACCTATCTTTCTCAAACTATTCCAAAACATTGAAGAGAAAGGAAGGCTCCCAAACTCATTTTATGAGGCCAGAATTACCTTGATACCAAAACCAGACAAAGACACTACAGAAAAAGAAAATTATAGGCCAAGATCCCTGATGAGCATAGATTCAAAATCAAAATATTAACAAACCAAATTCAGCAATACATTAAAAACATTACACACTATGATCAAGTGAATGTATTCTCAGATACAAGATTGGTTCGGTATCTGCAAATCAATTAACATAATAGGCCACATAAACAAAATGAAGGATAAAAATCATATGCTCAAATCAATAGATGCAGAAAAAGCATTCAACAAACTCAATATCCATTTTTGATAAAAATTCCCAGAAAAGTGGGGATAGAGGGAACATACCTCAACATAATAAAGGCCATGCATGACAAACCCACAGCTAACATCATACTCAAGCTAAAAGTGTTTTCCTTAAGATCAGGAACAAGATAAGGATGTCCACTGTCACCACTTTTATTCAAAATAGTATTGGAAGTCCTAGCCACAGCCATCAGACAAGAAAAATAAATAAAAGACATCCAAATTGGAAAGGAAGAAATAAAACTATTATTATTTGCAGGTGACGTGATACTATATATAGAGAACCCTAAATATTCCATCAGAAGAACCTGTTAGAACTAATAAATGAATTCAATAAAGGAGCAGTATACAAAACTAATATTCAGAAATTGGTTGCATTTTATACACCAATAAAAAACTATCAGAAAAAAAAAAAGAAAATAATCCCATTTGCAACTTTATCAAAAAGACAAAATAGCTAGGAGTAAGTTTAACTAAGGAGGTGAAAGACCTGTACTCAGAATATAAGATACTAAAACAAAGAAATTAAAGAGATACAAATAAATAAAAGGCTATACCATGCTCATGGATAGAAAGAATTAACATTATTAAAATGTCCATACTACCCAAAGCAATCTTCAGATTCAGTGCAGTCCCTGTCAAAATACCAGTGTCATTTTTCACAGAACTAGAACAAATGATCTTAACATTTATATGTAACCACAAAAGACCCCAAATAGCCAACAAAATCTTGAGAGAGAACAAAGTTGGAGTATTACCTTACCTTATATCAGACTATAATACAAAACTATAGTAATCAAAACAGCATGGTACTGGCATAAAAACAGACACATCAATCAATGGAACAGAATAGAGAGCCCAGAATTAAACCCATGTATATATGGTCAACTAATCCATGACAAAGGAGGCAAGAATGTTCAATGGGGTAAAAACAGCCTCTTCAATAAATGGTGTTGGGAAAACTGAACAGATACATACAAAAACAATGAAACTAGTCTGTTTTCTTACACCATATACAAAAATAAGCTCACAGTGTATTAAATACTTAAATATAACACCTGACCATAAAACTCTTAGAGGAAAACACAGGCAGTAAACTCTTTGACATCACTCTTAGCAACATTTGGGGGGGGGCAGGAATATGTCCTCCCAGGCAAGGGAAACAAAAGAAAAAAAATAAATAAATGATATTACATCAAACCAAAAAGTTTTTGCATATTGAAGGAAACCACCAATAAAACAAAACAAACAAACAAACAAAAAACAACTTACTGAATAGAAGATATTCTCCAATGATGTATCTGATAAAGGGTTGCTATCCAAAATATATAAGGAACTCATACAACTAACACCAAAAATCACAAACTATCAGATCTAAAAATGGGCAGAGGATTGAATAGATATTTCTCCAAAGAGGACATATAGATGGCCAATGCACATATGAAAAAATGCTCAACATTAATCATTAGGGAAATGCAAATTAAAACCACAATGAGATATAACCCTACGCCCGTCAGAATGGCTATTATCAATCAATCAACAAACAACAAGTGCTGGCAAGGATGTAGATAAAAAGGAGCCCTTATGCACTGTTGGTGGGTTTACATATTGGTGCAGCTACAATGGAAAATAACACAGAGGTTCCTCAAAAAATTAAAAATAGAAACTACCATATGACCCAGCAACCCCACTTCTGGGTATTTGTCTGAAGAATTTTAAAACGCTAATTCAAAAAGACGTTTACATCTCTATATTTATTTCAACTTTATTTTCAATAGCTAAGATATGGAAGCAACTTAAGTGTCCACTAATGGATGAATGGACAAATAGGTGGTACATATATACAACAGTATATTACTCAGCCATAAAAAGAATAGAATCTTGCCATTTGTGAAAACATGGATGCACCTAGATGGTGAAGTAAGTCAGATAGAGAAAGACAAATACCATGTGATTTAGCTTATATGTGGAATCTAAAAAATAAAATAAACAAATAAAACAGAAACAAACTCATAGATACAGAGAACAAATTGATGGTCACCAGATTTGGAGTGGGGGGATTTGGAGGGATGTGTGAAGAAGGCGGAAGAGATTAAGATGTTCAAATTGCCAATTACAAAAGTAGTCACAGGGGATGTAAAGTACAGCATAGGGAATATAGTCAATAATATTGTAATAATTATGTATGATGTTAGATGGGTGCTAGACTTTCTGGGTGATCATTTCATGAGGTATATAAATGTCTTATCACTATGTTGTACACCGGAAACTAATATAATATTGTAAGTCAACTGTAATTGAAAAATAAATTTTAGAAAGAGATAGCTCAGAAAAAAAAAGCTAATGGCCTAGCTCCCATCTCTTTCACCATCAGCACTTAACTTTTGTATAGACCAATGATTACAATAATAATATTTGTGTGCTTTAGAATTTATAAGGTGCTTTCATATAATATCTCACCTAACTCTGACAACAAGATTGTGACAAATCTGTTATTAATAATTCTGTTTTCACAGATATAGAAATATTTTACCTAAGACCATACTTCAATGGCAGAACTAAGGCTCAACCCAAAGATTTTTGACACTAGATCTCACATGCTGTCCACTGCCTCCTAGTCCTCTTGGCCTCATCTTGAACAACAGAAAGGACTCAAAGGAATGGATCCCAAGTGAACATGAGAGTGAACATGAGAATCACCCAGGGAGATTTTTTAAATGTAGATTTATGGTCTATTAAACCTATTCTATCTGAATCTCTAAGGATAGGGCCAAGACGTGTATATTTCCCAAGAGCACCACCCTCCTGCCACACACACACACACACACACACACACACACACACATCCACTTCTGGTTTTTCATCTGGTTCAGAGTACAAATCCAGTAATAATAATCCAGGAGAATTTGCATGTTAGCATTCCTTAATCCAAAGGAAGAAATGTCTAGTGGTATTTTAGGCATCAGGGAGACTTGAGTACGGTGGGAATAGTTTTGTGTTAGTAAATTCTCTCAACTACTCAAAACTGCTATTTTCATCTAGTTTTACAACTTTATTCTGGGTCAAAGTTATTTTAAAAATGGAGCTATATTTGTTGTTTTTTTCTGTGTACTTTCTACATCCCTCACATACAATATACACGATAAGTTTCATAACAAGAAACCTAATATATTAAAAACCTAACATATTAATGGCAAGAAAAGTCCATTAAAAGCCCAATTAGTGAAAAAGATATCAGGATCATTGTCATACAGCTCCTGTGTCTGTCCTTCAGGTCATTCCAGTACCACTTGTCATTTTTCAATCTTGTTTACATGGCTAAGTCACATGTGGCTCTCTACCTGGTTTTCTTTTTACCATACTCTTCCCGATGACTGACTTTGGCTATTAGTGATCTTTACAAATTACTTCTTTAAGCGCATTGCCACACAGTATTCTCTGTGATCCAGCAGCATGGGCAACAGCTGGGCACCTGTTAGAAATACAGAATCTACATTTTATTAAGATCTCTGGGCCATGCACATCCAAGTTGGAGGAGCACCGTTCTAGTGAGTTTCCCCCACAACACCCCTGAGAGACTTCCCCTCCCCATTCATACGACTAATAATAGCTCAACAGTGCAGCAATTCTCTAAGGCAGAGTTTCCCAAAATGTGGTCTCCATACCAGCAGCAGCAGCATCCCTGGAAACTTGTTAGAAATGTACATTTCCAGGCCTATTCAGGCATACTGAATCATCAACTCTAGGGGTGGAGCCCAGCAACCCGCGTTTTAAAAAGCCCTTCAAGTGATTCTTATTGGATATGGTTTGGTAAGAATGCTGTAGCCACAGAAGAGAACGAGGTTTGGAGGAAGTTCATTATACTCACAGGTCCCAGAGAGAGTGTCACCACATGGTATGCAGGGCCACAGGGGACAACACTAGGTGGTAAGAAAGCAGAAGACAGAGTGAGTGGAAGGTTTAGGGCAGAACCTTCATTAGGGTTTCCAGGGCAAGGCAAGAGAGGGCACAGCAAACAATTTAGGACTGGCTAGTTTTAGTAATTCCGGTGGGCTTTGGGCTACAGTTGTGGCTTCTAGTTGCCTGGTACCTGGCCCCGGGATGATTTAGGGCAGGGAAATATTAGCTTGGTGTGTGAGAGTTAGATAAGGAGGTAGTTGGGCATATAAACTCTAGACTGGTTGGTTTGCATATGAAAAGCATACTCCTAGGTGAGTTATTATCATTGTTAGCCATTAGCTAGCCCTGGGAATGCCAGTTTCTCCCCAGCCAGTAAGGGTTTTTAAGATGTCAAAACATCATAAGATACAGAAAACTGAAAATATATGTATTTACAATGCCTTCTGACGTATGCTAAAGTTTCAAAATGATTTCTCTGAAGCAGAAGTTATCTACCCTACATTATATTGGAATAACTTTTACAAATACCAACACCTGTGCCCTACCACAGATGTTTTTTGAACAAATATATTGCCAGGTGATTCTAATGTGCATCAAAGTTCATAACTGAGA
The DNA here is from genome assembly GCF_902729225.1 of Pteropus medius. Taxonomy (NCBI): domain Eukaryota; kingdom Metazoa; phylum Chordata; class Mammalia; order Chiroptera; family Pteropodidae; genus Pteropus; species Pteropus medius. The sequence continues at coordinate 5,524,188 of NW_024342474.1, read as the reverse complement.
CTCTGAAAAAAGGTAAATGTGGTTGATAAAGTATTACAGATTTAATCTAATGTTTCTCAGCCCTGAAAGATTAGAGAGAAAAAGAAAAGAAATCCTGGTATCAACCTCCCCACCCCTAATTTGTCTGGGGTGTTGTAAGGGATTATATTTTTTTCAATTCTTCTCACATGAGTCTAGTGGGCAGCCAGAATAGAAAATCACTGGTCAGCTCTAACCTTCATTTTATAGACAAAAAGTATGAGGTTTTAGAGATTAAGTGGTTTATTTAAATTTGCAAGAAAGACCTCAAGAGTGTGGGGATTAGAACACCCAACTTCTCATTTCTAACCCAGTGTCCTTTTCCCCATATACATATCTCCATTTTCCTCTGTGTGCACATAACTTGGCATCTGCCTTCAAGTGAATTTCACTTCCCCGATTTTTTTTAAGGTCTCTAAGAAATTTGACCTTGATCCTCTAAGAGCCTAGGCACTTTGACCGAGAAATTTTTAGGATAAAAGGTATGACTCATGCTTTTTAAGGAATAAATATGGATTTGGCAGAATATATTTTCCAAAATATCTCCTATCCCACATATTCTTCTACAAGGTGGCCTTGTCACTGCCTCCATCGAAAGGTTATATCTAATTATCCTCCTCTAGAGTCTAGGCTGGACTTGGTGAGTTGTTTGACAAACAGATCACGGTGAGTGTAACATTCTTAAACTTCCAAGACTAGTGCATAAAAAGTCTTGGAGCTTCTGTCTGGGCCTCATGAAATGCCTTGAGACACTTTTCTCTAGCTTCCAGCTGCCATGCAGGGAGAAGCCCGACCTACACAGAGAAGCTATATGTTAGGCACTCTAGTCCACAACCTCAGCTGAGCTCCCAGGTCCCATCGGTCTTCTCAACCATGTGAGGGTGCTATCTTAGACCACCAGTCCAGTAGTCTTCTGATGACTGCAGCCCCAGCTGACATCTGACTGCAACTGCATGAAAGGCTCCAAGCAAAAACTATCCAGCTCAGCCCAGTCCATCTACACAGAAGAGAAATTATAGCCCCTAGCTTTTGAGGTGATTTGTTGAACAGCAATAAATACCTAGAACAATGAAATACAAGAAAACAACTACAAGTGGAAAAAGTGTGGTATTAGTGAGTTAATAGTATATAAGAGTTAATTAAGAGAGCGCAGGGTGCGGGGAGGGCAAGGAAGATCAGGAACACACAAAAAAAGAAAACAAAAATATTTAAGGAATATTGCCTCCTTAGAGAGTCAATGAGATATAATCATTATCCTTTTCAAGGAGAGTTTAGAAGTACAAAAAACACATAAATTTAGTCAGTAAACTGTTTTTTCTGTAAATTTTCTAAAGTTCCCAGAATACCAAAAATTTAAAGATTAAAAATATTAAGAATGAGGTTGAAAAGAAAATTTTCTAAGTAAAATTATAAGTAGACAAATTAATAATTTATATTTCTACAGAGCTCCACTTACTTTAGAATCTTGGACATGAATCTTTGTTGCAACCATAAATATGGCATCAGAAAATTAGTGAAGACTGTGCGGCCCCTTTGGTTTCTAGAGGCCAGTTTTCTGGGTGGACAGGTAAACAAGAGCATTTCCAAATGTCAGTTCTTTGCTTGGCTGGGTAAATCCAGCACTGTATCAGAAACTCAAGCTGTGACCACTCCTTTTCATATTTAGTATTCTTTCAACAAAAATGATGATTCTGGAATTGGATTTGGATGACAACTGCTTTTGAATCAAAATACAAAAAAGAATATTGCACAGTTTATTCTTGTCCCAATTTTTATTATAATACACTCATTCTTCAGTGGTTTTCACCATCAAATATATATATTTTACTGACATTAGAGCTGGCTTACAAGACACATAGAAGGCAGGCGAATGTTGTTTCAAGGCACCATTTTGTAATCCAACTTCCTCCCTTCACTTCTTGAATTTATCTCTTTTGCTAGTCTCTGGCTGCTGAGTTTAGGTGGTTAAGTTCAGTCACAGTGAAACCAAGATCAAAAGTTGGTTCTCTGGGTGTACCTATTACCTTTTGCTCTCTTTGATAACTACACTTGAGTTGTCTTTTAGGCATATCCTGTTTATCAAGAGAGGAAAAGTAGGAAAGACCATGAATCAAGGAAAAGCTATTTTGCTAGAAATAACTGTTAGTTATTTCTTCACTAAAAAATAACTCGAAACACTGGTCCAGGTGTAACAGTTATTTAGCACACATGCGGCCACTCTCCTGTTAGGAATCACTAATCAATTATGGCTTTCCTTCTCTTTGAGTCAGGGCACAGCCTCAGAATTCTCCTCAACACAATGGCCCGGACTTCTACCACTCAATCAGAGGGAAACATTTTGTTATCCTTGTACTTCCCATCTTGATGGTGCATCAAGAAAATCATCTCTCTTTATAACTAGCTATAAATTTATTATTGGCTTTCTAAATATGGCGGGCAGATGTTACAGAGAATCCCCCTACTGACTGACACTGTGAGGTTAGATATTTTTAAAGAGTATTTTTTATATTGTATAATAACTACTTTTCCCTTTAAAAATTGCAGATACTCATGGGTATCATATATCATGTGACCTGGATCCTACGGTGGTAGTTAAGATAAAAGGGAGTACTAGAGAATTTCTTAATCCATTTAAAAAAATAAGTGATACTTCTTAGATATACGCATTAACTGGCACTGAAACATCTAGAACTTCCATAGCAATAGTCTGGGGTGATTTCTGAAGCCACACAAAACCCACTCAGAGGACTTCACCAGCCCAGTACCAGGGTCAGCCCGCAGCCTTGGCTGAGTACACGGGTGTCTTCGAAATGGATCTGGGCAAATACATCAGTGCAGAGCAGAAGGTGGCAAATACTTTTTCAGTTATTATCTTCGGGATACTTTGCTAGTTGTTGTGGGAAAAAAAAAGCAAGGTATTGAAGTGAGTCTTTCCCTACAGAAGTTTGTAACAAATTGGAGGAAATATGCCTTGAAAGTGAAACAACTGTCTAGGCAGCATGGTATTAAATAAATGATTGGTAGGGCGAGAAAGCTTCAAATATGGTTCACAAAGGAATGAATTTTTTACTTTTTCAGAATCTTAAAAAAAAGTCAAAAGTGATGAAAGGAACCCTGGTACTGGTGGCCTTCAAGCTGACTTGTTTTCAAGTCCAGAATCTGTCATTTACTAGCTATGTGGATTTGTGTAAATGCGAGGTCACTGAACATTTCTAAGCATTGGTTTCCTATCTATAAAACAGGGATAATAATACTAATAGTCACCTCACGGGAATATTGTATAGATGAAATAAGACAATATATAGAAAGAGCTGAGCATGGTTTCTGTCATGGGATAGGTGCTCAAAAACTGTTACATTACCATCGTATGATCATTGGATTCCAGAAACTACAGAAGTTGAAATGGGAATGTCATAGAGGATGATACCCTTACAATTGGGACCAATTCGTAGGTTCCCTAGACAATGGACTTCCCTGCTGTCTGTTAACCCTATATGGACAGTCCATTTCAAACAAAATACCAATTTGAGCTGAGGTAATCAAGAATGGTTTTATGCTGGAAGTAGTATTTTGTGTCTCGACTATGCATAGACTTTAGATAGAGAAGAAAATATAAGCTAGAATACTTTGGGGCACGATGTGTCTGGGAAACAGTGAGTAAAGAAACTGGTTAGAACGGACAGCACTGGGGAGTTTCAGGAAGCAATATTACAGTAGGCCCTGGATGAGTCGCTCAACAAAGCGGAGACTGATACAGCCATTCATTGCCTCTCATGAACCTTCTACTTCAAAGTGGATCTTATACTTCCCCTCCCCCACAGCCATTTAGAATATGTGCTTTAAAGGATTTGTAAAGGAAGAAAAGATTTACATAGTTAACACTTCCCATTATTGTCTGTAGAGAAGAGTGTTCCACACTTGAAACTGATGTGATTTCTTTAAAAGAATGTGAGGAGACAATGTCCATATCTTTTAAGTTGGATATATTTGAAGTACTTGTAACTTCACATGCACTGTGAAGAAAAAACAAACTCCACAACTTCATTTTATTTTTGTAATCCATCAATATTCTTCAGATGGAATCTGCTCACCGCATTCTTTCCATAAAAGCCCATTCAGAGGGTTTCACCAGTCTGATACTAGTATCGGCCTCATAAAGCCCAGCATTAGTACATAGATACTTCAAAGTGGATTAGGTGAATAAGTCAATACACAGCAAAACATGCAAAACTTTTTTTTCCTTAGTGAAATAAAGGTGAGAGTACCATTATTATCTTCACTGTGTGTCAAGTACTATGCTAATGCTTTACATGCATTATGTTATTACTCACAACAACCATATGCGGTAACTATTAGTAACCCCATTTTACAGAGGCAAAAAGCGAGGTTGAGAGTGCATAAGCAACCTGCCCAAGGTCACACAGCTATCAAAGGAATGTCGAGCCAGCACTTGAACCTGGGTCTGTCTGATACCAAAGCCACCATGCTATACTGCGTCCCAAAAGGCATCCATAAGTACCTAGTGGTTAAAATGAGATGAAAATCTCCTATGCAAATCAGAATTCTTAAGGAGAGGAAAGGTCTCAAGCAGACAGACGTTAATTGTTTATATTAATGGAGAAACAACTGTTGATGATCTCAATCTAAATATTCAAAACAATTTAAGATGGCCATTTGTACTCCCTGGTTAAGAAAACAAACGTAAATAATTAATAGTTGAAGAACATAAGAAGAAACTTTAGAAATATGCCAAAAGCTATTTTTAATATAGCCCTTAGTAAGCAGACATGGTTTACCAGAGACTGCATTTGACCACTTAAATTTTAAGATATATTGCGTACCAAACTACCTGGTGTGGTCCAAGGCCTCAGACAAACAAAAACACAGCTAACAGGCAGGATATTCCTCTAGCTTAGAGGTTATTTCTAAGAAGTTGGGCAAAAGCCAGACCTTTCTTTGGATTGTGCAGAGTTTAGACAGTGAAGACTTGCTGAGTTAATCCTTTGCTGCACAAATAGACATTATTTATAGTTGAGTAAACTAACACTCTGAAAACCTAGGTTACTTTTCCAATATCTAGTAGATATAAACCCTGTATCCAAGGTTTGAATTTCCTTTTGTTTGAATCCAAAATCTGTACTCTTTCCTTTAGAACATACTGCCTCCTCTCCAGGTACTGAAAGTCAAACAGATGATTAGACATGATTCTGAAAAAAATTAAGGGATCAATGAAGGTCTAACACAAGGAAATGACATATGGAAATCAGTGTTCTAAGAAGACTTTGAAATTATTTTCCAATATTAAGAAAAAAAATTATTTGTAGAAGAAAAAAGAATCGATTCCAGCTAAAAAAAAAATTTTTTAATAATCCAAATATAGTGTAATAAACTCTTAGCTGTAAGAATATAAAGGAAAGCATATGTGAACTATTTTCAAGAAAGAACATTACAAGACTTTGTTAAAGACTGGATATTGGGAAGAGAGAAAAAAGGTGAAAGACGATACCAGAATTTCTCATGATACTCATTACTCTTTATTGCTTGCTTTACATTTGATAGCTCTTTTAATCCTCATCACAACATGGTAAGATTGGAATTATTATTCCATTTTCACAGATAAGGAAACAGAGGCTTAGAGATGTTAACCACCTTGCAAAGGTCTTCAAACTAGCATGCAAAACTAGTTCTACCTGAGTAAAAAGCCCATGTACTTTCTTCATCATTGTGCAACCTTCCTTTGGAGGCTGGAAAAATGTCGATGCCTCTAAATGGAGAAAAGTTGATTGCTTCGGTTTTGGACATGCTAAATTTGAAATTAACAGAGGAGCAGCTACATGAACATACTTGGTATATAGTAATTAACCTTCCATTTTTATTAATTCTCCTATAGTTTGCCCTTATTATCAATGCATGTCTTTGTGGAGAAATCTTCTTTACTATTTAACGTTTCTTTAAATAAGCTTAAATATCAAAGATTAACTAATGTGCAGGCAAAATTAATATATTTTAAGTTTGAATAAAAAGAATTATATTCCTTTAAACAGCATTTGGCCTACATTTTGGGGCCTCAGAAGTTTAGATGCTTGTAAGTGCATGTGCATAAGGCAACTAACTGCTCAATAAAGACAGACAAGTTCTAGGCCAAAAAAAAAAAAAAAAAAAAGGCGAGGGGAGATGGAGGGGAACATCCAGATAGAAGATAGAAAAGAAACCAAAATCTACTCAAAGACTCTAAACATACATACTAACATTTATTCTGTGGAAAAGAAAGGCGCATGGCTTCTTCCTCAGTCCTAAAGGTAAAACAAACATCGGAAGAGACATACTCCAATGACAGGGAAACTGGTGGTATCATTTCCATCTGAAAAAAACATATTCTAACACATAGCAACCTTGAAACCCAGGACAGAAAATAAAATCACTCTCAGGTTGTTGTACATCTACAAAATTCTAAAACTATATTCCTTCCTCTTCCTTCTCTGACAAGGTCACATCTCTTAGCCCGAAGACAGTAGAGTAACCAGTAGGCCTACCCCAGCCACTTCTGCTAGTTGAGTAACTACCCTGTTTTGAAGTACATTATACAATGTTCTGAGGAACTCAAGTTATTTTGAAATGAAAAATAAAACGTTGACCGAATCTATTCATGCATGAGAAGAAAGTATACTTTTTGCAGCCAGAAAATATCACTTTTAGAGACCCCCTCGCTTTCTCTGCCAGGCTAGTCATTACTTTGCCTTCATCCACATTGCATGGTGATCTGAGGGCTCACAGTGAAGAAAATCTCCGAAGAAAAATTTTGACTCATAAATTTGTAGCTATGGGACTATAAAGTTGATCATACCCAGGAAATGTCCTAAGTAGTTATTATAGGAACTATTGGCCCTCTGGGAAATTGCAGGATTTCTTGGATTCATTTTTTGAATACGAGCCAGAGGCAAATTCCAAACCAAGAAATATGGACTGGTGACCAGAGAAAGGCTCACTAACCTTTCTTAAGAATATTTCTACCAAAAGCCCTGATGATTTTGGTGACTTGTCTTAACTGTTTGAGTTTCACATGCGTCAGTTTCTTTAATATGTAGCATAGCTATTACCCTGTTCTATCTAATCCATTAATGAAAGTGGGTCAGAATTTCATTTTCTTCTGTGACATCCCCTTCAAAATAAAATTTAAGCTTTAATGTGTCTTGCCTGCTTATCCCTTCGGCCTCGTTCCTGTTCCTACCCCCAGTTGCGCCATAAAATCAAGCTGCTGAAAACTCAGTTGTCCCATTTTAGTCTTTACACAAGCTGTTCCCACTGCCTGGAGTGGCCTGGCAGGCCTCCAGCTTATTTGAGAGGCTAATTCTTACTCATCCTTCAAAATTCAGCTCAGAGCCACTCACTGCTCCAGACTGCCTTCTCTTGGCTCCCCTGATTCTCATCTAAGAGGCCAATCTCCATCTGCGCTCCATAAGCAATCTTTGTTCACCCTTCCCATAGCACTGACGCTGAATCCCATTTGTCCATTTCTGTGTCATAATGAGGTGTGATCTAAATAACGAATTTGCTTCTATAAAAGGCTTCTCTGCTTCCGGTCTTGCTCTCGTTGTCCTTTTTCACTCTGCTACATCATGTTCTTTCTGAACATAAGCCATTGTGTGCATAGCCCTTTATAATCTGGCCTGAGTTACTTCTCAGTTTTGTTCCTTCTACTACCCTCCTCCTCCCCCCGCCCCTGCCCCCCACTCCACAATATGGCCATATTAATCCACTTGCCATCCTCAGGGCACATTATGATCACTCCTTCACAGTGCCCATACATAGGGAGCACTCAGTCAATGTTTGTTTAATAAGTGAAAAAGGCCAAGCATCTTGTGACATCCTGAAGTTTGTAGAACACAACTGAGTGTGAAAATCTTAGCAACATTTAGGTTTAACACCCTACTATGTGCCAGGCACTGAGTTAGGCACCAGGAGAACAAAAATGAATAAAGCGTGGTCTCTGTCCTCGTAAGAATTACTGTATAATGGGGTAAAAGACACATAAGTAGAATATTTTTTTAAAGTGAGTGCAACTAAAAGCATGGAGGCATGAAACCATACGGAACAGGCTAAAAGCTACACGTGATATAAGCAAGGGATGGTGGTGGCCTGAACTAGAGCAATCGTAATAGAGATGGAGGGGAGGGGATCAACTCAGGAAATAAATAGACATAAGATCAGCATCCTTGATGATGACAGAATTGGTGGGAAGGGAGAGAAAGATGAAAGTAATGACATGGTGGAGCAGAAACAGATTTGGGGTGGGTGAGGAAAAAAATGAGTTCCAGTTTCAACACGCAGAATTTAGATATCTGGGGGATAGCAAGTCACTCATAAGCAATAGACACAGTCTGATATGCAAGCAGATATATGCAGCCAGCAGTTTGACATACAACCCAGGCTCTTATAATCAGAATGGGAAATCGAAGACCATAAGAGTATAAATAAGATTGCTTGAGGACCTTATACAGAAAAAGAAGCAAAGAACCAAGAACAGAGGTCAGGGTCACAGAGAAGAGGCAAGGGAGGACTAGCTCAGGAAGACGATCAAAGAAGGCAGAAAGTAGTTTCGTAATCGGGGGTGAACAGTTCATGAAACTCAAGGGCATAGAGTTCTAAAGAGAAAGAAATAAGAGTGATCATTGCAGCAGAGTAGTCCAAAATGATAGAGACAGGAAAATAATCACTGGATTTGGCAAGATAAACGCCACTGGACTGATGCTGGGGTTCAGTGGAATGATGGGGGATGAAGGCAAATTGCAGAGAATTGACAAGTGAAAGGCAGATGAGGCAGGGGAGGCAGTGAGTGTAGATGACCTCTAAAGAAGCCTGAATGAGAAGGAAAGAAAAAAAATAGGATAATATTGGAGGTGAGCAGGGAAGAGAATTCATGGTTCCATGGTCTCAGGAAAAATTATATTAGGATAGGAGAGTTATAAGCATGTTGGGAACTAGGGAAAGGCCACTGAAAACAAAAAGGTTGAAGACAAAGGAAACTCACTAAAAATTACCTCCTTGTTGCCTTGCATTGTGTCCATTCTTTTCTTTTCCTTCAGTCTCAGCACAGTGCCCAACACAGAGGTATCCAATGTCTGCCAAATGAATGAATGTGTGAGTAAACGAAGAGGCAACATCTCACAGGAACCAGCAGAAAGTAGTTAAGGAACTAGGTTGAAAGACTGACCTTCGACAGGAAAAAAGACACTTCATTCTCTGACACAGAAAGATATGAGGGAAAAATGGATTTCCAAGCCAGAGCTTTCTCATACTCAGATTAACTTTGTGGACTGGTGAATACCAGTATTTAAAATTTCTAATTAATTGTTATGAGTTATTGTTTTATTTACTGTTCAACACTTCTTAAATGTATATTTTTAAGGAAGGTAAAATATATTCTTTCTGACCTTCTGGTCTATTTTTCTATTATATCACTTTTTAAGAGACAATAAGCCCCTTAAGAACATGAATCTTGACCTTTTTAATTTTTATTTCTTAGAGAAGTTGTAGGCTTACAAAAAAAAAAATTGAAAGGACAGTAGAGAGATTCCCTACTCTCTGCCGCCACACATGCATAGCTTCACCCATTATTAATATCACTCACCAGAATGTGATTTGGTAGTATCGATTAGATGTATGTGGTATATGTATAAAAGAAAGAGGAGCCAAGGCTGGCACTAAGCTTTTTGCCCTGAGCAACTAGAAGTGCAGAGTTTCTGTTCATAGATTGGGGAAGATTGTGGAAGGAAAGGCAGGCATTCAGTCTTGATTTGAGATGCATATTAAGTACCTACGTGGAGGGGCAATTGGATATATGAGTTGGAGTTGCAGGGAAAAGTCTGCACTCTATAAATTTGGAAACCATTGATATATAAATGCTATTTAAAGCCATGAGACTAGATGAAATCTCTGAGGGATAAGTAGAAATTAAAGAAAGGTCACTGGGGACCTCTTTAACTCCAACACGGGCAACTCCGGCATTCACAAAGAGTGATGTGTGAAGTCGGAGGCAAACTGTAGGGGAAACCAGGAATGCAGTGCTTGGTGTCCTTGAAAGTTAAGAAGGAAAAGTGTTTTGAAGAGGAGAGAGTGGTTTCTCTCAGGAAAGTTCATTAGATTTAGGAAAGTAGAAGTCATTGGTAACTTTACAAAAAGGTTTTGGCAGAAGAGTAGGAGTAAAAGCCTCCTTAGAGTAAGGACAAATGACAGTGGGCCAGGAGACCTCAGAGATAGCACGTGTAGAAAACTCTTTAAAGGAGTTTTGTTGCATATGGGGAGCAGAGAGACAATACAGTAGCTAGAGGGAAATCATCAAAGATTTTGCTGGTTTTGATATTTGTTTTTAAGATGAGAACTGTTGTAGAATGTTTCATGTTATTAAGAATGATTTAGCAGAGAGGGGTAAATTAGTGATATAGTAAAAAGAAACTGAAGTTCTAATTACTAGATAATTAATAAGCAATGTCTTTGACAAGTTTAGAGTTGATAGGATCAGAGACAAGCGGAGGGACTAAGCTTAAATAGAGAGGGATACGGAGAGTAATAGGAAGGAGAGTGGAACATGGCAGGTAAAGAAGTTCTCATCTAACTTCTAATTTCTGAATAAAATAAGAAGTAGGGTCATCAAATAACTGAGGAGATGAAGGAGGTGATGAAAATTTGAGAAGGTATAGAATAATTGCCTAGAAGTTCAAATGTTTCTTGAACTTTTTTCTAAACACAAAATACATTTTGCGTCATAACCCAGCACACATGTATACATAAATACATGTACCTGAAACAAGCATTTCATGAAATATTTACCCTTATTATATACTATGAACTCTATTAAATTCTAGTCTGTTCTAATTGGTTCGATTTTTTAATGTATAGCTTGAAACTTGATGAATAATTAGTCTAGAGAAGTAGAAGGAATGGAGTAAAGAGATAAAGTAGGACTGCCGGGCAGAAGGACAGGCCCTCTTGAAATTAACGAAATAAATTTCATGTGAGCTCAGCAGCCATGGTTCTTATTCAGTCACATTCAGCTGCACGGAGGCAGGCACAGAGTAGGCAGAGAATTAGATTTAACTAGAATTGCGTTTTCCAGGTATCTGTGATGAAATATGAAGCAAGAACATCCAAGAGATGGCAAGGGGGTTAATATAATGTCAAAGCATGGAATCCAGGCCAGGTAAGCCTATAAAATGAGGGAGAATGAGAGGAGAAAAGGTGGTCAAAATCCATGGATTGAAGTTCTGGTGGGTTGGGGAAGTGAACACAAGGCCTCAGAGGGAGTGAACCAGAAAGACAGGATGTGGTGGCAGGAAAGCAGGTGCTCAAAACTGAGGCTGACGTAGGGATGAGGTTTGTGTTGCTCTGGTAAACACAGAGGCAGGGGTATGACAGTCTCAGTGAATGACCGAGGTAAGGAAATGGACGAGATCCCTGGAGAAGAGGAGGTTAAGGACCCAAGAGCACAGAGTGTTGACAGGATCATTTGTCTGGGTACTGAAATAACTAAAAGTTGTCGCAGGAATCTTAAGAGGAAAACAGCAGTGAGCCAGAAGCTAAAAATATTAAAGAAATTAAGAGGATGGGGCAGGAAGTAGATGACTGCAGCAAGCAGGGATTGTGGAATAGTCTGATAGCAAGGACTTCACAGCCGGATTTTTTGGGAGACAGAAGGGAGAATGGTCAGGGATGGCGATGAGGAGCTGGCAGGCTCCTCCTGCCCCTCCAGGCCCAGTGTTAAGAGAGGTGTGGGAGGGAAAGCAGCAGGAGAGGGAACAGCAGGGAAGCAAGAGAGCCAAGTTTCCACTGAGCAAAAACATAAAATAAAGATTCAGAGAAGTGGAGGCCCTTCCAGTTTTGCAGATGACAGATCCTGAACTCCAGAGAGCATAGTGGAAGGCTTCCAAAGTGGGAAGGGGAGAGAGACGGGGCTGGTTAACAGGCATGCGGAGCCATATGACGATCAGCATCCAGTTAACCTACTAAGAAAGATAAATAAGTAAGTAAGTAAATAAGTAAATAAATAAGTAAATAAATAAATAAATAAATAAATAAAATAATTTAATTCGAATGTGCTTTCTTTATATGAATACCAGGGCTTTAAAAGTAAGGGACAGGGAAAATTGCTTTGATTCTGTGTTCCTTGAGAAGGTGTCAGCCTAGTTGACATTCATGTTACATTCTTTACCACATTTAGACCTCTCATTCTCTTTTAAATAGATTTTTCTCATGTTTAACATTCCTAGTTTTTGTACTCAGAAATAAATGCAACAAGATTAACAATTTAGTTGAATTTTGTAGAGAGAAAAAACTTTTCACTTGACATTAACTCAAGAACCAAATGATTTATATTTTCTATTAGAAAGCTATTAAACACTAAACAGGTTGAAGCTTGGTACCAATCAATACTTCAAAAAAATCTAAGCTTATTACAGAGTTCCCACAGAATCACCTAAAATTCATCCAAGGATATGGAAGCATTCATCCAAAAAATTTTCCATTCATGCTTCATCCTACACTGTCAACAAAATGCAACATGGGCTCCACCCAGTGGATATTTCATGTTACTACAATGTTACCTTTTAACATTGGCAAATAGAGGTTTTCATTCATTCAATATTATTAATTACTGGTAAATATTATTTAATGATTGTCTTCTACGTACTAAGCACTGTTGTGGGCCCTTGAGATACAATAGTAAACACAAAAGACAAAAACTCTGTCTTCATGGAGCTTAAATTTTACTGTACAAAATTTCTAATTTTATTCAACCACAATAAACTATATACAGGCCATATCTGTGTAATAGGAATCCTGGATAAGGCTGAACATTAAGACTTTAGAAACTTGAAGAATAAAAGTAAAAGAAAAGCTTTTTAATTAAAAATTAAACTTTTATTTTCTAGAGCTAGAAACATCAATTTACCTTTAAGGCAGAGTATTCTCTATGGCAATAAAAACACACATCCTGTGTGTCCATTACCCGCTCCCATTCTTTTTATACAGTTCTATTAATCTACCACAAACTCATAATTTAAAAAAAGATTTGTTATTTTTGCTATGCAAAAACGATATCATGCTGAGTATGATTGGAGGATGTCTTCCCTTTTCATTTTATATTTATATTGCTAAAATTCTTCATAGTGTGAATGTGCCATAGTTCATTTACCCACTCTTCCATTGATGGGCATTTAGGTCCTTTCCAAGTTTTTCCTATTTAAACAGTAGTGCTATGAGCATGCTGTACATGTCCAGATGTATATGCATTAGCTGTTTTCTTAGCTATGTATCTAGAGCAGAATTGCTGAGTCACCGATATGAAAGTATTCAATATTTTTAAGATAAGGACGCATTGCTGTTTAGATCAAGAGTAACAAATTATGCTCTCTTCAGAAATTTATAATGAATAGTTTGAAACCAAATCTTCTCTAACACTTGATATTTTCATATTTTTAATTTGGGGCAGTGAAATGGATACAAAGTGGTATCTCATTGTGATCTTGATAAGCCCTGTGAATGATGTTAAATGTGTCATTATGGCTTTATTGGTTATGTGTGTAACCTCTTGTGTGAAATGTTTGTTCATGTTTTTCCCACATTCTTATGTGGTGTCACTTATGCTTTCCTTATTATTTGGAGGAATTCCCGGTGTACTCTTTTAACTCTTTACTTTAAAATGATTTAAACTTACAGAAAAGTTGAGAGAAAAATACAAAGCATTTCCATAGTATATATCTTCCCCACTCTATAACTTTTAACAATTTATCACATTTTCCTTATCATTCTCATTCTCTTCCTGCGTGTGTGTATGCGTATATAATTTTTCTCTGAACAACTTCAGAGAGTAAGTTTCAAACATGATGCTTCATTGTTCATCAATATTTTAGGGCGTATTTCCTAAGAATAAAGCTAAATTCCTAATAGCCAGATAAAACTATCAAAATTAAGAGAATAGCATTGATATAATACCACCGTCAAATCCACACACTCCATTCAAATTTTGCCAGTTATCCAACAGGTTTTTTCATGGTTCTGGATGTAATCCAGGATCACGTGCTGCACGTAGTTGTCGTGTCTCTTTAGTCTTCTTCAATCTGAAACAGTTCCTTGGTCTTTTGTCTTTCATGGCCTTGACACTTGAAAAGTACATGCCAGTTACTTTATAGAATGTCTCTCATTTTGGATTTGCCTGGTGTTTTCTCTTAATGAGCTTTAGGTTATGCATTTTTGGCAAGGAAGCCACAAAAGTAATTCTGAGTCCTCTCATTGCATCCTATATGGAGGCGCATGATGTTGATTTGTCCCATTATTGGTGAAGTTAACTTTTATTAACTGGTTAATTTAGTGTCTGCCAAATTTCTCTACTATAAAGTTATGTAATAAGCATTGTGAACTTATTAATACCTACTTAATAAGCATTTGGAGGTAACATAAGTCCTCATTAGTATCATAGATAGCTTTTGTGACTTTAAATGAAACGACATAAAACAGAACAAATTTTATCATAGGCTAATTGATATAAACAAGAGTTGAGTTCCTTATGACCGCTTTTGCCGTGACCCAAAAGTTTTGATATGTTGTACTATCATTATCATTCATTTCTATGTATCTCTTGGTCTCTCTTTTTATTTCTTCCCTGGCGCAGTCATTCTTCAGTAGCATGTTGTTTAATCTCTATGTATTTGTGGTTCTTCCTGATTTCTTTCTGTAGTTGATCTCGTTTCAAAGCATTATGATCAGAGAATATGGTTAGTATGATTTCAACCCTCTTATATTTGTTGAGGCTATCTCTGTGTCCCAGTATGTGGTTGATTCTTGAGAATGTCACATGTGCACTAGAGAAGAATGTATAAGTAGCTGTTTTGGGATGGAAGGCTCTGTAAATGTCAATTATGTCCAGTTGGTCTAATGTGTCATTTAAGGATGTGATTTCCTTATTGATTTTCTGTTTGGATGATTTGTCCATATCGGACAGTGGATATTTTGGTTCCCTACTACAATAGTGTTTTGGTCTGTTTCTCTCTTTAGTTCTGTTAGTAATTGCTTTACATATTTTGGAGCTCCCTGATTGGAGCACAGATATTAATAAGTGTTATGTCTTCTTGGTGCATGATTCCCTTTATCATTATGAAGTGTCCCTCAGTATCTTTCTTAACCTTTTTTATTTTGAAGTCTATTTCATTCGTACTACTACTCCTGCTTTTCTCTGAATGCCATTTGCTTGAAATATTTTCCACCCTTTCACTTTCAGTCTATATTTGTCCTTGGAGCTGAGATGTGTTGCCTGGAGGCAGCATATGCTTGGGTTTTATTTTTTGATCTATTCTGCAACTCTGTGCCTTTTTATTGGTGAGTTCAGTCTATTTACACTTAGAGTGATTATTGAATAATCACTTAGAGTGATTATTCTTATAGCCATTTTATCTTTTGGTTTCTGAAAGCTCAATGTTTCCATTGCTTCCTTGTCCTTGTTTTTTTGTTTTCTTTATTTTGGTTGGCATTTGTGGGTTTTCTCTCTGATTCTTCTTGCTTTATGTTATATACTTCAGTTCTGAATCTTTGATGTGTGGTTACCATTACGAATATGAAAAGGATAGTTATATATACGGTTATCCATTTTCTTCTGCATGTGCCTTATCTCCATTCCCCTTTGCAAATTTGGATCTTTGAATCCTCCCTTTTTCAGTCAATATTTCCCTATGTACACTAAACGTTCATTACTATCTTGCTATAGCAATTCTCTTCTTATTATTTAAGCTTATAATACCCTGTTCTTAATAAGGATTGCACTCCTCTGCTTCCATTTGCCTGATAGTCACTTTACTTGTTTTTTTGGTTGTTTGTTTGTTTTTGGTCATTTTGTTTTAGATGAGCTGACCTCTTTCAGTATTTCCTGTAGTGCAGACCTCGTAGTGGAGAATTCTCTCAATTTTTGTATGTCTGGAAAGGTCTTAATTTCTCTTTCATATCTAAAGGAAGGGTTAGCTGGATACCTTAATCTAGGCTGGCAGTTCCTTTCATTTAATAGTTTAAATATTTGATTCCATTCCTTTCTGGCTTGTAAGGTTTGTGCTGAGAAGTCCAAGGATAAACTAATGAGTTTTCTTGTATAAGTTACCGTTTTCTTCTCCTTGGCTGCCCTGAGAATTCTGTCTTTGTCATTGATTTTTGATAATTTTAATACAATGTGTCTCGGTGAAGGCCTTTTTGGGTTGAGATAGTTGGGTGTTCTGTTGATTTCTTGAATTCCAAGCTCTAGCTCATTCCTTAGATTTGGGAAATTCTCATCCACTATTTGTCTGAAAATGCTTTCTAGTCTCTGTTCGTTTTCCTCTCCTGATGGTATAGCTAGTTCTTGAATTTCTCTTTCATTATTTTTTATTCTTCAGTTTCTCTCTTCTTCCTTCTGATTTATTTCTAGATTTCTATCTTCGATATCACTGATCCTTTCCTCCATTTGATTGACTCATTTCCCCAGCTTGTTATTTCATTTTTCGACTCTTGCAATGTGTTCTTCATCTCCAGAAAATCTATTCTGTTCTTTTTGAGGGTTTCAATCTCCTTGCTCTGCTCATCTAGTTGTTTTTTCAATTCCTGAAATTATTGATATGACTCGTTTCGGAACTCACTGAGGTTTTTCAGAAGTACCATCCTGAATTTTCTGTCATTTAAGTCGCACATTTCTATGCCTGTAAGCTTATTTTCTGGAGATTTTTCTCTTTCTTTCTGAGATGCCTTGTCACCTTGGTTGTTCATGGTGTTAAAGGACTATTTCTCTGCATGGGCATTAATGGAAATGTATTCTACTATTTTCCTAGAAAGAAGATTTATTATATAAAGGTCTCTCCTTAGCCTGCTGCAAAGAAGGCGCTTTTCTTTTGGTTTCCAGGAGGTGGCATCTAAGCCTCTTGTATCCCTGCTTTATACGAAGCCTAAATAATGCCTTTTTTGTTTTTTTTGAAATATATTTAATCACACTCGCTACCCTCAGTTTCAATCCCTGTCAGTGTTAGCAACAGTTTGGGTAGTGTTTGCTCAGGTTCCCCTGAGGCTCCGTGGTGATTGGTCTCGAAGGGTATGGGGGGGAGGGGTCCTCTGGGTTGGGAATTGGGGACTGTGGCTCAGCCTCAGTTTTGCAACTGGGGCTGGTAAAAATCAACTGTTGTTTCTCTGCTGTCCCACTTCTCTGCTTTCTGCCTTAATGACTGTGCCCTCCCTCTGGCTGTGTGGAATTCACAGCACTTCCAGGCAGGGCTGTTCAGGGAAGTCGCCACACCTTCTCCCCTTCCCCTCCTCCTGCAGGGAGCTCTGGAGGCTGTGAGAGGCAGCTTCTTTATTTCTCCTAGTCCACCGCCCCACACCCGGGGTTCTGACCTGTGATAGCTCTTATGCGCAAATCCCATGCTCAGATGTGCTGATGTGCAGTTTGGGTGTTTTTTGTTGAGTTTTAGATGTTCAACTTATTGTTGTTTAAAGGGGAGAGATCTGAGGATGTCTCTCACTCTGCCATGTTTCCCAGAATGTGAAGAGTTAAGTTCCTATGGCATCTCATCAATGTTATAACTAAATGACATTATTTGAGTACCTGCTTTGATACTATGACACTTTGTACTTTGATACTATGTAAATATCTACCCTCTATGTATCCCCGTACTGTTATATCACTCTTAATCACGGCCTGACATTTAGTTCTGATATCTGGTACTTCAGAAGTATCTTGACTATTTGGGGCCCTTTACTCTTCCATATAAATTGTGAAATCAGCTAGCAAGTTCCATGATTTTGATTCAATTGCTTTGAGTCTATAATTTAAGTTGGGAAGAATTGGCATCTTTAAAATATTATCTTCCTTCCCACAAACATAATATGCCTCTCCATTTATTGGGGTTCTGTTTTATATTTCTTAATAAAGTTTCATAATTTTCCCTGTAGAGGTCTTCTTGAAAAACTGTCTCAAGGCATCTGAACAACTCATACCAAGAAACGTAGAGCTGAGATTTGGGATAGAAAGGAAATGAAAGTATAATCTTCACCTTGGACAGGAAGTGAGCCTCAACTGAACTGGGTTTGCTTCAGCTCATCTCACAGTAAATATTGAAGCCACATCTACACATGATGAGTATTTAAGACTGATGGTCAAACAAACAGAAATTCATGGACATAGACAATAGACTAGTTGTTACCAGAGAGGAGAGAGGAAGGAGAAGAGAGGAGGTAGACAGGATAAAGGGGGTCAAATATGTGGTGTCAAAAAGAAATCTAACTATAAGAGGTGAACAGTGTATGTGTATATATATATATATATATACACACACACACACACACACACACATATGTGTGTACAGTATATATATATACATACTGTACTGTATATATATGTGTATACTGTACTGTATATATACATATATACAGTATATATATGTGTGTGTATATGTGTACAGTATATATATACAGTACAGTATATATACTGTACAGTATATATATATATATACTGTACTGTTAAAGTATACAACTGAAACATTGGATTTTGTTAACCAACGTCACCATTAAAAATAAATAAATAATTATAAGTTTGAAAAAAAACAAGATTGATGATGGTAACATGTGGTTGACTTTAGATACCTCCAATGTAGTTGATGCATCCACCACTTCCTTCCCCTCTCCTGACCTGAGACCAGTATTCAACTTTCCCTCTTGAGAAGTCAGTAAGAGCTAGAGTAGATAGAGAGACTGCTAAGATCCAGGAGAAACCTGACAAAGAAGAAGACCTCAGGCCAGAATTCTGTTACCCTAAGTGGAAGATGTGGGAGAGGATGGCAGCACTGAGCAATGGGGACTGTGGAAGAAAACCATGAGGAGGGTTGCAGGAGGAGATATTTAGGAATCTAAGCAACACTCAGGAGGAAAGACCTTTGAGTAGGAATTCAGAAAGCGATGGACATCACTTTATAACAAACCCACTCCACTGCAAGTCACCAGTCAGAGGAGTGTCCCGATCAGCAGGTGACTGCCCAGACTTAGAGATCATAAGGCAGCGTTCTCTGGTTTCTGCTACCAACACCGTTACGCACCAAAGCCAGAGTGGCAAAATAAGTTTTATGCAATATGGAAAGGAGAAGCCTTGCGAATGAGTTATAAATTCAACAGTGACCATTCCATAGCAGTTCACTCTCCCAAACAGATGCAAGAGCACAGTCTCCAAGAGAGCACAACTGCACGAGAGCCTACCATGTGGTCCCTCGTGGTTGGGCTTGATTCAGTCTAGAATGCAGAATGCAAGGGCACTCAAGGGGCTCATGGACTCGGGACACCCCTGTGAGAGTTGATCATTAGCGGATTACACTCATTATTCCTGGAACAGTTCAATAAGATAAGACAAGCAGTTAAGAAAAAGATAACCAGAGTGTTATCTTCAATCCAACTGAATCATGCCTTTTATGGAGGGATATGCACAACACCCTGCCACAGAAGTGGGCCAAGAAGTCCCCATGGGCAGGGCCTGCTCTTCTCAGAAGATAGTTCTGGTGCTGTTCCCTCTCACAAACAATTAAACAATCAAAGCTCAAAAATTATTCCTTTAGCCTGAAATTTTAAAAGTAGCCATTAGTTTCCCACTATAGCCATTAAAACTCAATAATGGCTCGAAATGTCAAATTTTAAATACTGTAACTTTTTGATGAGCTTTTCCACATAATTTAGCTGAAAAAATATACTCCCAGGTAATTAAATATACTGACCAATTAAATCAACCAATTAAAGGCTGCTGCCTAAAATGATGATTTTGCTTTAGAGTTGTATTTAGGTCATTTGCTTTGACAAAAATTAGATGCAGAGCTAGTTTTCTGTGGAGGCAAATTTATGACAGCTCTCCTAAACGTCTCCTCCCACAATTACAGTCCCATTCTGCCAGTAACTCATTTTGTGGCTGGTGGAAGAATGCAACTTAATAATGTGTTTAGATTTAGAAACTGTCAGATATATTTTTATTTAAGTTTTTCAAAACCAGTTGCACTAGGGAGACATCAATTATAACAACTATTAGAGCCATCAGAAGTTAAACCAAGATATTATAGTCCGTGGGGAAGGCAGAGAATGCAATTCAAGGCAGAATAGGAAAAAATAAGAAAGGAATCCAGTGAATTCAATTTGAGTAGATATCCGAAATGATCAACAATAAATTGAAATATTTCCACCTTGTAGTCTAGTCCTATTTTATGAAATTTTATAGTTATTTACGCTGTTTTACAAAACGTGTTAAGCATGGATGCAAAGAAATTGAGATTGTATTTTTAAACACATAAGAATATATATATATTTATCAATTCTTATCTCCCCAGACCCTGGGTAAGAAAGCTCAGACTATTTAACAAATAATAATAATCTGACTTGAGACCTTTGTCTTCAGCTTAATAAATCCAGCTAATGACCTTTGTAAACCTTCTCCCCACAGGAATTTTAAACATTTCAGTACATAGAAAATGTACTGTACGAAACAAAGATAAATGGGGTAAACAAAGGTTGCTTTCTTCTCATTTATTCAAAGGTACTCTTATAATTCTGATTTTATATATTCCATTTTCGAAGGCTTCCATTTGCTACTCTGTGAAACAAACAAACAAAATGTCCACATATTTCTAACTTTTCTTTTAGCCACCACGGTTTCTCCTCTGTGTGTGCCCTCTCGTTCAGGTTGATAGTGAAAAAGATCAGGGACAATCTGGGATCAAAATCCAACCCCACTGCTTCTTAGCTGAGTGGCTCGAAGCACATTATTAATCAGCCTGAGCCTCGTTTTCCTCTCTGTATATCCACCTTTCAGAGTGACTGTGTGGATTTGAAATAATATATGTACAGTTCTGGCTCATAATAACACCCAGAAAAGTGTAGCTATTGTCTTTACCACGTAAGTGCTGTTTTCCATAAATATAATGCTGCCACAGCCCGGCCACATGTTTTTCTTCTCTGACTAAACAATCGGGCCACTCCTTTTGACACAATGCTTTCAGAACCCATTTACATCTACTGAGTGACCAAATATGCCATGTGGATCTTTGATTTATTTTTAAATTCATAACGCTCTTTCATTTGCTCCGTGTGCGACCTGAATTTTAATGCCACATCATTGTTTGAAGCGAGCACATGAAGAACGAGCCATCCTGGCGTCTTGGGCTCTTTTCCTTGCTCTGCTCCCCCATTCCACGTGACCCTGACAGGTCACCTTTCTTCTCTAAGCCTCAGTTTTCTTACCTGTGGGCCTGAAAATAACACCTACTTTATGGGTTAATTATGCGGATTGGATAAGATATTGTCAAACATTTAGGGGAGAGTGAGCACTCAATAAAAGATGACAGCAGCAGTAGCAGTAGTATTCTTCATTTCTAAGATGCTAAAGGACACAAACCATATCTTTAGTTTGTTTTGCTCAGTTCTTTCATTGAAACGTAGGTGAGGGTGATAATAGTGATATGCCTTCTGTCTGAGGCAGACAAAGATTATAAATTCTGTAATGTGTGTCTGATATGATATATTTAATTGATAATATCCAGTTCAATGGTAGCAGATAAAAGCAGGTAGGATGGATAAAAATCATAAGATGTGCTCAATAAAGATAGTAAGCAAGTCGCTTGTAAGACATGAGCAGCAAGATGTGTTAAGTATAGAGAGTTGGCAATCTATAAGACATGTGAGTGAACCATATGATTTTTAAAAAGATGGAACACTCAGTGTTTACTTATATAAAGAGAAAATGATGGGAGGACCAAATTGTAAGGTTCCCATCAAGCCCACTTATGATTTATGTGTCATCTCTTAATTGGCTAGCCATTGGGGCCCCATTCCAGCTTTGCGTGCTCTCTGCCCAAAGGATAAAGCTCACAGCTGCCTAGCAAACTAATTGGTGAACTACAGCTGTGCTCAGGCATCTTCGCCCCTGTGTTAACAAATGTGCATTGACTCCAGACACTTTGAGCTTGTTAAGCCCCCTTATTCAAGCTCAGCTCTTTGTAACCACACCACAATGAGGAAAAACTGATGAGACACAGAGAGAGTTGGGGAGAGGCAGTGGAGAGAAGGAAGAGGGAGAGAGAGAAGGAGAGGAGAGAGGACATAGGGACAGTTGTGTAACACAAGATTCAATAGTGTGGACCTTCCACTTCATCCTGTGTAAACTTACCCCATATCTCTTTTCCCTCACTACTCAAGGTATGTTTTATGTTGATCCAATAAACCATGTGATCTGAGCATCTTAATTTAGTCTATGAGACTTTCTGTATTATGACCTTTGGGATGGCTTGCCTGGAGTGTCCTTGGACACTATCATTACATCAAGATAATTTCTCAAACAAAACATTTTGCCTTGGCACCAGAATTTCTTCTGAGAAAAGAATCGGTTGGTATTTTTCCACAAATACATCAAATTGGTGTTATTTTGTGCAAGAGAGCAATAAAAGCTTTCCTCCAACATTTTTCTGGTGAAAGTAGTTTTGATACTTTCCTTGTTAATGTTTCAAGAACTAGTAATTTCACATGAAATTGCAGCCTTTCCTTCCAGGTGTTTGTTTCTAGCTATATTCCTTGCTGTCATCTGATCTTTTTTTACATTATCATCATGGAATTTTGGTTTTTTTTTAAACTAATTGTTGGCACTCCAGTGGGCGCCATTATCCTGACTGGGCTAGACCACAGCCACAACAGGAAAAGCAGTAGAAATCCAAGCTCATGTGGAAGTGGCCATAGCCAGCACCTGAAAATCACTCCTGCGCAGTCACGTTTTCTCTCTCTTTCTCTTTCTCAATCTCTCTCTCTCTCTCTGTCTCTGTCTCTCTCTCTCTCTTTCTCTCCATACCCCCCCAACCTTTCTCCACCTTCCTTCCCTTCTGGTAACCACCATACTATTGTCTGTGTCTATGATGTTTTTTGTTTGTTTATTTGTTTTGTTTGTTCATTTGCTGCTTTTTGTTTTATATCCTGCATATAAGTGAAATCATATGGTTCTTTTCATTTTCCATCTGACTTATTCCACTTAGCATAATACTCTCAAGATCCATCCATGTTGTTACAAATGGCATTATTTCATTTTTTTTTTTTTTATGGCTGAGTAGTATTCCATTGTATATTTGTACCACATCTTTATCCAATCATCTGTCAAAGGACACTTAGGTTGTTTCCATGTCTTGGCTATGGCGGATAACGCTACAATAAACATAGGGGTACATACATCTTTATGAATAAGTGTTTTCAATTCTTTCAGGTACTCAGAAGAGGGATTGCTGGCTCATATGGTAGCTCTATTCTTAATTTTTTGAGGAACTTCCATACTGCTTTCCGTAGTGCCTGCAGCAGTTTACATTCTCACCAGCAGTGTGTGAGGGTCCTTTTTCTCCATGTCCTCTCCAACACTTGTTATTTCTTGTATTATTTATAATAACCATTCTAACAGGTGTGAGGTGGTATCTCATTGTGGTTTTGATTTGCATTTTTCTTATAACTAGTAACATTGAGCATCTTTGCATATGTATTGTGACTAGTCTCAAGTGTTTGTTGTCAACTCAGCTTCTCTGCAATATGGAGGAGAAACCAAGAGTAAAATTTCCCAAAGTTATTTTCCCCATTTGACTCTTAAGGATTTGCCAATGAGAAGCATTCTCACGAGATTTGGAAAGCAAAAGGAAAAGAAAAACCATTCATTGTTTGCTAGAAGTAGTTGTAGTCAGATGCATAGACCAGGGGTCAACAAACTTTTTCTGGGAAGAGATAGTAAGTACATATTTTAGTCTTTTGTAGGTCATGTGGTCTCTGTCACAACTACTAAACTCTGCCATGTAGTACAAAAGCAGCCATAAACAATTTATAACCAATGAGTATGGCTGTGTTCCAATCAACCTTTATTTGCAGACACTGAAATTTGAATTCCATGTAGTCATCACATCATAAAATATTATTCTGCTTTTGGTTTTCTTCCACTATTTAAAAATGTAAATCCATTCTTAGCTCATACACTCTACAAAAAGAGGAGGCAGATTTTTCCCACGGGCTGTAGTTTGTTGACCCCTCACATGGAGTCAGCCGATATAAGATCCACCTGTGGCATCTGCCTGAGCTCTTGAGATCCACCCACTTCAGTATTTCAGGATGAGACTGAGAAATGGCTTCTGTAATTCTGGTCCCCTCGCCTTTCCAGTGGTTTGTAGGTCTTTAATTCTCTGTATTAAAATCATTCGTGGTTGGAATATACAGAGTGACTGCTGCTTTAGTGACCAAACTGTGGCTCCTAGAATGTTTAGTATTGGCAGCAGTTTTAGGAAAACAGAACCTTAAAGGAGATGATCTGAGATCCGTTGTATGATCCAAATGAAGTTAAAGGAAGGAATAACCTCGCTGCTAATGAAGAATGAGACTTTTTGGCACACAAAATGTCGTGGCAAAATAATTCCTTAAATTTCTACTTCTAGTTGCCTGGAGTTAAGTGGCTATAAATAGCTAAGTGTTGAAAGACCACATGACTATTGCAATAGAATGTTCTGGTAGAAAGTCTGACGATAAGTACTGTGGAGGTGACTGGATACATAACACTGTAGCTTACTGGAGGAAAGCCTTAAAATTCTCAAGCACAGCTAGAGAACCAAAAAACCTTTAGTACTGCCCTAAAAAGACCCTTTTATTTCTTGTAGTTGAAGGGTCGATTCATCTGAAAATCAAATCCGAAATGTGGTCCTATAGTTGGCTAGATAACAATTAAAGTTGAACTCACAGTGACCTTTGTCAAGCCTCTCTTGTAAAAGTTAGGGCATTGGTTGGGAAAGAATGGGGCCGTGGGAGTTGGAACGAGGCACTTGGGGAGATTCCAAAGGAGGAGAGAGGCTGTTATTCTCACGTGGCAGATGCAGGCGGACTGCGCGAGCAGACAGCGGGTGAGAAGCACACAGCTTTGTCTTTCATGCTCTTGAGGACCATCCACTTCTGTGTTGCTGTGAGATCGTTGGCAGTGGGCTTCTCGAGCTGCCCTTTCCTGTGCCATCTGACAGGTGTGAAACCTCTAGTTCCCTGTATTAAAATACAAAGAACAACTTCTGCTTGAATGAATTGCTTGCATGAACACTGACTGATACAATGACTGAATACCAGTTATCCAAAACTTGAGGAAATTTGTTAATACGACACTTTGCTTCTCAGTAATGTTAACAAAAAGGCTGTGCAGACATGAAAAAGCAAGCGATGTTTCTAAACCAGGTAGGAATGGTCACTATCAGCAAGCGGTCCCAGCCATGTGCACCAGTTAACACGTTAGGACCTATGGATGTTTGCTAAACAGATACTGATGAAAGAAATTATCTCTGAATTAAGAGCTTTTGAGTCTTTTTATCACTGTAGCCCAAATCCCCGTCCCAATGTCTAACACATCTGAGTGCTCAATAAATGTTTACTTAGTAGTTGAATTTGCCTGGAAAGGGTGAATCCCTCCCTGCTCAACGGTTATTAACAATTTAATAGTCAACCATACAGCATTATCATATTAAAAGTCTCAAAGTCTGCCTGTCTCACAAAGACCTTTACATGGGGTAAGAGATTTATTTTGTTTGATCTAAAACAATCTAACTTTTACTTCTTATTCTAAACAAGGAAATTTCAGAAGTTGGATGTATTCAATAAAATTACAGCTTGTTTTCCAAAATTTATGTTAATGTATTTTAGAACAAGAAGACCTTATTCCTACGGTCAAGATTATTTTCCTTCCTTTAAATATAATATACAATGATTTTGACCTAAGTAGATTTTTGAGGAACTTTCCCATGGAATTTAGCTTTAAGTCTCCAAATCTTTGGAGAGAGTTCAAATGAATATTTTAAAATTACATTTGTGAAAATTCTATACAAATGCTATTTCAGCAGTGTATTTGGAGTTATAAAGTTATTTCACATACATACAAAAAAAGCCTCTCCTTGTGACATATTTCTTCATCTATGGAATAATATTTAGGTGGCTTTTGATACTAATAAAGTTCAATACATATATATGTGTATATATATATCAACATTTCTGGATATACAAATATAAATATCTTATGGAAATTAATTAGCAAATTTATGAACTAGTAGTCAACAGAGCACTTAGAAAAAGCTCAACAAAGTAATGAAAAAGCTAAATAAATGTAAAATGCCTTAAACATAAAATAAAACCCAATTTGATCTGTTTATTTCTTTCTGAAGTTAGCATCTCAACATTCTGATTTTTTTTCCACTGAAAGTAGGAACTTTGTCTAGTTCATCACTTTACTCAGAACCTAGAATATGTGTTATAAGCAAAGCCCTCAGTAAATATTCTTTTAATGAATGTAGCATGAATAGATAGATAAATAGTGGGGTTTTTTTTACCTTTCATTTTAGCTTTTTCCACTCCGCCCCCACTCATTAAAGACTGCTTTAAAAAAATTTTTAAGGACTCCATGTCTGCTCCAATTATCATTAGCAACTCCTCAATTCATAATATAATGCTTGTTCAACATTATCACTTGAATAACTTTCTTACGGACACCTCAAACTGAACCTGTGGTCTTCCCCTGCTCCCCAGCCTCCCCCTCCCCTGCCTCAATTCCTCTCTAACCAAGTGCCCCACTTCCTCCACCCCTTCAACCACCCTCACCCCTATCTCAGTAAACACCAACACAATCCACCAGCTGTCTCCAGAGATGTTCCTTTATGTTTCAGTTTTCCTCACTCCCTAGATCCAGTTGCTACAAAATCTTATAAATCTACTTTCCAGAATCCGTCTCCAATTCATCCACCAGGTCCTATTCCCATTGTCGTCACTCCATCTCTATCTGGACCTGGCAATAGACTTTAAACTCATCTCCCCTTTAATTTATCTTTTGTAACTCAGCCAGAGAAATCTTTTTAAAATTCACACTAGATCCATTCTGCCTCCTGTTTAAAACCTTTCGGCAAGGATGTGGAAAAAAGGGAACCCTTGTGCACTCTGTCGGTGGGAAGGTAAATTGGTGCAGTCACTATAGAAAACAGTATGGAGGTTTCTCCAAAAATTAAAAATAAAACTACCATATGATCTAATAATCCCACTTCTGGTAATAAATCCAAAGGATTTAATTTTAATTCAGAGGCTCATCATGCTCTTTGTGTGAAAAATTAAATACTGATTGGAAAAAACTGGGGTTTAAGAACTGGAATAGGATTATCAGATGGATTTAGATGACTCTGAACTCCCCCAAACTACTAAATATTCTTTAGCAGCTGCATTAGTTATATCAGTTGCTGCATAATAAATTTCCCAACACACAGCGGCTTAAAATAACAAGCATTTCGTATCTCATGGCTTCTGAGGGTCAGGAACCTTAGACCCAGCATAGCTGGGTGCTTTTGACCCAGGGTCTCTCACAGGCTGCAATCAACCTGTAGCTGGGTCTACAGTCATCTCAAGTTTAGCCTGGTGAAGGATCCACTTCGAAGTTCACTCACATGGCTATTGGAAAGCCTCAGGTTCTCGCTGGCTATTGACTACCAACACTAACTTCTTCCACACGGGCCTCTGCAAAAGGCAGCTCATAATGTGGCAGCTGGCTTCCCTCAGAGCAGGTGAGCAAAAGTGAGAAAGGAGGCCCAAGATAGAAACCATAATCTCTTTGCATCCTAATCTCAGAAGTGACAGTCCATCACTTTTTTCATATTGTATTGTGAGTGAGTCACCACATCCAGCCCACACATCGCACAAGCAGAGAGCATTACACAGGGTGTGAACAATCAGAGGCAGGAAATACTGCGGCATCTTTCAGGGCTGCCTATTGTAGCAATAGAAGTCTCTCTTCTCTTGGCTGCGGTTACTCCTGCCTTGCTTAAAGACTACCTAAGGACTTCATGTGACATAGTAGCAAGTTAATTTTCCAGAGGGTGACTTCTCATGCCCCTCTTCGTTTACCCTCTTCTTTTCCCAGACAATGGTGTGCTACAGCTCCTAAGAGCTGATTGTGCACATCTCTTTCTAATTCCAACCAGGTACAGAAATTTCAGGTTGGTAGTTTGAAAACAGCCATGAGACTACCTAGGAAAACCAGGTGCTGTAGGAGTAAAAAAGAAAAAAAATAAGGGATTGTAGGCTGACAAGTTCCTTGTAATCTGTGAGGTTAACCAAGGGTTGCCTCACCTAAAAAGAAAAGATAAAATAAAATAAAAATAAAAATAATAATAAATAAATAAATGAAAACAGCCATAGTGAGTGTTTACACTATAGAATTGGCAGATACTACAAATTAGGTTTTTGATTCACTAGCACACCACTGCCCTCGGACCTATAAGTAAAGTCACATTTCAGCATGGCTTACACAGAGAAGTACAGAGTCTGATGCTGGAAGATAAAGCCAAGCTAACTGTGATATCATGGTATTATGTGTGGGAATGAATTCTTAGGCTGCTAGAAGGCCTTGAGATCAGGCCAGACATTCCTGTGGGATGGCACTAACTGGGATTCCACAGTGGATGCACCGGCTTGACCAGGTAGGCGTGGTTAGAAGAGACCGTGAGGTGGGTTGACTGACAACTGCACTCGATGGAGCCCTAAATCAAGTGCTAACTCTATGGGCAAAATAGCCCACGTTTTTCAAAGAACAAGTTACAAGAAAAATAAAGGAATGGAAGGTGAATATATAAATTAGAAGAAAATTAAGGATGCAAACTTGGGTGCTAAAACTTTAAAGAAACACAAGGAAGTGATTACTATAAAAATCAAGGTAGTGGTTGCTTTCATGGAAAGGTAGGGGCTTGTGATAGGAATGAGGCTCAAGGAAGAGCAAAATGGACGGCTAGGAAAGCGATGTCTTGACCTGAAGTTGTGGTTACAGGGGAGTTCACCTTATGATATGTAATTAATTAAGCGATACACACATGTGTCCTGTGTAATTTTTGGCATTCGTATTTTATTTTGTAATTTTAAAAAGTTAACAGCAATATAGATATATGATTGACATGGAAAATGTCATTTCTTCATTGAATAACTATTTCTTGATCCTCTCTCTGAGCTAGACATAATAGCAACATGACACAAATTCTCTGTCTTCACAGATTTTACTTTCCAGTAAGAGAGACAATAAACAGATAAACATATAATATGAGGGATGCATGCTGTGAAGAAAATGAAGCAGATAAGAAGGCTGGAGAGTGATGGAAGCTAATTCTTTAGATTAAAGAATTAGGTTGGGGGGTTGGGGGGTTCTTATCTGAGTGACAGCTGAGCAGAGACCTGAATGAAGGGAGGGGCTGTCAGAGAGGTGGGGAAATATCCCAGGCAATGGGAACAGTGAGACCCAGAGTGGGGATGTGATGAGAGTGCTCAAGGAACAGCAGGGAGACTAGAGCAGTCAGAGGAAAGTAAATGAGGGGAAGGGGAGGTCCAGAGAGTCCCTGAGGCCAGATCCTACATGGCCTTAAAGTCAGCTTGTGAGTAGTGGATGCAGGTTTCAAAATAGAACAAATCCATTTTCTTCTGATATACAGATAAATCCATTTTTATCATTGATATGAAACAAAATGTTTTAAAAATGAAGTCATCTCAACTTCATTATCATCGATTCCCCTTCTTCTAGTCAATTGACAAAACAACGGCACTAACACAGCACGAGTTTGTATTGTGCATGAAAATGATTACTACATTTTAGATTATCAATAGTGTCTACTAACATATCCAAAAAACCTCCGAGCTATTTTTAACCATGCACAGAGCAATGCCACATTCTAACTACTCCCTGAATCAGTGTCTTTGACCACAGTTTTTGTTTGTTTGTTTGTTTGTTTTAAGCTAATTCCACCAGCAAAATATATGGGTTAGGGCTAGTTCATTTCTCCTATCCATCCATTCAGTTATGTAAATTATAACTGAGATTTGGAATCAAATCTAGGGGGACAACTTTGATAAAATATGGTCTAAAACATAGGGAAAGATCCCAAAGCAGCTTTTGTAATTATTTCTTCTGTTAAATTTTAAGAATAAAATGGATGCATTGTCACAAATTTACCTAAGACAAGTTAGCCATATCACAATTGTTAGCTTGTCCTTGGTAACTCTTGATATCTCCAAAGATTAGAAGTAAGAGCTATGGATCACTTCCCTTCCAACTTTGCTACCAGGTATACTATGATGAAAGCAAAGTTTTGAACTGAATTGAATTCTGCTCTACATGCCAGATCCTTATACGCTGTTCGCACAAGAGCTAAGATATCTGTACAGTATTTCTAGCCAACTACATATCTCAAATACCATTAATTAAACAAAGAAACATATCTCTTATTAAACTATTGCAGATTTAGATAACAAAATTTGAAATGCTGCAGTCAATCATTTCTCTAGCAGTGGATTCCTAAATAGTTTTTCAAATGCTAATTAATCACTCATGGAGTGTGGATTTCCGATTAGAATATTTCTAATGTTCTAATCATTCCTAGGGTGTAGATTAAACTGGCACACACTTTGACATTACTCAGACTGAAAACCTGAAGCAATTTTAAATGAATTACCATTGACTTAACAGAGCCTCAGCCTAGGCTAATTTAGCCAAAAGCCTGCTTGGGAAAAGGAAGGTTGACTAGCTATCATCTTGTGGTCTTCTTCTCAGCCAGTGATTCTTGACTGCCTTATGATATACACTTGGGCAGTTTCCAGAGAGAGCTTTATATGGTCATATAAATCAGCCTGATAAAAGTAGCAGTTTTAAGTCTGGCCACCAGAGGTCGGTAAACCCCTGTATGTTCAATGTTTTCCTCTTGAAATCATTTTTTAGAACAAAGGGCTTTCTAAATTAATTTACATACAGCATGGAAGAGTGTTTCCCAATCTTTAAAGTACTAAAAGAAATATCAATTCTCCAAAGAAACCTAAAGAATGCTTAAGCCATGGGCAGAAGGCTCTTTCCGCACTTTGACCCCTATTTTGCATATAGCTTAAAATGAAAGTTTCTGCATAAATTCTAATAGGGTAAGCCTGGATTTAAAACAAGGATCTCATCATTATCATTTATTTCCTTTTGTGGCAAAAAAAGAAAAAGAAAAGAAAAAAAAGGAAAGAAATTCAGACTAAAGCTTTTAAAAGAATGTAGACGTCTAAGATGAAATATAATTCCTATGATTTGTGTACATTACATTACGCTCTCAACTTTAAATTATTTTAATTTCAAAATGATTTTTGAGTGATGTAGGGGAAGTATTATTATATTCGTTTTACAGACTAGAAAAGTAACGCACATCAGTACGTAACCAGACTGAGGTCCGAAGTCTAATTTATAACCCATAGCCCTCAATATATTTGCATTCTCTAAACTCCATCTCAAACTACCTTATATCTTTATTACACCATACATGTGCTTATTTATGTCTTTCTCTCCAATGACAATGACATTATAAGCTCCTTTGGGGCAGGAATCCATCCTTTTGCTGTCAACTCACAACAACTGGAATATAGTTAATCAAGAAATTCAATTTGCTAACTAAATAACCAAATTAAATTTTCCTGTCTCCTTGGCTTCCCATACATTCTGCAGGACACACACACACACTCACACACACAAATAGTGAGCATCAACTCAGCCTGGAAAAAGCTCTGGTTGCATTTAAATTTGAACATCAGAGAAACCCACATATTCAAACCTAGACACAACCAAGTATTTTCATTCTGGAGCAGATTTTGAACAAATTAATTTTGTATCCCAGCGGTAAAATATATAAGCACTAATCCTTAATATACAAATATTTATTTTTAATTACAAATAGGCATATCTACTAAAATTTCTTTACATTTTAAGACATACTCAAAATAGAAAAATAAATATTATGAAATGAAAATGAAATAAAATATGTTTAGATAATTATATAATTTATTTTCTTTATAACAAAAATATTTTTTGGTCTCCTTATATATCAATATTTCGATACCAATATGATGGAACTCTCACCTCCACGTTTATAATTTATTTATAAATGACAAGTACAGAAACATTTCAAAATACACAAGAATAGAATTTTAAAATGAGCTAAAGATGTGATAAAATATTTTAAATAATTATATACCTTCTTTTCAATGCTACAAAAACACCTTTTTATTCTCACATCATTTTTTCTTGCATTACTGCAATTCAAAGGTTTGAGTTTATTTGGATACTTGGTTTTAATGGCTGTAGAAGCTAGAAAAGTAACTCCATAAAAACATATTGTGATATTTGCATCCATCTGTATTTCAAATGGTGTGTTTAATAATTTTGTATTTTATTATATGAGATTATATTGTCGTTGGTTTTAATCTCATAATGTAAAAACAAAGTTCATGTTAGTAAAAGATACCACTACCATTTTCTTGTAGATAACTTATGCTCGCACTATTAGTGTTATCTTACAGTTTCTCACATTCTTTGTAAGACTCTCTTCAAGCCACTGGTCCATTAGGGAAGATGATTTCAGTTGAGATGGATGCACTGACATATATCACAATGCACTAAAAGTGAAGGAAGGAGTGAGATGGCCACTTGGAGCCTCTACCTGTGGACTCTCATTCTGCTCTAAAAGTACCTCACCTACCACCACAATCTGTGACCCAATGACATGTGAACTGAACTGAATATCAGTTTTTATATTGAATATTCCAAAACCTTAAATTCCTTCTAGTAATTTTAGAAAAAAATAAAATAAAAATTCAACTGTTTTCTTTTCACATACCAGTGGATCATTTTGTCCACACCTAAAGTTGACACCTTCCCACCTTTGGTAACCACTGGTAGAAGAGGAGTCCAATTAAATACAGGAACTCCACAGGTTGGCCTTGTGGGTACACAATAGGTCCAAGCCTCACCAGAGGCAGAAAAAGTCACCATATTTTTCTATTGCTGCATTACGAAAGTACTGCAAACTCAGTGGCTTAACACAACACACATTTATTATCTCACACTTTCTGGGACAGGAGTTTGGGCATAGCTTAGCTTAGGGTCCTCTGCTTAGGGTCCTACAAGGCTATAATCCAGATACTGTCCAGGCCTGGGTTCTCATCTGGAGGTCTGGCTACAGAAGGACCACCCTCCTCACCCCCATGGTCATTGATGGCATTAGAAGAGCTTTGTGACTGTGCGGCTGAGTACTTCCGATTTTTGCTGGCTGTTGGCCAGAGGCTGCTCTCAGAGCAGCCCACTCACAGTCTCCTGCCACATGGGATCCCTCAACATGGCTACTTCCTTTCTCACAGCCAGCTAGGGAGAGAGAGAATCCAGCAAGACTGAAACTACAAATGTGCATAATGTAATCACATGATCACAAACCCATAATCACATAACTCCATTGCCTTTGTCTTATCGTTTAAAAGCAAGGCACAGGTCTCACCCACACCCAAGAGGAGAGGAACCACAAAAGAGTGTGAATACCTAGAGGTGGGGGATCATGGGAATACATTCACATTCTGTCTGCCATGTTACTATTTGTTGTCAAAGGGGGGAAAATGCAAAAATAAATACTGAAAATTTTTCTTATGAGCTTAAGCTTAAAATCTACATCTCTGTAAGAGAGTTATCAACTGAAGCAATTTTTAATTGCATATCCTTCAGAAGGCTAGGGTTTCACAATTTTTTTAGAGCAGGTTCTTCTGTTGGCATCTCCTGCATTCTCTGTGCTCTATTTCCTGGAAACCTTCGCAAACAGGCTTCTGGGTTAAATGTCATCTATAGGAGGCATTCAGTCAAGGTTTGGCAGAGCCATGCCGGCTCCCAAGCAGTATGGGCAGATATTCTGTAGCTGTGAGGCTTCACAGCGTCCTCTAGGAATTTCCTTCAGTGTTCACAGCAGAGGAGACCATCCCAAGCTCTTCCCTGCAATGCCTACAACTTCCTCACTCTGAACATTACCAGCACACCTGAGCATTAGTGTCAGCTTTCCTCTAACTTCTCTTTTCTTACCCTTTTTGCAAAAACCTCATTACCTGAATTCAAATGCCTCCTACTTGAGTCTATACAATAATTTGTTTTCCTGATTGAATCCTGACTGTACATAGGGGTAAAGTCCCTTTTAAGGACCAGCGTGTTGAGTCCTGCTTGACTTCCTCTCTGACCCAGACATAAATACATAAATACATAAATATTGTCATCAGTTTAGTGTCTGCCCTTCTAGCTCTCTCTCTCTCTCTCTCTCACACACACACACACACACACACTGCACTTTTACACACACACACACATACAAAAAGCACACACACAGAATACTCTGGTATTGTTTTGTATGTTTTTCTAATGTACAATGTTATTATTATGAGCGTTCTGGTCATCTATGGATGCATAACAAACCACATAGAAACTTGCTGGTGTAAAACAAATAACATTTATTATGCTCACAATTCTGTAGGTCAGAAGTCAGGGTGGGCTTGGCCGGATGACTCATCTCTGCTCCACATGCCAGGTCCTCAGCCAGGGTGGCTCAGAAAGCTAGGGAGCGCTGGGATGGTTTAACTGGACCATATGTCTGGGACCTGGGTTCTTCTCTACAAGGCATTTGCTAGGACTCTAATGTCCAAGGTAGCAGCTTTGCTCATGTGTCTGTTGCCTGCGCTGGGGTGGCTGGACTGGCCAGAGCTGCTAGCATCTTCTTCTCTCCATACATCCCATTCTCGAGACAACTAGACTTCTGAGTGGTCTTCGCAGCAGCAGACTTCTCCTCAGAGCAAGTAACTAGTTCTAAGAGACCTAAGAGGAAGCTAAAAATCTTAAAATCCAGGCTCAGAAGTCCCAGAGTCACTTCTGCCACATTCTATGGGTAACGAAGTCATTAGGACCAGCCCAGATTCAAGAGGTAAGCAGGAAGAGACTCAATCTTTTGCTGGAGAAAAGATACGTAGATACAGAGGGAAGAAACTGATGGTGCCACTTTGGATACAAGTCACCTCAGTGAATAGCATTCTGTGACTAGGTTTTTCCGCAGCAGTAAGTCTTGAAGAGCTGCCCAAGTTAGTCTGTGTACATCTACTTTATTTTTCTTCTTATTGTTGCATAATATTTACTAAGACTTTACTGCAATTTATTTAGACAGTTGCTCCTTCGGAGACTTAGAGTAGATTTCCATTCTTCAATTTTAAAATCATTTTTGAATATGCTTATTTTTATGTTCCACTATTTTTAAAGTTAATACTGAGGAGTGAACTTACATTATTAGAATTGTAGGATATAAACATATTTAATATATAATATCAACTTGCCCTCTAAACCGATTTATTCAGATTATATTCCCCCATGGATGCCTGACAGTATCACTTTCCCTAATAATTACTTGATATTATCAAACTTTTAAAATGTGTGTCAATTTGATTAGTGAAAAATGATATCTCACCCTTTCATTCATTTTTATTTCCCTGATATTGTAAACACTTACTCATCTTTGGGTTTGTTCTTCTGTGAATTACCTGGTCATATCTTTTGCCCAGTTTTTCATTGTAATGTTTTATGTTTCTATTTATTTACCAAAACTATTTGTCTACTCTGAATTCTAATCCTATTTTTCTTGCCTATTTAGAGCAAGATCTGATGAAAGTCGAGATCCTGGCTACGTGACTAGAGCACAAAAGAAAAGGAAGGCTCCGAGCTACAAAGCTCAAGGTCTAGAGTCTCTGTCCTTACTTCATAATTTAGCTCAACGTTGTATTCTAGAGTGAACCAGAGTCCCAAAGATTCCTCAGGCAAAATGCCAATCTGGAAGTTGACAGTGTTTCTTGAAGTTTAGTTGTCAACCAATGGTCTCAGAATCATTTAGGTACTTGTGAAAAATACAGATCCTGGACAACATCCCAGGTCTGCTTCATCAGAATTTCAAGGGCTGGTCCTAGGAGTCTGCATTTTTAACTAGCTGTGAACTACTCACCACTAAAGCTAGAAGAAAAAAAAAAATTCACTACTCTAAGAACAAACGGGAAAGTTATCCCAAGAGCAGAGGAAAGTGAGAGATGGAATACTGTGCCACCTCCCAGTGTGCTATGGATAGGAAAAATAGAATCACTCTGAGAACTGGGGCATCTTAGAGATCACCTAACCTAGTGTTTCTTACACCTGCTTGGTATCAGCATCAGCTGCAGAGATTCACCCAGATCAAGAAAGTCAGACTCTCTGGAGATTGGGTCAGACATCAGTATTTATAAAAAGCTATGTTCTATGTCACACACTCTGAGTCAAGAATCACTAGCCTAACTCAAACCTCTTACTTTAAAGAAAAGAAAACTCAGGCTAAATGCTTTTACATCATTTATCTGGGGTCTCACAGATTCTAATGACAAAGAACTTAGCTGTCCCGACCAGGTGTCCAGTGCTCTATTATTTAATGGTTCCTCTAGAAGGGCTGATTTTAGTTGGAAAGGGTTAATGCTGGAAATATTTACTTTGGGAGTAAAGCGTGTTCATAATATTGGTAAATGTTCTTTTCTAAAAATCAATTCTGTATTCATGTCTGTATTTCTATAAGAACTAAAAAGAAAAAGCTGCCAGACCTCTGACTATAGTAGTATTACTGGCAGGAAGCACAGCTATAATTACACATAAAGCTTTTCCCATTATCTATGTTTTCCTCAAGTGGTTTTAAAAACCAAGCATTGCATGCCTATGCATGAATAACTGATCAGAACTTGAATATTTGTATTTTTTTTATAACCTCAAACTTGTATTCTCAGAGATAGGATATAAAATGTAATCAAGCATTACAATTTTCATTCACCTTTGCTCTTTCTTTTCATTTTTTACTTTCCCTGTGTTCTTGTGTTATAAGATACTATTAAAAAAGTTCTGCACAGCTGAGGTGAATAAGCCTAGGTTTTAGGAGGGAGGAGTCTAGGTTCTAATCTTTACTGTGCTCTAGTTGTGGCATTCAAGACAATTCATTTAATGTTCCCGTCTTCTTTTTCTATTCTGCAAGATGGATAAAATAATCCATGCCCTATTTATCTCACAGGATCATAGTGAGATAAGAATTGTCAAAGTAGCTTACGAACATAAGCATTGTAAAAATATGATCTGTTACAATCGTGATGTGTTTCTGATAAGGCAGATTTTGGTGTAAGATATGTCCATTGGAAGTCACGAGCAAAGGAGTTCCCTGAAATTGTGTCTGTCAGAAAATATATTTGATCTCCTTGATAAGACACCCCAAAGGCATAATTATAAAGAGGCTCACACAAAACTGGGAAGGCAAATTCTCAAAGAACATACAAAGAATCAAAGTCTTTTTTGTTGCCTGTTAATTCCTCATTTATGGTGTCTAGATAATCTCTTAAATTCTCTACCTTTAACCCAGATCTTATCTGCCTAAATTTTTCTTTCTCTAATTCTGCCTATTTAATGCTCCATTTTCACTTTTTTTCAATTCTGTTCTTCTCAAAATCCACAAAAACACTGCCCAAAAGAAAATATAGAACTACAAAATAATATGTACCAATACCTAAGGCACTTATTTTTAAAATTTTAAATTGGATTACAAAATAGCGTTTATCAAATAGGATGATATTCTGATTCCTTTTTCATAGCAAGAAGTCCTATGGGTA
The DNA here is from genome assembly GCF_902729225.1 of Pteropus medius. Classification (NCBI taxonomy): domain Eukaryota; kingdom Metazoa; phylum Chordata; class Mammalia; order Chiroptera; family Pteropodidae; genus Pteropus; species Pteropus medius. The sequence continues at coordinate 5,486,616 of NW_024342474.1, read as the reverse complement.
TTTTTTGTCTTTGGGAGAATAGGAAGGAAAAGTACATATTTTTTACTGGTTATGAAAGTAGCCTGAGCTTAAAGTAAACGGAAAGAAACCATGTGGAGAAGACAATATCATTTGTCCAAAGCTAATCATATTTAACATTTTCATAGAATTTCTTCTAATCTTTCTTCTATATAAATAGACAAATATACTTGTATAAGTTTCAAAATTGAGATGAATTGTGCATACAATTTAACATTTTATCATGAATACCATTTCTTAGTCTTAACTTTCATAATCATGATTTTTAATGGTTTTATCTTATTCCATTGTATTGAAGAATCATAATGTAATTTTTATTCTCTTATTGTTAGGCAGATTAACAAAATAAGAACTATCATTAATGAAGATTTAGATAGTGCTTATAATTATGGCAATAACTTTATATACATTTTTTTCTTTTTAATAGATTTTTTTTTAACAGCAGTTTTAGGTATATAGCAAAACTGAGAGGAAGAAACAAAGATTTCCGATATTTACCTGCTGCCCCTACAGGTGAATAGCCACCCCATTATCAGTATTCCCTTACAGAGTAGTGCATTTGTTACAGTCAATGAATCTACATTGATACATTATAATCACCCAAAGTCTATAGTTTCATTAGATAGGGTTCACTCTTGGTATTGTACCTTATATGGGTTAGGACAAGTGTATACTGACATACAGTCACCACTGTAATTTCACACAGAGTAGTTTCACGGCCCTAAAAATCCTCTATGTCCCACCTACTCATCTCTCCTTCTTCTCAACCCCTAACAACCACTGATCCTTTTACTGTCTTCGGAGTTTTGCCTTTCCAGGATGTAATATAGTTGTAATTATACAGCCTTTTCAAATTGGCTTCACTTGGTAACATGCACTTAAGATTCCTCCATGTCTTTTCATGGCTTGATTGCTCCTTTCTTTTTAGCACTGGATAATATTCCATTGTCTGGATGGACCACAGTGTATTTATTCACTCACTTGGTAAAGGACATTAAGGTTGCTTCCAAGTTTTAGCAATTAGGCACAAACATCCACGAACAGGTTTCTGTATGGACATAAGTTTCCATCTCCTTTGGGTAAATATCAAGGAACACAGTTGTGGAATCATATGGTAAGAGTATGTTTAGTTTTGTAAGAAACCACAGAACTGTCTTCCAAAGTGGCCACACCATGTTGCAGTCCCACACCATGTTGTAGTCTCAGAGTTCCTGTTGCTGCACATCCTCACCAGCCTTTGATGTTGTCAAGGTTCTCATAGGTATGTAGTAGTATCTCATTGTTTTAGCATTTTCCTAATGACACATGATGTGGAGCATATTTTCATATACTTATTTGTCAACTATACATCTTCTTCGATGACGTGTCTATTAAGGTCTTTGGCCTATTTTTAAATCATGTTATTTTTTTTATTTTTGAGCTTTAAGAGTTCTTTCTATATTTTGAATGACAGTACTTTATCAGATGTGACTTTTGAAAATATTTTCTTCCAGTCTATGACTTGTTTTCTCATTCTCTTGACATTGTCTTTCACAGAACGGTTTTTCTTAATGAGGTCTGGCTTATTAATTATTTATTTAACTGATTGTGCCTTTGATATTGTATCTAAAAAATTCATTGCCATACCCAAGGTCATCTAGATTTCTCCTATGTTATCTTGTACAAGTTTTGTAGTTTTTTAGTTTTACATTTAGGTCTATGATCTATTTTGTGTTAATTTTTGTGATAGGTGTAAGTTGTGGGTTTAGATTCATTTTTTTGCTTGTGGATGTCTAGCACCACTCCAGTGCCATTTACTAAAGAGACTATCTTTGCTCCATCGTATTGCCCTTGCTCTTTTGTCAAAGATCAGTTAACTATATTTATGTTGGTCACTTTCTGGGCTCTCTATTCTATCTCATTGATTTATTTGTCTAGTCTTTCACCAGTACTATAATGCCTTGATTACTGCAGCTTTATAGCAAGTCTTGAAGTCAGCCAGTGTCAAACCTCCAACTTTGCTTTTCTCCTTCAGTACTGTGTGAGCTATTCTGAGTCTTTTGCTTCTCCATGTAAACTTTAGAATCCATTTGTCTACATCCGCAAAATAACTTGCTGGGATTTTGATTGGGATTGCATTGAATCTATATATCAAGTTAGAAAAAAATATCTGACAATATTGAGTCTTCTTAGCCATGAAAATGAAATAACTCTTCATTTCTTTAGTTCTTTGATTTTGCTCATCAGAGTTTTATAATTTTCCTCCATACGTCTTATACATATTTTGTTAGATTTATAGCTACGTGTTTCATTTTAGGGAGTGCTAATGTAAATGGCATTGTGTTTTTAACTTAAAATTCCGCTTGTTCATTGCTGGCATGTAGGAAAACAATTGACTTTTATATATTAACCTTGTATCTTGCAACCTCGATATAATTGTTTATTAGTTCCAGGAGTTATTTTGTTGATTATTTTGGATTTTCTACATAGAAGATCATATCATCTTCAAATAAAGACAGTTTTCTTTCTTTCCAATCTATATACCTTTTATTTCCTTTTTTAGTCTTATTGCATTAGCTAGGATTTCTAGTACAATATTGAAAAGCAGTGGTGAAGAGAAGACATTCCCTGCCTTGTTCCTGACTTTAGTAGGAAAGCTTTGAGTTTCTCACAATAACATAGATGTTAGTTGTACATTTTTTTGTAGGTTCTTTATCAAGTTGAGGAAATTCCCTTTTATTCTTAGTTTACTGAAATTTTTTTTAATCATGAATCAGTGTTAAATTTTGTCAGATTTTTTTCTGCATCTATTGATATGATCCTGTGATTTATTTTTCTTCTTTAGCCTGTTCATGTGATGGATTACATTAAGAGATTTTCAGATGTTGAACCAGCCTCACATACCTGAGGTCAGACCTTGGTAAGAACAGAATGTTCTAGTATATTTTTAACTGTTCCCCACTCCTTTCACCTGACAGAAGCACAAGATGATTTTTCTTTGATATTAACTATGAGAACCAGGTCAAACCTGGTTCGGAAATGAAGCTCACAAAAGCGTAAGGTCTTTTTGAGTGGAGATCCTAGAGTTTTTAACTCAGAGTTTTCCACAGAGCCTCCAGCATTCATAAATTACATGCAGGTTTTCCTACCATAGTACTGGTTTCCTCAAATTTTCTTGCCTGAGAGTTTCTGCTCCACTTAGGTTGATTCTCTGTATTCACCTGTCTGTCTACAATTTTGGAGGCAGTGGTTTGCCCTGGGACCTCACTTTTCTTATGGATCTAAAAAGAATTGTTGATTTTACAGTTTGTTCAGCTTTTTACCTTGTTAGGGCAGAGTGGCAACTTCTAAGCTTTTTACATTCTCAAGAGGAAACCAGAAGTCCTGAACATGCATATATTGTCTTTTTCTTCCCATATCTAGGTTAAATCATATGAAATATCCAGTATTTGATGGTTTTAAACAAAAAAAATGATAATTTCAATGATTTAATTTCATAGATATTACCATTATTTTACAGATACTAGTTTTTAGAGGTTAATTACCTGCCCATGTTACATAGCAGATGGAAAAGCAAGTATGTGAACCTACATTTGTCTGATTCCAAAGTTCTGATCTTTAACACTATTTTATGTTTTTTAATTTGGATTATTATAGTTATATTTTAAACATTTTATATTACCTTATGTGGGTCAGTTATTTTTACTATAATAATCATATAGGATTGAACATCTTTTGACATAGTCTTCCTATATACGGACAAGAGGAAGAAAACTCACCAATTAAGCACATATGATGGGTTGCTCATAATAGAAAAAATACTCCACACATAGTATTTCATTCTCACTGTAATCTTATGGCATAAAAATTATTATCCCCATTTTACTGATGAGAAAATGGAAAAACTAGATATATTAATTAACTTGTTTGTGAGTACATAGAAAAAAACAGAGCTAAGATTTTAATTCAAGTTGAAGGTTTGGGCAGATATTGATTTTGTATAAGGTTGAACAGAAATATACATCTTTAGGAGTAAACAAAAACCAATTATGCTGACTTTCAATCATCTTTTAAACATATCTTAAATGTCCTTGAAATCTTGCTCAAATTCTTCTCTATCGGCACAGTAAATGTCTTACTAATCTCCACACTGTATGGCTGGGTTTCCCCATCTACCAGTTCTGTCGCTAGATTCACTGTGCAACTTTAGGCAAGCTACTTAATTCACAGAGTCTTGAATATATCATCTACAAAATTAGGTCCATTTATTATAAAAATCTACAGGTATATGTGTAAAAAGCAAGAAGACCTGCTATCCACAATAAAAGAGAAAATAACTACACCAGTAGTTTATAATTTACAGAAACCTCTCATGCTAAGAAAAATCACAGATGCACCGAATACAATCAATTACAGGGTCATCTGAAAATACATAAAGTCAAAGTAAAAAAAGATGGAACTTGTAATACAGAACTGAAAAATGTCTAATTATTTATAAGGAAACTATTGAACTATAGATATTGTTTTTGTTTCTGTTAAGAGAAAGATTTGTTTTTGTTTTGTTTGGGGGAGTGTTGTGTTTTGCTTTTGTTAGAGGGGTGATTTGTTTTTGTTTTCCTTTAGGGTAATTGTTTTATATCAAAGAAAGAGCACTGACCTTGGCGGTAGATAGACCTGAGTTCTGGATTTAGATTCAGGCTATTTCTTACTCTTATATGAGCTATGAGATGCATTTTGTTTAATGTGCTTTAAAAAAAAATAATAACCTAGAAGAAATAGATAAATTTCTAAAAATATATAACCTACCAAGACTGAATCATGAAGAAATAGAAAATCTGAAAAGACCAGCTACTAGTAAAGAGATGATTGAATAAAAAATTTCTCAAAAAAGAAAAGTACAGGGCAAATCCTTTTAAAATATTTCCAAAAAAAATTAAAGAGGAAGGAACACTCTAAACTCATTTTATGAGGCCAGCATTACCCTGATACCAAAGCCAAGGACACCAAAAGAAAATTACAGTCCAATATTCTTCATGAATACAGATGCATTAAAAATATTAGAAGTGGACAAAGAGGATCAAATATATGGTAGCTGAAGGAAACTGGACTTTGGATGGTAATCACACAATAAAATATATAGATGTCAAATTATAATGTACACCTGAAAATTATATAATTATATTAACTAATGTTACCCCAATAAACTTAATATAAAATAAAATAAATTAAAAAATAAAATAAATTAAAAAATAAAAAATAAATTAAATGAATAAAATAAAAAAATAAACATCTGTGTCCCAGAAACCATGGGACTTTAGATATGACATTTAAGAAAATAAGTATCATAAGATCACCATTTCATTTTTCCAATTGGACATGGTTATTAAAATTCTAATACAAATATTTGTCACTTTAGATTAAATTTTTAATTTCTATTAAAAATCAGAAAAAAAAATATCATACACCATGATCAAGTGGGATTTGTTTCTGAAATGCAAGGATGGTTTAACATATACAAATCAATCGTTGTAATATACCACTCATTGTAATTAACAAAATGAAGGATAGAATTTATGTGATCTCAATAGATGCAGGGAAAGTATTTGATAAAATTCAACATTCTTTCATAATAAAAACTTAATAAATTAGGTATAGAAGGAATGCATCTCAACATAATAAAGACCCTATATGACAAGCTCATAGCCATGTCATATACAACAGTGAAAAGCTGAAAGCTTTTTCTTGAAGATCAGTAACTAGACAAAGATACCCACTCTCACCACTCTCATTGGACTTTCCTGGAAGTCAGGCAGAGCAATTAGGTGAGAGAAAGAAAAGGCATCCTAATCAGAAAGGAAGAAGTAAAATTGTCTCTCTTTGCAAATGACATGATATTATACATAAGAAACCCCAAACATTCCGCCAAAACACTGTTAGAATAAATGAATTCGGTAATGTTGCAGTACACAAAATCAACTCAAAAATCAGTTGTCGAAGTGTCCTTCAATAGATGATTGGATAAAGAAGATGTGGTACAGATACATAATGGAATATTACTCAGCCATAAGAAAAGATGAAATATCGCCATTTATGACAACCTGTATGGATCTTGAGATAATCATGCTAAGCAAAATAAGTCAGACAGAAAAAGTTAAAAACCATATGATTTCACCCATATGTGGGGTGCAAAACTGAAAGTAACAAACAAACATGAAAAACAAACAGAGACTCATGGACACAGACAGTAGATTAGTGATTACCAGAGAAGGCGGAAAGGGGAGAGGTAGATAGGAGTAAAAGGGGTCAAATATTTGGTGATGGAAGGAAATCTAACTTTCCGTGGTTAACGCACAATGCAATATATATGTGACATATACTGTTGAATCACACACTTGAAACATTTGATTTTATTAATGTCACCTCAATAATTTTTAATTAAAATATCAGTTGTTTTTGTACACTAACAATGAACTATTGGAAAGAGAAATTAAAAATATAATCCAATTTATAATTGCATCAAAAAGAATAAAATATGTATAAATAAGTTTAAGCATGGAGGTGAAAGATCTGTACACTAAAAACTGTAAAATGCTGATGAAAGAAATTGAAGAAGGCACAAATAAATGTAAAAGAATTTGTGTTCATGAATCAGAAGCATTAGTATTGTTAAAATGTCCATACTACCCAAAGCAATAACCAATTCAATGCAATCTCTATCAAAATTCCAATGGCATTTTTTCTTAAAACTAGAAACAGCAACCCTAAAATTTATATGGAACTACAAAAGATCCCGAATAACCAAAGAAATCTTGAGCATGAAGAGGAGCAAAGCTGGAGGCATCATACATTTCGATGTGCGTGTGAGTCACATGAGTAACAGGATACCTAAAAGAGCATCCATGGGTCAAAACTGCAGAGAGACAAAAAGCATCTGAAAGGAATCAAAGAGGGCTTTCCAGAGACCCTTCACCTGAACCATTTGCTTCAGAAGGAGCAGTACGCTTTAGTGGGAAGGGCATTGCCATTGGACTCATGCAGACGAGAGTTCACATTCTGGTTCTGCCACCTGGTTACTACTTAACTTCTTTAAACTCCCATTTCCTCTTTTGTAAAATGGGGATAGTATGCCTATTCAGCAGGGTGGTTATATTAACTGAGGTAGTAACCGTGAATAAATTACCTAATATATAATCTATGCCCAATAAAGGTTAATATTAATATCAGAGGCAAGAAATCATAGACTCATATAATGTTTGCACTGAAGGCATCCTTGGCAATCATTCAGCGGAACATCATCCTTTTTCAGAGAAAGCTGAGATCCTGGGAGACTGAGACTTGGTCCTACCACTCCTGAGCTTCAGTGTTGTTCAATGGCTCCTCAAGTCCCCAGCAGTTGCACAAAGTCAGCTCAGGAACTTCCTGGAGGATGGAGAGAGAGGATAAAGAGAATATACTATAGACCTCTTAACCCACATTGACACAGCCGCTCCATTCTTCTCTCTTTGATATGTCGGGCTTTCATGTAAATGTTTAAAGAGAGAGTATCCTGGCCAAAAAGATGTTAGAAAAACCATTGTGCTGGGCTGCCAGCCCATTTGAGGAACTTAAGTGAACACGTGGTATTAGAGGGGAGCATGTGCCCCATTCTAGAACCACGGAGCCTAGGAGAGCCTGTATCACTGCATGGTGGTTGTAGCATATGTCTCAGCAGAATTTGTGAGGGGACTTTTAATGCCCCAAATGGCATGTACATATGCACACGCACGTGCACACACACACACGCACCCCTAAGGCTCCTTCAGCATTATGATCGCTCAGGAAAAGTCTGCCTCCACTGACATTAATCAAGGACACCAGAGCCAAGAACTTATCTTCCAGGGACAAAGAGAACACTGACATTCTATGAGGGCCTCAGGGACCTACTGTACTTAGACGAACTAAAGAGCAGTAACTAAAGCAATGTCCCTGCTGACCCTGGGCACCAGATCCTCCCCAGGAAACAGGACTGGAAGAGAGAGCCCAGAAGAAGCTTGGTTCATGGATGCTACCAGCTAGTGTGGCCCAAGTCAGTTTTAAACAAAGCTAATGACCTGAGAGTTAAATAATAACTTCATCTTTATTATATTTATCAGGGTTGTCCAGAGAAACAGAACTAATAGAAAGGAGGGGGAAGAGAGGAAGAGAGAGGAATTTATTTTAAGAAATTGGTTCAGGCATAATTATTGGAGATAACCTATAAAGGTGAATATTTCCCCTTTAAAAAACTGAAGTTCTTAAATTTAGTCATTCCTAGGCCACTGAGTGACTCCTAAAGAACTATTGCTATTCTTCTAAATCACTATTTCTCAATCTTTTTTCATTATGCTCCCCTGAGTCTTTTTAGACATTTTTCCTTAATGAAATTAGAAAATGTTACTACCACAGATATACTGTATATCTATGCTCCACATCTAATAAGAGTGTGGTATTTTTTGACCCCAAATTTCCCCAAGTTTCGCTCTACTGGGATCAAAATTGCCCTTGTTGGGAGTATGTGCTCCAAGTTCTCATAAAAGTTTCTTCTGCAGTCCCCAGCCACCACTGCCTTACCTATCTATCATGCCCCAGAGTCAAGCCAGGGTGTGCCCATTTTCAGCTTTCATCATAAGTCAGGAGCTGCTGACATCCATGAATCTTTCTTCACATGACAAACAATAAAGAGGAAGATAGAAAAAAAAAAAGTCAAGTGGAATTTCATAAATAAGTTCTCAACTGACAAGGACAAGCCAAAGCAGAAAAAATCACCAGTTATGACTGAAGACTGAATCACTGTCCAGAACTACCAAACCCCAGAAGAAAGTTCACACCCACCTATCCTGAAACTCAAGGTACAAATGGCAAAGGAAATGGTTTCCAAATCAATACTATTCCACAGTTCTCTGATGTTTCTTCTTGTGCATGTGTGTGTGTGTGTGTGCATGTGTGCACGCACACAATTATGTGTATTATGAAGCAATTAAACATATTTAGGTATTAGTTGGTATTTCCTCCTGATGAGTGTTTAGAATCCTTCTAGTTTATTTTACTTTGTAAAGCTCACTCAATAATATGTTCCAGTCAATCTAATTTTTAGAAGCAATGTTTTCGTTGATCTTCAAGCTTATTATTTTATTACCTTGCTAAATCTCTAAAACTGATTGTTTAGGAAATGACATAATGAGCAAAACCTCCAAGGATGTGCTAATATTGCACTTGACATATAATCAAGAATATTCATTATATGTGTATATTTGAAAATGTAATTATACCATGGCATAAAAAAAAAAAATCTAACCATAGGTTATTAGTGTGCCCATACTCTGATTTTCTTAATGAAGTGATTAAAGCACCTCCTCAGATCATCACATTTCAAGAAAATTCTTTGTAGACTGGTTCTCTTTGGTAGGATGATTATCTGTTGAGTTAGACACTATTTTTTCTTATTCTGGCATTTTAACTTGAATTAATTTTTTTGCTGAATTTTCCCAACAGCAGGGATTGTTAGGAATTAAATTTCAAGAACAATGACAAAGGTAGAGTCAGTCGATGCAAACTATACCCTTAGGCCAGAAGTAACATGATTCTTTGTACCTTCAAAGACAGAGAATCCTAAACCAGGAGCTGGGATTTTGTGGTTAAACAGGATTAGGTTAACCATCCTGAACTGCTTGAGGCATGAAGTTTGCAGTTTGATTCCCTAGCTCTTTGGGCTACCATCAGCAAGCTGTTTTGTATCATCCATTGTGAAGTCTGTCCTTCACTGGGCTTCAAACAATGACTGATGAGGGATCAAAAATGGTTACAATTTAAATTGTAAAAAAAAAAAGAAAAAGAAAAAAGAAGAATGAAAGGGACAAAGAAACCAGTGCTCATACCACTGACAGAAGGCAGGTGCAGATTTATTAAAAGCCTAATGTGTCCCTATTCTATGACCCAGCAAATGGACACCTAGAAATTTATTCTAAAGAATTGACAATGAATGTGCCTAAAGATTTACTATAAGGATAATAATTGCAGTGTTATTTTATTGTAAGCCCCTAACTATCCCACTGCGGAGAAATAGTTAAACAATGGTGGATCCAAACATTTTCATACAACATCAGGTAACAAAACTATATTGAAATATCAATTATAAGTGAAATAATACAGTCACAGAAAGACAAATATTATATGATTCCACATACATGAGGTACCTGTAGCAGTAAAATTCATCATAGAGTCAGAAAGTGGAATGGTAGTTGCCAGGAACAGGGGCTGGGGATGGTGAGTTACTGTTTAGTGGGTACAGTTTCAGTTAGAGAAGATGAAAATGTTCTGGAGGTTAGTTGCACAACAATGTGAATATACTCAACACTCCTGAATTGTGTACTTGGAGATGGTCAAGAGGGTAAATTTTATATTATGTACATTTTACCATAATTAAAAGTTTTATTATGGAGATAATATTAGGAGTAGTTTTATTTTTGTCATCACATTTGTCTGAATTTTCTAAATATTTTCTAAATATATATTTTACTTATAATAAAGGGGACCTAATTATATGAAGAAAAAATCCATTCCATCTTTAGTTAATATTATTTTTAGTGGCTAATAACTTAGTGTGACAATAATTAGAGATTTTGGTCATTGTCCCTGCTGAATATATTTTCTTTACCCAGAATGCTCTCTTGCCACACACTGCCATACTTGTCTACAGAAGATGTGCACACTCTTCAAGATCCAATTGAGTCCACCTTCCCTAAGAAATCCTCCTATATGACCTCAGTGAGAATTCATTCCCATTCTCATAGGATCTGTAATAACAGTAATAATACTCAATGTTATTAGGTGCTTAATATGTAATTAGTACTAAGATTAACATATTATTTCACCTCCTAATAATGACGTTTAAGTAGGTATTATCATCCCCATTACATAGATGAGAAAACTGAGGAAGAAACACAAAATACCTTAAATTGTAGCAGTGATTATAATCCAGGTCCATCTGCTCCAGAACTCGCATCCTTATAATGCCTCTCATATCTTGCAAGGCTATAAAGAAAGCTGTACTGGCTTCTCTTATTTTCAGAAGCAGAATTTTCAACCAACATTTGGCAGAACAATATTTTCAAAATATTTTTTCCCTTTATCTCAGTATTTCCCATCCCATTTGCAGAGATACCAGGTTCTGAGCTCCTCGCCATTGGGGAGAGATATGATAGATCCAAAAGCAGAACAGAGTTGAAAAGACTCTTCCTTACCATGACTTCTGAGAAGTCCAGGATACACAAGATATTTGAGACAGGCTGCATGAAAAAGGACAGGTCTTCCCTCCATTAGCACTCCCATACTCTCACTCCTTCATTCTTTAAAAAGGAACAGAGGAAGGAGCATCTGGAGAGAAGCAGGGAGAGAAGTGACCTAGTTGGGTATCATTTGCCCTAACTCCGCTTCCCAGGCTGGAGTTAGGGTGAGTGAGTGATTTCGGTGCCTATCTAGGTAGACATGGACCACAGAGAATCTCAGAAAAATTACTGTGCCCAAGAGGGTTATGAACACCTCGATTATAGCACTAAAAGAGAGAGACTTTCGTCCTAAAGGGCCAAGAGGAGGGGCTTCTCGGTGGTGACCAACGTGCAACCAGGCCCATGCCTTGAGTTTGGCAATCAGAACAACTGCTCGGGCCTTGTGCTAGGACAAGGTCAGGGGACACTGCATCTAACTCCTATTTTATGAACAACATTAAAATTCATTGTTATCGTATATCATCTGGGTTATAGGTGAAACAAAAATTTATAATTGCTTTAGCTGGGAGATGAATACTTGGGGGGTTACTGCTCTCTATTTTTCCATACCAAATGTTGGTTGAAAAGTTTTTCATAATTTAAAAATTTTTTAAGTTTAAAATTTCTGTCATTAGTAATATCCCAAAGGCCTTAGAAGATGCCAGCAACGCAGTTTCTTTTCAACTGCAGTTATTCTCCATGTCTGCCCAGCACTGGTTGAGTTGCCCCAGGCCCTATACACTTCTAAGGAAGGCCCTGCCAGCACAGATCAATGCAGGAAGATGGAACAATGGATATTTCATTGATGCCTGCATGATATGGAGAATTCATTTATTCTCCCTTTTCTCTTTTCAATGCCTTGGGCCTCACTACCTAAGCCCCCTGGAATTTACTAGATACACTCCTAGGAGGAAGGTAGAAATTACAAATTAACTGAGATTGTGTTTCTACATAATAGAAGCAGTGTTGAAAGGAAATAAAAGTTATATTACTTATACTTAAGTCTATGCTTTGAAATTCTTGTTTGCTGCAAATGTTTTCAAGTTTCTCGCTATGTGTTGCCACTGTACAGTAAGCTATCCAATATCTGATTTCATTAGTTACGATTAAATATATGTAAAAGTATATATGTGCCATACTTCATATACAAAGATGAAGTGGTTGATATATCATCCAAAGCGGTATAGTGTTAGTAGGAAAATATTTTTTAGGGCTTACACTCCACAAAAAAAATCACTTCGTAATGATGCTTATCCTAACTTTGTCATCTAACTATTCTCTAAAGTAGCTTAAATTTTTGAGCCTTACTTGTAAAGCTGTCTGATGCAATCTAACAATTTCAACTCAAACACCAATTAGATTTTGAAATTATAGAATGAGGTTGATTTCTAGCTCTTTACTTTAAAAGACGGATGGTTCATTTTTGCCTGGGCATTCCAGATTCTAAATGTCTGACTACTCTTGCTATGAGTCAGGACTAGACTAGCTACTCCATAATAGAGGTCTTTTCAGAGCAGCCTGAGGCAACAGGGCACATATCCAGGGCCCATGGCTGCCTATTGTACCTACTAAGACCCATTGTTAGAAGAGGCTCTTTTCCTGAACAAATGAGACCAAGATAACATCCCCCTTCCCACTGTGTGCAGGTGCTCATATCTGAAGGTAAGAAACCATAACACTTTACTCCCATTGCTAAATCTTTCCCCTTTCCTCCCCATGAAGACTAGAGAGGATTAGAAGGTAGCTCTACAGCTTGCTTTTATTTTACCCATAACCTGTGAACTGTGTACTCTAAGGCCCACTTTTTTACAGAAAGAGGAAGTTGCCTCCTGGTCTCACTCTTGAACTCTGAAGGAACACACATAGACTTTGAATTGTGTCGCTAGTAATGGTCATGGGTTACACCCATCCACATGTACATTTACTTCTCTATTCTCCATGTGAGCTGTAGGCTATATTTATAAGATTGTTGGTTTAGGTTGGGACTTTCATCTTTCGCCAGTGAACAAAATAAAGCCAGTTGGTATTACAGTTTTGTGGCTATGAGTATAGGATTTGGAGTCATGCCAACCTAAATTTGAACTCCCAGTCTACCACCTTCTAGCTCTGTGACCCTTGGTAGGCTATCAATCAGTCTAGGTCTCAATTTCTTCTTAGTTAAAGTAGACATAATACTACCCACATTATTATAAGTGTATTTAGAGTACTTAACACATTGCCTAGCATATAATAAGTGCTTAATAAAGGCTAGCTCTAATAAACAAGTGTGCCCAGAAACCTAAAGGCACCAAACCAAAATAAAATCCTGTATCTAGGGATGTGGTAAAACAATAACAACAACAACAAAAAAAACTTACAGGTGGAGAAATGCCATAATCTTTGCATTATTCTTGAATGGCATAGTATGAGGCAGACCCGGAGAGAGGGCAGAATGAGAAACTTTGGCTGGCATGAAAGTTGAAGATAAGCCCTTACACAGGTTTATCATAAATGTTGTACTACTGTTATGAAAATCTTAAACATCAGAAACACTGTGCTGAATTGGCCTGGAGTGTTTGTGTGTGTGAAGCTAAAAAGAGTTGTGTAATATTCTGATTGCTTTACATATATAACACATCTAACCTTTCAATATCAACATCCTCAAAGGGCGGGAGCTAGGATACAAACCCATGAAGTCAGGTACTTGAACTCACACATGTAGGCCCTGTGTTATGTGGCTTCTTGCCCCAGTGTTTTGCCTTACAGTTCTTAGTGAGTGGGAAGCTTTTAAACCTCATGTGTTAACCTGGCCCTACTCATTCCACAAAATAAATAACAAGCTGAGAATTTGGCCTACACTTCTGTAATGTAAATTTGGAAAACACTAATAACTGGGTCACCCCATGCAACTCTACTGGTGCCCTTAGTTGCTTTTGATCTGGAGGCCAATGACACCATATTCTAGTCCTAAAAGATAATATGGGATGATCCAGAGCAGGGGTCCCAAATCCCCAGGCCACTGACCAGTACCTATCCGTGGCCTGTTAGGAACCGGGCCACACAGCAGGAGGTGAGTGGCAGGCAAGAGAGTGAAGCTTCTTCTGTATTTGCAACTGCTCCCCAGAGCTAGCATACTGCGGTCCCCAACCTTTCTGGCACCAGGGACTGGTGCTCCTATGAGAATCTAATGCCTGATGATCTGAGGTGGAGCTGAAGCAGTGATGCTAGCGCTGGGGAGAGGCTGCAAATACAGATGAAGCTTCGCTCATTGGCCTGCCACTGACCTCCTACTGTGCGGCCAGTTCCTAACAGGTCACAAACCTATCCCTTCTGCAGCCCAGGGGTTGGGGACCCTTGATCTAGAGGACACACCAACAGTCACAGAACCTATTTTCTGCCTAGGAGAAGCACAGTGAGCCCTCTTTCTCTATTAAATTTTTATCAGTTGGCAAAAGCTACAATAATTTTCTCCAAGGGAAAAAAAAATAGCTATTGAATTCCAATCCCTGTGTCTTTTATATGAAAATAATCGAGGTATTCTGATTTCTTTGAATGTTTCTGGTTGCAGCATTTGGAATCTCTTCTCTTTCAAGTACTGAACAGCATATGTCTGACCTATCTTTTTACTCAGAATCAAGTTCTGTTTACCAGCTTCCATTTATGCATAAGTGCACCAATCCTCTAATGTCAGCTGGAAAGAAAAAAAGGTGGATGGGGACAATCGTTTATTAAACAAAGACATTTTTATTTCACCTTAAGCATGCATCCTGATGCTAGAATGTTTATAAAAACAAATTCTCACTGTGAAAAAAAAAATCTTATTTGAAGGATAAATAAACATTATTAGTTGACTCTGTTGCCAGTAAATTTTTATAGTAAATTTGATTGAGAGAACAGGTTCAGGCATGAAACCCAGGTCCCACTAGGTACCAGTGCATGACACTAGGTGAGATTCTACTAGTAAGTTCCACTTTCCCATCTGTAAAATGGGGTCTTAATGATGAAGAACGTTCTTAATGCATAAGGTTCAACTGAGGACTAAACAAGATCCATCCTCCATGTACTTGGCCTAACACAATGTCTGCCAAATACAAGTGCTAATATATATTAGTTATTACAAGTAATCATTTGACAAAAATTACCAAAAAAATCTGATTTTATTTTTCAGTTAAATCTACTATAGGTGCTTTGAGGTGCTTAGCATGTGCATCCTCTATGGTATGTGCATCCTCTATTTGGACTCCTCTTCCATTAATGTGTTCTGACTCCAAAATAATAGCCTTATTCATTATTGAAGTTGTGGTTTGTCTGTAGATTTTGTACAACAATTGGTAAAATAGGACCATTAGTGACTATAATGATAAAATGAATTACATTTTCTTGCTATCTGCTAGCATTATTAATTTCTACATACATTATTTAAAACTTTTCTGAGATATACCAGTTTGTTTTTATTTCTTAATACTTATAGTATGACTAAGAGGATTGGAAAGGACAAAGATTTCAGCCACATAGGCCTGGATTTAAATCCCATGCCTGTAACTGACAAGCCAGTGACTTCAGGTACACAGCCTCTCTGATCTTCAGTCTTTTTATCCACAGAATAGGAAATAAAAACAATTACCCATTTTTTAAATTGAATCTTTATGAGTTGTTTAGTATCCCATAACACATGCTTTTAAACATCAGCTCTCACTGCAAAATACTAAGAAATAAATTTAGAAGCTATTAGAGATTGATTATACCCAGTCCTAAAAAAATTCACATTTTAAAATGGTTGTATTTACTGCAGGTATTTTTCATAGTAATTCCAGGAAACTTTTTGTAAAAAAAAAAAAAGTTATATAGAGAGAGAGAGAGAGTGAGAGAGAATAACAGGGAAAAGACATGTCATTTTTGGATCACAGTCAAGTCTTTTTAATAATGGGATAAGGTAACCAAGATCCAAGGCCACAAGCATCTCACTGATAAGCTCATCATAATTGGCATCATTGGCATAATTGGCTCCTTTCTCCAGAGCCACGAAGGCTCTGGGAGTTGGAGTCAGCTTTCATGCACTACATGAAGTTTTAAGGAGCTTCTCTTCCTTCTGCTTCCTCTCTGATCTTCTTGGCCTAGAACATTCACAGGTGAGTTTTCTACCATCCCTCTCTTTTGCAATCAGGCTCCTAGCAGATACTGACTGTAACCATGTCCACCTTTGGACTTCAGAAAGCCAGCTTCTTTCCTTTGCTTCTTGTTATAAGGAGTTGCATTCATATTGGCTTGCTTAGTATAGAAAGGCCTGGTTATTATAGCACTTTATTAGCGATGTCAATTCTCTCATTGAAAGAATTCCATTCTTCATCAAAGACCTCCAGTTTCAGGGGGCATGTCTGAGTTCCAACTCCAAGGGCAAATGTTGAAGAAACACGAACTGAGTCTTCAGAGGTGGTAGAACAAAATATCCTTCCAAGGTTGGAGGAGATGAGCTCATTCTGGGCAGAGTGTGTAGCTGGTGTTTCAGCTGCTCCTCCCTCAGTCATTCTGGTCCCAAGATTGAACCTTGGGAAACACTGTTGTACATGCATGACTATCATAACTGTAACACTTGGATCCCAGAGAATTTTGGCTAGAGAATACCCCTGAATGAGTATTACACTGGAACAGCCATCTTCCTTAGGTATATAAGCAATCTGGGACAATGAAGTGGATGTCCTGGGCATATTTTTCAGAATAGCTGGACCACTGGATAACCCTAGAGGTAACCCAGTTCTCTCCTCTTCCCCAGCCCTGAGGTATTGAAAAGAATGGAAGCCAGGGGTCCAGGGATCAGAGCTTCTCCAGGGGCTACAGTCAGGAAGTTGATCTTGAAGGGTGTTTCTGAATTCAACAATTTAAATCAAGAAGCAAAGGGCAAGCAAATGGGGGACTGATTCTTGGAGTAGTAGGACTATTTAGAGATGGGAACCCTGAGGAAATCGTAAACTTCTTGCTAATCTCAGCAGTTGGGGGTCTATAAATCATTGTCATTTGAATACTAAAGATAAAGTTATATTATTTTGTGCCCTCAGACTGGTAAAGGAAGACAGATTGGTTACACTCTTAATGCCTAGATTTAGCTTTTGACAACGACACTTATTCTGTTTTTCATATTTACATATTAATTTAGAAACTAAATCATGTAAATACTTTGGTAGCAACCACTAAGTACATCGTGCTAGGTTTTCATCTACCTGCTCATTAAGAGCCTACAATTTGCCCATCATTGTTCCAGGTGCTACAAATACAAATCCTCAAAGAATGGGGAGACAAGTCAATAGACAGGTATAATAGGAAGTGAAAAGTGATACATAGAGAATAATACAAGATTCAATCGGACTACTGAAGAGGAACTCATGAATCCTTTGTGTGCAGGTGAGAAAAAGCTTCCCAGAGCTGAGACCTGAAGAAAGATATAATGAGAGGTTGAGGGAAGAAGGCAAAAGGAAGTGGGGACAACACCACATGCAGAGGCACAAAAGCGTTAGAGAAGAACTGTGACAACAAAGATAAGTCAGTTCAATACACAGCATTGAAACATCAATGGTAGACTGGAAGACCAAATTGCAGAGAGTCACACGGTAACACTTCCTAACACCTAACATCTTTCTCTCCCTACATTCAAAGTCCAGCCCTGCTCTCCTGTCCTGATCCTGGTTCCGAGCTGTTGATCATTCTTTCTGAGAACAGTGAAACTAATGGAGAACCATTGTGTTCATGGAATGGTCCAATGAGTTTCAATTCTTTATATTAAAGAAAAAAAATTTATTTGTTGCTCTATTCTACAATTTGGGGCCAAAACAATATATACATAAAAGTGAATCTTTTCAAAGAATGAGTAATCTATTCGATTCGAGATAGTGGGAGAAAGTAATGCCTTGCAAGGTACGGTGGAAAGAGCGCAAGGACAGCCTCAGAACAAAATCCATCTTCAGCTGGGCCAACAATGGGAAGTCCTGAGTTAGTCCATTACCTTTTCTTAACTTAGTGTCCTCTCCTATAAATAATCTATAATTTGAGATGTGGCTGTCACCATTCTTCAAGGGAAGATAACAAGGACAAAAGAAATATCTCAATTTTAGAGGGTTATGTTTTATTTTGACTTTCAAAATGAAATCTAGATCTAACTGGAAGTATAGAGAGGATAGAATATGATTCCCAAAACATCAGAAAGCAATAGGGTAACATAACCTAAAAGTGTAAAAAGAAACCAAGTGGAATGGTTCAGATTTTAAGCACAAACATTCTGAATAAGAATAAATAATTTAATGGCAAAAAATAAGAATAAATGAACAAATAAGCTCTTCCTAGTCCTTATATCAGTAAAGGGACATTTCCCAACCTGTCTTTCCATGCTCTCTGAGAAAGGTAACATAAAGATGCTAGTCTTACTGCAACACTGATTTCAATGATGGAGAAGGAGCCAAGAAAAATAAATAAACAAGCAAACAAACAAATAAATAAAATGACTGCTTGAGTTATCACCCCCATGAATAGGATTAGTGCCCTTACAAAAGAGGCCCCGGAGAAAGGCCTCACTTGCTTCCCTCACTTGCTTCCACAATGTGAGAATACAACAAGAAGTTAGCATTCTGCATCTCAGAAGCAGGCCCTGACCACGCTGGCACTCTGATCTTGGACTTCCCTGCCTCCAGAATTGTGAGAAATACCATCTAGTCTCTTGTATTTTGTTGTAGCAGCCCAAATGGACTGAGACATATTGTAAACACTCTTTCGTATCTGCTGTATTTCTTTTAGTGTGCTGTTTTTAAGATCAGGAATGTTGTTGCATGTGTCAGTAGTTTACTTCTTTTTATTGCTGAATTGTACTTTATTGCCCTTATTGAAAAGGTATACCTACATTTTGTTTATCCATTTATCAGTTGATAGGCATTCAGTTGGTACCAGTTGAGGACTATTGTGAATAATACTGCCATGAACATTTACATACACCTAATCAGTGTAGGTATAGTGTATGTGTAGACACGTTTTCACATACCAGTATTATATAGAGACAAATATTTTCATTTATCTTAGGTAGACCCTAAGGAGTTGAGCTAGGTCAATGCTAGTGTATGTGTAGACATATATTTTCATTTCTCCTAGGTAGACACTTAAGAGTGCCTACCTAGGTGGTGAGTAGAGCTGGGTTACAAACCAACATACGTGTAGACATATATTTTCATTTCTTTTAGGTAGACCCTTAGGCAGGGAATGGCTGGATTATATGGTACGTGTATGTTTAACTTTTTAAGAAACTGCTAAACTTTTTTAAGTAGCAGCTTTGCATTATTAGACTGACTTTTAATTCAGCATATTTTAATTGTCTTAATTTATTTGTTTGTATATAAATCAAATTCTACATTTGGAGCTTTATTCTGCATTCTAAAATTTTTCTGAGAGTCAGCTTCTCAGTCTCTCTCTCTCTCTCTCTCACACACACACACACACACACACACACTACACACAACCCTAGAGCCCTCCGAGTCAGGTAACACCTTTAAGCATCTCTGCCCTTGATTTTGGGTCTTAGAGCCAGGCTGAGCAATGAAGAAAACAACAATATATTGGATTTAGCCCATGATATACTCTATTGATAGTGACTATTTTTATCTATCATAATTAATTTCCTTTTCAAAGTCAGCCCTAGGACAGAGAACAAAATCTCCTTCTAGACAAACAAAATAGCCGGTAAACATATATGAAAATGGAAGATGACCTGAAGCTGCTTGGTCTTAAGTGACCCTTAAAATGATACCAGAGAAGGAGATGTCTTTTCAAAGACAGAGAAAACAAAACAACAAAAGAATTCTCCCTCAGGAGAAAGTACATGCTAACTACATATTTCACCATTTTAGAAAATGCCTGCATAATTGATGGTCAGTCCACTAAAAAATCTTCTCATTGGCTCTTCAGGAAGACATGAAAAAGGATGTACTGATAAGCATCCACCCCGAAGCATTAACCAGAAAATAGATTCCTTATGTTTTAAGAAATGCTTGTTTCTTTATATAATAATAATAAACATAATGATTTCAACCATAGGCCCTTACAATAAGAAGGCTTTTCTCTGGAAGAAAAAGATAAAATGGAAATGTATGTCAACGTCTACAAATTTATAAGAGCTTTTCAAAGTTTTTTCTTTTAAACCAATCTGCAAGGTTAATTTGTTACACTATAAAAATACTAGATGCGAATAACAAACAGAAAAGGAAAAAGAATTTTTAAAAGAATTAGCAAACTTGATACTCTGTCTCATTCTCTTACTTTACCTTTAGTTTACCTTAAACCTAGTTCTATTAAAAAGGATCATTGCTTGATGTTCCCTAAGCCAAGAGTAATATGTGGTAATAAAAATTACTTTTGCTAATAAGAGGATTTAGGATTACCCAAAATTTTCAGTTCTTATCCAGGAATAGAAAGATGCCTATCTTTTCTTGTTTGATATCTTTTAAAGAGTCATTTAAATTATTAGAGAAATAACATTAATGGCACAATTAAATTAGATTTATTCACAATAATAAAACTATCTTGAAAAATGTCTTCAGTGTGCATTTTAGGCATGGTGACAAACAGTCCTTCTCACTTGCATTAGGACAGATGCTCTTTGTTAGCAAGGATGACATAAGTCCCATCAGTCAAACATGTGCTTTGGGTTTTCTGTGAGTGGGATGAGTTTGACTTGAGAAGTTCAGGCTAACAGCAAAACAACTGCTTCTCATTCTGCTCCGGCACAAGTTAGTTCAGACACCAATTGTCAGTGTTTCCCATCTGTTCTGTCAGTTAATCCTGTTGAAATTACCTCTCCTATGCTTGAAGGGAGGATCAGATACCACCTACCTCTACCCTTTGAGCGCACAGCACAGCCTTAAGAAATACTTTTCACAAATTCCGGCTCCTTAATTATCAACATGTTAATACTTTATATCCCCTAATGTTTGAAATTTCCATTTTAACATACTATCATATTTACAATAATTCATCTCTTCACTTGAGCCAGTTTGAGTAATTTTATGATATCCTTAAAAAAACACATCAATTATGATAATTTAATATCTTATTTTATACCTCCACAAACAGTAGGATTTATTTTGAGATGACATCCCAGGCACTTTAACACAGAATTTCATATGGTTTTGCTTCATTTTATAAAATGGTATATTGATGAAACATTGTATCTAAATAATAAAATGTATAAATTGTATGCCAGCAAATTAGATACCCTTGATGAAAGGATAAATTCCTAGAAAGACACAAACTATTGAAACTAAGTAAAGAAAAAATAGAAAATCTGAATTGACCTTTAACAAGTAAAGAGATTCAATTAGTAATCAAAAAACTCACCAGAAATAAAAGCCCAGGACCAGTCGGCATCACCAGTGAATTCTACCACACTTTTAAAGATTGATCAACACCAATCTGTTGCAAATTATTTCCAAAAATAAGAGAAGAGAGAACATTTCCCAACTCATTCTATGAGGTCAGGATTACCCTGATACCAAAAGAAAAGATATCACAAGAGACAAAAACCACAGACCAATATCCCCTATGAATATAGATGCAAAAATCCTTTAAAAATCACTAGCCAACGGAATCCAGCAATATATCAAAAGAATTATACAACATGACTGTAT
The DNA here is from genome assembly GCF_902729225.1 of Pteropus medius. Lineage (NCBI taxonomy): Eukaryota > Metazoa > Chordata > Mammalia > Chiroptera > Pteropodidae > Pteropus > Pteropus medius. Next base: position 5,464,703 of record NW_024342474.1, on the reverse strand, counting down.
TAAACATGTCTTTTTATCCTGATTCTTCAACATCTGAGGACTTGCTGACTCTGGAGAGACTGTCCTTCGCAGGACTAGCTAAATCCTAAAGATAGTAAACAACTTATCTGTTAATGCTCCTTTTATATGCAAACCAACCAATTCAGGTCCCATATCTCAACCATCTCCTCTATCAGGCTCTCATAAGGCTCTCATACACTGGGCCACTATTCCACTACCCTCAACATTCAAAGCCAGTTACCAGAAAACTAAAGATAGCCTGTATACCCTAGAACCCACAAAATTATTCAAACTAGCCAGCCTTAAACCTGTTTCCACACCTTGTCTGTTTCTTCCCGTGGACACCACAATAAAGATTCTCTCCCACATTTTCCTCTCACTCCCTCTGTCTCTTGACTGACCATGGTGCTTCTTCCATGTACACCCCACCCCTCACAGGGCACAGCATGCCCCCTCTTCTTAAGATTGTGAATAACAAACTATCTTTTCAATGGCAATCTCCTGATCTGTTGGCCTTACCACCCCTGAATAATAAGAAAACCTACATTTTAAAACAACAACAAGTAGAATTTAACTCAGGAACATAAGGTTGGTTCAACATACAAAAATTAATCAATGTAAAACACCATATTGGTAGAATAAAGGACAAAAATCACATTATTAATCACATTATTGTATCAGCAGTCATAGAAAAAGCATTTAACCAAATCCTACACCCTTTCATCATAAAAACACTCAACAAACAGAAGAGAGTTCTCTCAACCTAATAAAGGGCATTTATTAAAAACAAACAAACAAACAACAACAAAAAAAAAAACAGCTAACATTGTACCTAATAGAGAAAGATTAAAAACTTTCTCCCTGTGATCAAGAATGTTTAGCCTTACCACTTCTATTCAGCATTAAACCAGAGGGTCTAGATAGGGCGATTAGGTAAGATTAAGAAATAAAAACCATCCAGATTGAAAAGGAAGAAGAAAACTATCTCCATTTGCAAATGATATGATGTTCTATATAGAAAAATCCCAAGAAATCTACCAAAATTATGAGAGCTAATAAATTAATTCAGCAAAATTGAAGGTTACAAGATTGATATATAAAAATCATTTGTATTTTTAGACACTAACAATGGACAATCCAAAAATAAAATTAGTAAAATAATTTCATTTACAATAGCATCAAAAATTTAAAATAGTAATAAATTTAACAAAATAAATGCAATATCTGTACAAATTTGAAAGAAATTAAGACTTAAGAACACAGGAAGATGTCCATGTTCACAGACTGGAAGGCTTAATTTTGTTCAGATAACAATATTACCCGAATTATTCTATTGACTGAGTGCAACACCTATCGAAGTCTCACCTGGTTTTTTTACAGGAGGGAATCATACGGAAATGCAGGAACTCAGAATAGTCAAAACAACCTTAAAAAAAAAAAAAAGAAAGAAACAAAGTAGAGGACTTGCATATGATGATTTCAAAACTTAACTACAAAGCTAAAATAAGTAAAACTATAGGGTACTGGGAAAAGCATAGGCATGTAGATAAATGGAATAGAATTGAGAGTCCAGAAAGAAACTCACGTATTTGTGGGCAATTGATTTTTGACAAGAGTGCCAGTAAAGTTCAATAGGGGAAAGAACAGTCTTTTCAACAAATGGTGCTGTGATAACTTGATAGCTATGTGCCAAAAAAAAAAAAAAAAAGATTAAACCCTTATCTCACACCATAATCAAACACTAACTTAAAATAGATCCAAGACCTAAATATAAAACCATTAGAAAAAGATAGGTGTAAATCTTTATGATCTTCTGTTAGACAATGTTTTCTTAGATATAATACTAAAAGCATAAGAAATAAAAAAAATAGATAAATTTAACTTCATCAAAATTTAACTTTGTGCTTCAAAGGGCACTATCAAGAAAGTGAAGATGATTCACAAAATAGAAGAACATATATTCAAATCCTCTATTTCATAAGGATCTAGTATCCGAAATACATAAATAACACAATATAACGATAAAAAGCAAATAATCCAATTTAGAATGAGTAAAAAATTTGAGTAAACATTCTTCCAAAGAAGAAATACAAATGGCCAACTGGGACTGAAAACATGATCACATCTTTAGTTATTAGGGAAATGCAAATTAAAACCATAATAGCATATAAATATCACCTCTTATACAAATAATATTATATTGAATATATTTTTGATTAAATTTCAACAGAGTTTTATTATGGTTATTTCATTTTTATTTTGGAATTTAATAAATTGGATTTAAACTTGATATAGAAGGATAATGCCCATGAAAAGTGGAAGAAAATACAGAAAGAGAACTAGTGACGAGAACTTTCTTTAAGAAATATCAGAACACATCATAAATTCATTATAATCAAAACAATATGACACTAGCACAGAAACTGACAAACAGATCAGTGGCACCAGATAGAATATATATCCCTTCCTCCCTTGTAGTTAGTAGTAGCCATGCATCTAAGCTTAGTCCATAAAAATCTTACATGTCTGATTCCCCGTGGACTTTTCCACTCCTGGCTACCTGGAATACTGATGACTACCCAGGCAGGCTTAGGAAGCCTCATGTTAAAGATGGAGAGGCCAGAAGATGGAAGGACTCTGGATCCCTAAAACACTGGTTGGAAGAGGCAATCGAAGAGAGCTTCTACCCAGAAACACCCACATTGGACAGTTTAGCAAAAAGAAAATAAATTCTTATAATTTTAAGCCACTGAGATTGGAGAGTATTTACATATTATAGTAGTGATAAAGATACAAATTCAATTCAGAATGAAAAGTAGATTATAAAATTAATTTTGGCTATTTAAATGTCTAGCCATTAAAGAGAAATAAAATTAGACCCTTATATCATATATAGTAATAAACTGCAGGTTGATTAAAGAGTTGTTTTTTAAAAAAAAATAAAACAAATCTTGTAAGAATTGTTACATATACCAATGGTTACCTTTTAATTAAGACTGGAAACTCAGAAGCTATTTTAAATGTAGCCATTTACAACTCAGTATAAACATATTTAGAACTGTAGTGTTACAAAGACTGAAGACTGGGTCATAAAAGGCCCTGCAACTTCCTCCTATCTATCTCTTAGATCATCCTCTCTGGAGGAGGTTAGCTGCCACATTGTAAGTAACCCCACAGAGAGGCCCATGTGGTGAGGAACTCCTGCCCACAGCCAGTTTGTATATATATGTATATGAGCAGGTAAGAGAAGTCTTCTAAAAGCTTTGCATATATTAGTTTATCTAATTCTCTTTGAGGTAAGTTTTATGATCTTCATTTTATAAATAAGAACTGAGTCACAGAAAACTTAGGAAACTTCCTCAAGGTCACACAGCTTATAAGAGGTGGTACTGAAATGAGAACAAAGAATATTGCCCCATATTCCTGCTCTTAACTGCACACATTACCAAGTTATTAATATGATTTGGAGGTGAAGGCAGAGGGCTGGAGGGCAGAGAAAGGAAGAAGCTAAATGGATATAAGAAAAAAATTGCTGAATGAAGAAAACAATATTATAGTATCATCACAGTTATACATTTGTAAAATTAGTATATGTATATAATGCTATTTTTATCAGTAAAAAGAAAATTAAATAATACAAGAGAATATACAGAAAAATTTAAAAACTTTTATCCCACAGATAAAGAAAATTATCTTAATTATAACTAATTCACTGTAGTTCCAATTTTCATTAACACTTTATTCATTTAACACATATTTAATAAGCACCTACTATATATCAGGCAGTATATATGCTGTGAGTCAGATATAGTCTCTGTCTATTCAAGGCATTGACAGTGCGGGAAATAGAGATTAGCAAATTTGCTATATAATGAAGTTATGTGACCCTCTTCACACTTGTAATCCCAACAAGACAGTCATAATTTGTTTTCAAGTAGCACTAGAAGAATAAAGTGTACACTGATATCTGCAAATCAAGTATGCCAATTAACTATACTAACCTTTCTCACTTTCTCCTAGCAAAACTTTCCATGCAGCTAGTCTAAAATAATATAGGTATACCTAGCATTACCCCAGTTAGCTCAAGTGACCATAAAATCTACACCAAAAGAGAATAAAACAAGAAGCAAATAATACTTGATTTATAAGTCTTTTTGAGATTTCTGAAGTTTCGTACATGATCAGAGCTTTGACCATAGAAGAAAAAAGAAATCATATATACCCTTTGATCCAAGATTTAAGTTAAGTGGTTTGGACTTATACACAGAAACTAAATCCATAAATGCACAAATACATGCTGATTCCATTTGGATGGAAACATTCTGCAGTGTCATTTGTCAGGATCCACACAGAGAGTGGCTGAAGATGTTTTTCAGAACCACTCTTCAAATTACTTTATACACTGAAGCCCATTATACTAACGAAGTATTTGCTGAATGAGTGTCTCAGAACATTAAGTGCTGATTTTGCAAAATTCGTCCCACTTAGAATCCCTTTGTGGGAGCAAAATATGCCAAGTTAAGGAGCATTTGATTATTAGAGACTCACTGGAACTAACTGTGCTGGTATTTATTCCTCTTTCATAAACTACCTTAAAAAGAAGTATGAAATAATACCTTAGGATTTTTTCTGTGAAAGTACATTAAGGCAAAATGAGGTCATTAAGTGCCTCACTGCAGAATAGGCAGGAGAGAAACAAAAGACTGACACCCTCTGGGCAAGGCATTTTCTCTCTGCCATTTTGTAATTCTGGGGAATCTTGCAAAAGAGCCTACAAAAGAAGCCACAGAACTTTCCTTTAAAGCAGCAGCTGGTGCATTGACTAGATTGTAGTATTCAATCTTTTTTGAATGAATGAATAAATAAATGAATGGCTCTCCAACTGCATTTTCTACCACTAACTCTTTCTCCTTACAATCCAATCACACGGGTTCCTTTTTGCCTTTCTTGTTCCTATTACAAGGACTTTACACTTGTAGACTTCTCCACCAGGAAACTGTCTCCAATTTTCCCACAGGTTTCCACTCATATTTCACATTTTAAAGTTTCTGTCCCTGGCTACCTTATCCAAAGGAACCCCACTCTCTAGACTCACATTGTTTTTTGTCTTTTGTTTTTTTCTTGTTCTATTTCCTTTAGCAGACTCTAATATTCTCTTCTTCATATATTTTTTGCCTGTCTCCTCCCTATAGAAGGTGAGTTTCATGAAAACAGAACCTTGCTCGATTCAGTTACTGCTTATATTCCTAATGCCTAGCACTGTGTCTGGCACATAATAGGCACTTAATATTTATGGAATGAATGAGAGAGAATGAAAGAGAGAGAGAGAACACTAACACAGGAAAATTGAAAATGTCTGTTCAAGCTCAAGGTAGATACTCTTGTTGGATATTCCTTGAAAATTCACTGAAATACCGAGTATAGAATCAGAAATCTTATTTTTAGAATATTATTAGGTGACTAAATCATGCAGCATATTTCCATTTGAATATCACAAGGCCAGCAGCAGCCTCTTGTCCCACTGCATTTTCTTTTATTTACTGCCCAACCTAGGTCAAGGTTTAACAGGCAGTAGAAAAGGTAAGAAAGAACCACTTACTAAATCAACAATGCTGCTTTTATTTCCCTGATGTCTCTAGTTCATTCTTGCTGTGCACAAGACACTTAGACATCCCATTACTTCAATTTCCTCTTCTTAACTATAGAACTAATATGGCTATTATGGGGGTTAATGAGATCATGTTTCTATAATGCCGACAAGCACCATATAAGTTTTCTTAAAACAATTAAAATGCTATTTTCTTCTCTTATTGTTTTCCTTTGTGTTTCACACACGGGATATCAAGTGTTGCATCTTCTCTCTCCCACAAATTATTGGAAGTTGCTATCGTTATATAATTGCAATTTAAATGGGCCTTTGACATAAATGTCTGTTTTGTAAACCACAGCTCTCACCGCCTCCTGGCACTGAGAACTATGATGATATGTTGGTAAATACAGTGATGATAATGGCTCTGACAGCCTTATTATTGTAGGAATCATCAGGCCACACCTTGGTCATGGAGGCTAATTAAATTCTAACCATTAACACTAAAATTACATAAACACTCTTGATGACTTTTCTCTCCTCATTATTTTTATATTTGGAGAATCATCCAAGTCTTTCATAAAAATAATTTTAAGTATATTCGCTGATGCACGCCTCCACAGATTTTACTCTTTGCTCTCTGTTACCTCCACATTGTTTTGCTTGTTTATTGGGACAAGGAGAGTTATGTGCCAAAGGGTTTACAGTTTGCTAAAAATTCTGATAACTTCTGTGTCACTATTCACAGTAGCTACATGCTGACAAGGCATCTATTTTCCACAAGTGAGACCATCAATGAAAATGGCAAAAAAAAAAAACCTTACTACCAGCTAGCTGTGAGAAAGCTGATACAGTGAGTGCTAGAGCCTGTGATTTCTCGAACAGTATACAGAGTAGCAGCAACAAGCTTATCATCATCTTCCAGAGGAAAAAGATAGAGTCATCTGTTTGCTGGAGTATCCCAGAATCTGATGTTCAGGATGCTGAACACCTTCTCTGGTCTTTAGCACATACACTTTAGGATTTTCACTACTCAGACATACCAAGTACCTTCCTGATTTAGTGCCTTCCAATATGCTTATTCTGTCTGCCCAGAACTCTAATTTCTCAAATTTTTTAATACTTAATTCCTGATCATCCTTTTGGTATAAATCAAATGTCATTTTCCCAGGAAAAACCTCCCTGTTCAACTGGCTAGATCAATGTATCAGTTAGGAAATCCTGGCTGCATGCAATAGAACACCCAATTAAAACTGTCTTTAACAATGAGAATTTATTTTCTTCACCTAACAATAATTCTATAGGCATGTAGTTCTGGATAGATTCATAGGTTCAGAGTCATGTTAGAGCCGGGAATGAATTTTCTGCCATTTTCTCAACTTTCCCCTCAATGCCACAATATGGCTACCACAGCCCCAAGCATCATGTTCTCACACAATAAAATCTAAAGTAGGAAAGAAGGGAAGGGGTTTCTCCTCACATGATTCTCCTCACATGCTGCTCTCTTTATTAGGTAAGGAATTCTTTCCCAAAAGTGTCTCAGTCCCAGAAAACTTCCTCCCAAATAGCATTGGACAGAAAGTGATCACATGCGCAGACTCTATATGCTAGGTAAGTGGGATTCTGGCAATTTTAGCCTCTAAAGGAGGCAAATTTTGTTGACAAAAAGGAAGGGCTGTTGAGTAGGTAATCAACAATACCCATCACAGCAGGTTCTTTCGCATTTATATGTTCACATAATACCTGTACCTTTCCTTCGTACCTCTTAAAACAATTGTTATATGTAATTACCCCTCTGAAATGTAAACTCTATGAGGGCAGAGTCTATCTCACTTGTCCATCATTGCACTCCTGTTTCGCAGCACAGTACCTGGCCCCAGGTCCAGCTACATAATTTGTGGGGCCCGTGCAAAATGGCAAGCAGGCTCCTTGTTCAAAAAGGAGGACCAAAGTACTATTAAAGATATTAAAATATAGAATGTTTTTCTTCCATGTACTCATTCTCGACTTGTCATGGATGGGGCTTTTATTTGCTACTTATGATAGTTCTAAGAAAAATTCAAATTGGAATTTTTTAGGATGAATTTTTACCATTCATCTTTATACTGTGTGTTGTCAGCTTTAAATGCAAATATAAGTTCATTTAATGCATATGTGGAATCATCACAGTTACAGTTTGTATTTTGTAGCCCACAAATGCAAATGTATATTCTTTCCAGTAGAAATAGTAGAAATGCTGCACACAACTAACTCAACTATTTTAGTTCATTTCTTTATATATGCACATCCTACTAACATCATCTACCCTTGGCTTGCTAATGAGTATAGAATGGCTGAAAAGAAAAGGAGCCATTCTTCTCTTTCTATATCATCATTTTCAGTGAAACAGAACTAAAAAAGTATCTGATAAGGTTCCTCGATTGTTCATGTTTCTTAGAATACCAATGCCTTCTTTCTGTGTTTGAAGCAAGCTCTAGTTTGAATGTGTGGCCTCTTGGAGCTGTCAGCAGTCATGCTTACTTTGTCCTAGGTGTAACATGCTTACCTTGTATGTGCTTTGAGTATCAATGGAATTCTATACTCACTCTCATCATGTATGCTATATGGGAATGAGGCAGCAAAGAATGAGGTAGACACACGTGTTTTGTGTATCGCCTCTGCTCACATCCATGCTCCACTGTCCCATCAGATTCTACTTACAAAATACATATTTAACCATAAAATTATTAAGAACTTGAAGGTGGCGAAAGCAAAGCGTTAGACCAAGCACAAGGCCCTTCTGAGCCAGGGAGCCTCTAAGACAGCACAGGTCACATGCTCATGATGCTGGGTCTATCTGGCCCATCTAAGTGCTCGATAAATATTTAATTAATTAATAAATGAACGAGTAAATGCACCTCTTTAACCTGCTTTCTGCTTTCCATATGTTTCTGACATTTCTTCTGAGTAAGCTGCTCAGGTTCTTAAAGCATTTTCTTAATCATTATACTAAGTTCAGGTGGGAGGCATACTAGGCTCTTAGTTCAAGCATACAGGGATGACCTGGAGAAAAAGATTGAAAAACTGGGCCAGAGGAGTTTAAATATGAAGCCAACAGTCCAAACTACAGGGCCCACAGGATCATAGGAAACTTGGGATGGGGCTTCTGGGCCTCAGTGTGTGTGTGGGTCCACCTTAGCACAGCAGAAAATCTGAAGTGGGGTCAGCCAGCTGTATAGCTGGGTGCCAACCGCATTGACCCCAGTGTGAATAGTGCTCTCTGGGGTTGGGAAGTAGTAGCCTGGGCTGGGCATTGTGGTTCTCTCTGATCAGAAACACAGGACTGACAGGGAACAAGAGGAATCTGGCAAGCCTAGATAAGATATTAGGGCCCTAGCCAAGTGGGTTAATATTTAATAAGGTGGGATCCCGTTCATAAAGAAACTTCCGTCTTAAACTGGAAATTAAGACCAAAATCAAAGTATAAGGGCCTGGGGTCATTCTATAGCTTTGACTCAGGAGAGAGACAGGTAGTGTCTACTGAGTTACATACAGATTTTTTTAAAAATGTAAGTGTGGGAGTTCTTACCATTTCATGCTGAGATCTCTTACCTCCCCAACAAGAGTACAAACTTTTCAAGGGCAAGAGATGCTCTGTTCTGGCTTTTCAGGCAAAGCCAACTAAATTTTCTTACTGGCTTCCCTCTGTAGTCTTAGGCAAGCCAAGACACCTCACTGTGCCTTTCTTCTTATGTCTAAAATGAGGACTGTAATACCTAGCTCATAGGATTGATGTGTTGGCTACATGTAAACCATTGGACACAGTGCCTTCTACAAAATAATTCTAAAAACAGACAGTGGCCATTATTATTATTATTTTAGTTTTCATATTCCCCAAAACACCTCTAGCCTTGACCACTTCAAAAGCTTACATTTTGAAAACACTTAGAGAAAGTCTAAGACAGAATGTATACTTTAATATCAAAAAGACCATTCCTCTGTTAAAAAACTTCCAACTGTACAAAATGCTTGAAAATTAACTTCTTGCCTTGACATTCAAATCAACTATAAGATATCCTCGACTTATTTTTATATACATGCTTCCTAACAGTCCCTATGCTGCAGTCCATCTTGACAATCCACTGCTCCCCTAAATATTAACTCAGGCTTCCTGTCTTTGATCATGCCACCTAGATGTTTGACCTCCCCTCATTCACCAGTCCCCAAGGTATCCATGACTCTCTGCACCTATCTCTAACCTCTAGTTCCACAGTGCCTCACTTTTGCTTTCCCTATTCTATTTAGAGGACAAGATATATGCTCATTTTTTAAAATAAATAAGTTGGATTAATTTGTGTCTTTTCCCAGGGTTTGAATTGGATACCTCTCTAAATAATTGCTTGTAAAAATAGCTTTATTTTATAACTGCCTACAGTTCTGCAGTAATCTTTAAAAAGTACTAGAACCTTTCATTCTTTCCACTCTCTGTGCAAAAAATTACTTTATATTGTGAACTTCCAAATGTCACATCTGGAGCACACTCTTACAAGGTATTTTTTGATTTTAACCTGCTTGAGAACTAATAAATTTCTCCACATTTGAAAAGGAACAATTTCTTTTCACAAAATAACTGTTAATCCACTATGAGCGATCAAATGGTATTTTAAATATCCAAGTATTTCAACAAAAGCTATAGTTGATTATGTTTTCCAGATACAGTAAGTCCTCACTTAATATTGTCAATAGGTTTTTAGAAAGGCAACTTTAAGCAAAACAACATATAATGAACCCAGTTTTACCATAGGCTAATTGATATAAATAAGAGTTAAGTTCCTAGGGCATATTTCTGATCACAAAAACATAGCCAGATTTCTAAAGACCTAAAACACTTCTAATACTAAATATTGAAATAAATGTGAGTTACACATACATTTAAGAAAGATGAATAAAAACAAGTAAGGTCATCATTTTCCAACCAACTTATTCAATTCAGAGTCATGTGGGTGGCCAGAGCCAATCCCAGCAGCTAAGGCACAGGCAGAAACCAACCTTGGACAGAATGCCCTATCGCCACAGGGCACACTCACACACACATACTCACACACTCAGACTCACACACACACACACACTCACACACTCTCACTCACACACACATACTCACACACTCTCACACTCACACACACATTCACTCAGACTGGGACAATTTAGACGTGCCAGTTCACCTCACGTGCACGTCTTGGAGATGTGAGAGGAAACTAGTCCCGGAGAAAATCCACACAGACATGGGGAGAACGCACAGACTCCACCCAGACAGCGGCACTGGCAGAGAATTCTTTTATTTTTCTTTACTCATCAACATTAAAACGGAACTTTGAACGAAACATTATTCGAAGATCGGCTGTACTGAATTTTACTTCACACAGCCATCGGTTTACAAATGTATAATCATCCTCCCTTATCTTCAGGGAATTTGTCCAAAGACCTCCAATGGACTCCTAAAATCTCAGGTAGTATCAAATTTGATATATGCTATGTTTTTTTCCTATACATACATACCTAGGAAAAGTTTAATTTATAAATTAGGCACAGGAAGAGACTAACAACAGTAATAATAAGGTATAATTATAACACTATACTGTAATAAAAGTTCATGAATGTGATCTCTCTCAAAATATCTTAATTATACTGTACTCACCCCTTTTGTGATAATGTGAGATGATATATCACCTGCATGATGAGATGACATGAGATGAATGATGTAGGCATTGTGACATAGCATTAGGTCACTATTAGGGTTACTTGAACACAAGCATTGCATTACTGCGACAGTAGATCTGATAATCCAGCTGGCTACTAAGTGACGACTAATGTGGGGGAACGTCTACAGCCTGCAGATGCTGGACAAGGGGATGATTCATGTTCAGGGCCGGGCAGAGCGAAATAGCGTGAGATTTCATCACTACTCAGGATGACGCACAATTTAAAACTCATGAACTGTTTATTTCTGGAATTTTCCATTTAATATTTTCAGACTGCTATTGTTGGCAGGTAACTAAAACCCAAGTAAGTGAAACCACAGATAACAGGTGAAACTACTGTACTACTAATTTCCCAACTTAAAAATAATTCCTCTGACCAGGGGTCCCCAGGCCGTGGACTGGTACCGGTCTGTGGCCTATCAAGAACCAGGTTGCACAGCAGGAAGTGAGCTTCAGGATAGCGAACCAAGCTTCATCTATATTTGCCGCCGCTCCCCAGCACAAGCATCACTGCCTCAGCTCTACCTCAGATCAACAGGTACTAGATTCTCATAGGAGCACCAGTCTCTGGTGCCAAAATTTTGGGGACCACTGCCCTTGACTATAAACTTCTAAGAAGAGTTGAAACTTCTTGGAAAACTTGCCTGCATTCAGGATCTCTACTTCCACATTCTTAACCTATTCTAACATGCCTCAGCCTACACCATTTCACAGAGATTGTTCTATTATCTCTATGTTGCCGAATGAATAGGTCAATTCCTTTTTCTTTTTCATCAGCAATCAACACAGTTGCCCATTCCATCCTAGAAATATCTCCTTTTCTTGGCTTCCATGACATCACACCTTCTTGGTTCTTTTATCTCACTGAGTTGCTACTTTTCAGGAATCGTTGCTGACTATTCCTCTTCTCCCCAAACTCTAAATGTTGGCATGGACTAGAGCTATGTACCAAATCCCCTTAGATAGCATCCAATCCAATGTTCAAATTACATCTGTGAGACGATGAAAGCCAAAGCAAATCTCCAGGTTTGTCTTAGTCATGAAATTTAAGTCCTTTGATTTATACATCAAATGGCCTACTCGACATCTTCACTTAGATGTCTCAGAAATAACAGCCAAAACAACTCTTGACTCCACAACACTTCCCCAGTCTGATTTTCCTATAGCTTTATCCATCCCAGCAAAATGTACCACCATCCATCTAGTTTCTCCAGCCAAAAATCACCCTCCACATGCACTCTGTATGCTAGTCCTGTCCTCTCTTTTATGAAATCATATCTAGAACATCCATTTTTCTTCTTCTCTTCTAACCAGATCCCTGTGTAAATCAACATTACTTCTCACCTGGACTTAACAGCAACAGCTTCTTGACTGGCCTCCTTGCCTCCATTCCATTTTCTTGCTCTCCTACAAAATATTATCTACAAGATTTTCTTTTTTAAATCTTATAGAATGTACATCAGTATGGGAAATTTTTAAAATATGATCTTTTAAAAATGTATATCAGATCAACTCACCTCCTATCTTTATCCTAACTGAAAACCCCTGGATGGCTTTCAATCACATTTACAATAAAACCTGAACTTCTAACACTAGTTGACAAAGCCTTCCATAATTTGGCCCCACTTGTCTCTTACCATTCTACCCTCGCTCACACTGCTCCAGCCACAGAAATATTCCTCAAACACACAGACTATGTCAATCCAAGGGCCTTTGCACTGGCTTTTTCTTTTGCTTGGAATAGTATTCCAATTTTTATTTGAATAACTGTGTGTTTCTTGTCATTTAGTTCTCAGTTCAAGTTTTGCCTCCTCCAGGGGACCTTCCCTGACCACTCAATCTACAGTAGCCCCTGCCCACTAATATGCATACATCCCATCACTCTGGAACTTATCATATCCAATACATCTTTTTTTCTTTTCCTTCCTTCTTTCTTTTCTTTCTCCACCCCTCCCCCCTCTCTATTTCTATACTTTTACCCAAATTTTGCCTCAGAAGATAAACTCCATGTGAGCAGGGTCTTGTCTCTACTACAAGACCCTGATCTTGATCTCTACTACATATATGGCCTTGCACTGTTCCTGACACATAGCAGCTCAGTATTAGTATGTTTGTGCCCTTTTACACACACACACACACACACTCCAGTGGACTAGAAGGGTACACATGATTTGTCATTCAGCTATTACAGAGGAGGCAAGTAAAGATAAGATTTCAGAATTCAGGCCTGTAGTTGCCAGCCTGACGGGCAACCACTAGGCTTCCTTCCCAAACAGCTCTAGGGGCTGCCTTCCAAAGAAAACTGGAAATCATCATATGAGGGACATTCCACTCACTGGATAGTAATAAAAGGTCTATATCTCTCCTTCACCCCACCCCATCCTGACGTGAGCCGTAGGACATTTCATATATTAACATCAACAGATCTGACCACCTATAATACCAACCTGCTGTACATTTTTTATCCTCTGCCTGGCTGTGTTTTCAACAAGACTTCGATTGAGTAGCATAAAGAAATAGGTCTTTATTACCAGTCAAGCAATGACTGAAAAGAATTTAGATATACCAAGAGTCAAGCAAGTAGGCAATGTCAAAAAACACAAAAGCAGGAACAATGATGTAGAAAAAATATATTCACTTGAATATAGATTTTTTAAAAAACATTTTCAACCCCTTAAATCTTAGATCATTTAAAATGTTCTCTTAAGCTTGACCAGTATTTGAGGAGCATCAATCAATTTGCTTCTTTAACTCGAAGCAGAGAAGCACATCACTCCTATTGGAAGAATCATTCTGGGTATGGATTGAAATTTTTCAGAAAATATGAAGGTGAGTCTCAGATAAGCTCTTATTTCCAATAAATCAGGGGAAATTTTCTGAAGTGTTTTACTTATACTACCTTACCAGATGCTCCAAAAAAAAAAAAGACCAGTTTTAAACAGTATTAAATATTTGGAAACTAATTAAGGTTGCCAGTTTCTCAATATTATTTTTAAATTGATAAATAGTAAGTAAGGGCAACTGTTGAATATGAAAAAATTATTTCATAGTTTGTTTTTTACAAAATGCAAATGCTCTAACATTTTACTTGTATTTTTACTCATAAATTTATTGACTTAAAATATGCTGCTAGAAAAAGATAGCATTCAAACAAAGAGCAATAAAATAGAATATAGTATATTTATGGATATACTTGTAAATTCTCATCCTTTTTAATTTGAGTCATTAAAATGAACATTCTAAATGTAAGCAATGATGTTTGATTATTTAAGAAGGAGCATAAAGGAATCTCAATAAATTATATTGAACATCTAGTCTGACAAAAATTATTTTTCAGCAAATATCCACTATGTTATATTGTTTTCATCTTCCACTATTTATCTATATTTTCATTATCTCTAATTAGATAATTATACCTATTCCAGAAATTAAGGCTAAACATTTAGGTAGTAGTATTAATATAAATTATTGTTTTGCCCAGAATCCTCAATATTTAAAATGTTAATTAGCACATTTACATTCATCAAGAGGAAGGAATAAATATTTGGTTTGGATAGTCTTTTTTTTTTTTTTAATTTGCTTTTACTCTTAAGACAAATGGTTCTAAAACAAATGGAATAAAAACAGGAGTGTTATTTGTTAAGGGATCATCTGTTCCTAGTGTTTACTCCTCACCTTTAAAGCATGATCCAATGTTGCAGCATCACAGGTTGTCATTGTGAAAGTAAGAGTTCCAGTGTGGTCTCCTAATATAAAACTATACTTTGTGCCACACTGTCATAGTTTTTAAAAGGTGAGAAGCATTATATTTTTTAAAGGGGGCACTGCAGATGGAGAAATATGGTATGTGTAAGAGTTGGCTTGTATAAATCCTTTGAAGAGGATAGTAAATTATGCTAGATTGGAACTATGGTACAATAGAATAACAATGTAAGAGCAGCACTAGGGGTTAACTAGTAGAGAATTATTCTAATTGTAGAGGATTTCAAACTTTAACTTTATTTTTTAAATTATCGCAGCTAAAGTTTCTAAAAAGGAATAATTAGGGAATCAAAAGGATTCTTCAAGATGTGAATGCCTGCAGCTATCTAGAGACTTAGACCAGAGAGCTGGAGGAGGCCATGAGACTGTCTTATAGGAAGCTGGTTTTGGCTTTCGCCTCCTTTGTCACAAGCAAAAAGAAAATAAAAGGTGAGAAGCAGAGAGCATGAATAGCAAGACTGGATACCTATACCTAGAAAAATGGAATACCGATAGTAATAGCAATGTGTCCTAATTGGCCAGCTCACTAATCTGGCAAATTCTCTCTCTCTCTCTCTCTCTCCCGTGTGCATGGCTTCTGAAGAGTTTCTTAGAAACTACACTGCACGTTAATGGTTCTTCTTATTCTTCATAACAGTAACCCTAAGTAGCTTGGAAAAATTCAACCACAGCTACTTTTCTAGCAATTCTAATGAGCTCAACCTTTAGTCAGATATCTATATCTCCCACCAAGTAGTAGAATTAAACCAATCCTTGTGGAACTTGACCTATTATTTCCCATTATCATTTGAGAGAATTTTTCAATCATTCCTTTATTTCACTAATACAATCTTTATCTCTTACACAGCTGATTTTTCTGGCCAGAGGGTATTTTTTTATCCTCTTTTAGCTTGGATTTTGATCTGTACTATACTTATTCCCACAAAGATTGTCAATTTACTAAGCAAAAGATTTCCAAATATCCACTGAAAAGAAGAAGACGATCTATTAAAGGGAACTCGCAAACCACGGGACAAGTCACAAGTGGCATCTGGGTTTTCTTAGGCCCCAGGTCATTTCAGCCTCTGAGGCTGATTAAGGAGATGCAGAGAAACAACACGGGTGGCCTCGCAGTTATCTAATAAACAGCAAAACTAGTGTAATGTGGTGCATATTTTACCATGCAATGAACTTTGAGACCCATTGAGTTGGAAAAATGTAATAGGACATATTTCTAGATGTTTCAATGGGTTTTAGAATTCCAAAAATGTGTGCACATGGGGAGATATTAGAGAACTTAAACATTATGTGTCTCATTTGTAATGGACTATTCAAAAAATGCAGTTTTTATGTTTGAATGGTGAGTACAGGCCGAGGTTCAAAAATCAAAGGCCTTTAATTTACAGACTGTTTTTTTAAAGGAGTGCATGTGAAATAGTTTATTTTGGGAATATAGTCTGAGCCATTTTAATGACTAAGTTGTGGCAATAAAAAAAACTACGAGAAGTTTTCAAAGTTAGTATTTTCTGTTTTTAAATATTCTTTTGCTTCTTGGACTGTTACTTGTACTTGTGGCTGCATACTAAGTGAACCACCAGTTCAAGAAATTGAACGATGCTTATAGCACTCAAAGGCATCTCCAAATGATCACATGGCTTTGTTTTCCAAACACAGTGTGTTTGTGTGTGTGTGTGTGTGTGTGTGTGTGTGCATGTGTGTGCTAACAGCTCTTTCTACACTGAACATGAATTTGTGCTTCTAAGTGTTACACCTGAGCATAGAATACTAAAAATGACCCTCAGTTTTCTCTGTTTGATCCTCCTGCCTGCCACCATTATGACTGTTGAATAAATATTTACTGAATACTGAAACTAATGTCAGTTTTGAAGAGCCCATAGATATTGCTTTTGCATGTTGCATTCACTTACAGAAAACATTGTTGCTTTTAGCTCATAAAAAAGTGACTATTGCCATAATTGGTTTTCGGTTATAGTCTGGAAAGTTATCTTGCTTTAAGCTGTGTTTCAATGACTTTTTTAGCCATTTCTCCCTCCCTGGCTTTCAATGCCTTAAAATAGTGCCAGGACCAGTGAGAAAGAAATCTGGGGACAAATTACACCAATGCATGATTGCATGCCTTGAGCTTATGGGCTGAAATAAGTACACAGCTTCGAAGAGGATATGGACAAGGAAGAAAAAGTCAGGGGAGAAAAGTGGAAGGAAACATGCAGGTGAACAGCATATGGCTTCTAAGGTGGAACAGGCATAATGAATCTAAGAAATAAGCTCACAAAGCTCTGTTACAGATATCATTTCACAGCAACTAAATGAAGTAGAGAATATCTTGACTCAGAGGTGAGAAAGGGGGCTCAGAGAGGTTGAGTGAGCTGACCAAGGTCACACAGCCAGTATACAAGTAGTAGAGCTAGTATTTAACCTCTAATATCATCATTGTCATTGTTATCATCATCATGGCAGACCACCATTTTTTATCTGAGTACATGACCAACATCTATGACATTCCTTTGCCCAAGTGTTTGTGGACACCACAGTTAAATAAATATATTTAAGTACTACTTAATAGTGAATGTAATCATGGGAGACGGACAAACTTTCTAAATACTAGGCAAATTATCATTACTGATTTTTTAACTTTAAGTTGTACATATGAACAATAAGCTCTGAGAGATAATTAACATTTCAAAACCTCTTACTATGTGTATGTAGATTGTTTGAAATATAAAATAATAACGGTAGCAGCAATAGTGACATAACATTCTTATATGCTAGACCTTTTCTGCATGCTGTACATGCTGTAAAGTAAGGATGACTATTCTTGTTTTACAGATAAGGAAACTTCAGTAACTTGCTAGAGTCATATAGCTGGTAAGCAGTAGCACGGGGAGCATCTGGTTCTGAGTCCTCTGTGGACCAGTATACTACATAATTTTATGTGTGGATTTCAAAATAAATCACCTAATTTAGGTGATTTTATTAATATATGTATATATTTTATGATGAATTCATTCAATTTTATATTATGCTTCTGAAGCTATTTTAATTGGTAAATTCTTTAATGATATAAGGGCATTAATTCCCTATGACACTTAAAAATAATTGTTGTATATCTTTTTTAATTACCATAGTAAACATAACCCTAGTGTAAAAAAACAACATTAAATGTATAAATACATATAAGACATAAATAAAGAAATATATAAAAGAGGTAGTTGTAGTCCTAGGTAAATTCGGCCCCTCCCCCACCATAGATAATTACTATTAATACCATCAACTGACTTTTAACCATCTCAGTTATAATTAACTCACTTTAAACTTGAGTCCTAAACCTCCAACAATGCACATTTACAGTGTTCAGCTAATTGCACTCACTAAAGGCTTTTTTCAGCAATGATAACAGGCAGGCAGCACCCAGATGAATTTTGTCAGTGGAATGAGTATTTAACCAAAGGCTTTATTTTACCTGCCTTCCTCATCCTGCCTTGGGGTCCACTGATTGGAGACCAGGTCAGCTTCATCACAGCTGTGCCAGGTAATTTCTGGTGATTGCTTGAAGTCCACTGAAAGGAGAGGGGGAACCGGAGGCCAATGAGAGGAGCCAAGTGGAGCAAAGGAAAGAGAGAAAGAAAGGGAAACAGCTGGTAGACCAAGATGTTTTGATGTCCTTCAAAGAAAATTAAGAAAGCCATTCACTTATTGCTAGGAAACAGGCTCCGAAGATGATTCCAAAGAAGAAAGTTTCCAAATATTTGGGCAAGGTTAAATTCATTCCACACATATTATCACCTGCTCTGTGTCAGGCACTGTGCTACGTGCTAGGAATATAAAGATGACCCATCTTGACATGCTTCCTGACACATGATGCTCACAATATAATAGCAAAGACAAATATTAATTAAATAATCACACAAAAATAATGTAAAATTAAAACTGATCATTGTTAAGAAGGGAAGTTATACAGTAATATTTTGAAAAGGATCTCACATAGATGACTAAGTTGCTGTGTGCTATGAGTAGGGGGGAAAGTTCCTCATAATTTTACAGATAAAGCTTACATTCCATCCTTTATGTGACTCAGTAAATAAAGAGGAAAGCAATACTCTTGTGATGCATGCAATTCAGTAACAGAAAACATGCCAGATATGTGACTAACTTGATTTTATAGATCCAGGGCCAAAAGCAACGCTGGGCACCTTTGAATTTCCCCATCCTTCAGCTACAGCTTTTTGATACTGATAAATTACAATGCAAAGAGGGATCAAAGGGTAGAAAATGCATATGGCAAATGAGGTCTAGATCAAATAAGTTAAAAGGCAGATGTGTTTTTGCATAACATCAGAGAACAAGATGAAGCTGCTGGTACTGAAATGGCAATTCAAGAAAGCAGTCGCTGCTATCAAAAACAGAAGACTAACAATCTGATTTTGTAACTGCACACAAACTTCATTTCTTTAATATAGTTTTTTTTCTCTGATTCAAGCTGGTTTTGCCCAGATAATGGCACTGTGACTCACTTGCTTTTTTCTGCCCTTATCCTCTGTATGCCTGCTCCTTTAATCATTAAGCCTTAGGACATAATTTTAACTGACCCTCAGGTCCATAATCATGAGGACAAAAGGTTTATGTTGGATTTTAGACTAAGGATAACATCTTAGCATTAAATGTGTTCCAGCTCCAGGCCCATCGAGGCAGAATAACAACCCCACCAGTCACAGGACCAGGCCGCAAGACCAGATGGGATAGCAACATGGCTGATTCCAATTCAATTACCTCATTCCCCTCTAATCCTCCAATCAGTAGCACCCACGACCCCAACTCCCTTAGTTTCCATGACTACTGATTTTTCCCTATATAATCTGTACTCCTGAGACATTCAGGGAGCCAGACCTTTTAAAGATAGCTTGCCTGCGTCTCTGGGACTTGCAACTCTCTAACAAATCTTACTTTCTTTGCTGCAACACCTGTGCATCTCTCTTCTTTGGCTTAGACGCATGCAGGCAGGCGGCCCCTTTTTCTGTCTCGGTAACAATTTCCAGGGCTTAGATCCGATACAGGGAAATTTATGAAAAAGGTGTTGGCAAAACAGCAATAAATCAACATCTTAAAATCCCATCAAACAAGGTTACCTCTCCCCTAAACAGGCAAATCTTTCCAACAATAACTATATGAGCCTACCAATGCTTTGCTATAGGAAAAAATAATATTTACATGTACCGATTTATAAAAAATTACGACATGATATTTAAATATACCTGTCAGTGATAATTCATTGAGCTGTTTACATTCATTTGAAATCACTACAGAGATCTTTGAATTGTGCAGGGTTTTGGCGTTCCATTTGTATTTTAATAGGGATTTGTGGACATTTTATTTTAAAAAGCTGGCATCAAGCTCTCGGACAGGACAATACCCTGCAATTCCACATCTTCAGAACTCTTGCCTCTGAGGTTCTCAGCCAAGGGTACAAGGAAAGATTTCAGGGAGTCCACAAAATTTCTAAAATTTTACATCACTGGGTACTTTCTTAGGAGAGGTTTCATTCCTTTCATCAGATTTGCAAAGAGAGCACGATCCAAAATATGTAGAATAACGAATAACATCATCTATAATTTCCCAAACTTTTCTTAGTGATATAGTCTCTCTTAAGTATGAAAATTTTCTTTTGGTGTGATATGTAGAAGTGTGTTTGTAAATATACACAAATATTTTTCTCCATGCTCATATATATGCGTACGCATATTTACACTAGAATGTTATGAATGTATGAGTATATGACTATGTGAGTATATGCATATGTATGCACACAAACCATGAAGAAATTTAAAATAAATGTAGATATGTACGTCATGTAAAACATTGTAACGTACTTGTTTTTATGACTGATAATAGGTATTTCCAATGATTATAAATATCTTGAGAGTAGAAACTACTTTTCATTTATCAGTTATATAAACACCTTGTGTAGCATTCAGTAGGTGCTCAATAAAATAAATATTGAAATAAAGTGAATTGCTGAGTAAACCCAGTCTAAAATAATACATCTAAGAAAAAAACGGAGTTTGTTCATGATCCTTGATTATAATACAAGAAACATATGAAAACCCAGAATAGATTATTTGTTCGGGGAGGTTTTAACATTGAAACTTATTGAAATATATTTATAAAGAAATACTCTTAACTTTTTTTACTCAACCATATGAGGAGTATTTTGGGAGATTTAAGAGTTTATTCATACAATTTCCACTCCACAATCCGGACATTGATTTTCAAAATATGAACTCTGTGCAAAGAGTTAACAACAAATATAGTTTTTTTTTTTAACAAGATTTGACATAGGACATAGAAAGAAGCCCGGAAAAGGGGATACTCTGCAAAAAAGCCTTTGTCCTTATTTCAGTAAGTTTCCAACCCTCTTCTTTATGAAGCCCTTGCTGCTTCTCCTTTTCTTCTTTATCCTCATCCTTCACCTTGGCCTTCTTCCCCTTCTTGTAGATACCATAAGCATTAGAAACAAAACACAAAGAAATTCAATCTAGTTTATTAAATTCATACCAAAATTTTACATTAAAAAACATATAATTGCATACTTAGAGGAGAGCTTATATTTCTAGTTCATTCCGTTCCTTTAACAGATGAGGAGACTGAGTCTCATAGGTATTGCCAACCATCATTCAGCTAAAAGAATAAAGCAGAGTTTTTAAACAATCTAAAATTTTTATCTCCCGTGAGATTTGCACTTTCTATCACCATGGATAATCAACCAGCAAATACTAATTGGTCTGCTGATAATTGTACAAAATTTGACATATGACAGACAATGTTTACTGGTGTTCAAGAAGAACGAGGAAACCTGGGCTTAGAGGTCAGGGAAGGAGCATTTAGAGGGAGCAGGAGGGGTTAGGAAAGGCAACACTGCCACTTCATGAGGGTAAGGCTGTGCCTCTCCTTCACTTATTGGCAGTGTATAGCACACATGTTCCGGCGTGCAGTACACTTTCAATCCATACTGGTTGAATGAATGAACTGATAGAACATGAAAAAAAAACACCATATAATCAAAGCCAGAGAGGTGGGACCGTACATGATATTTGAGAGAATTGCAAATAGATTAATCTAGCACAGTTTGAATAAAGTAATGGGAGGTAAGTTGGAAAAGTTTGTGGCTTTCTTTTGAATTTCCACAGTATCCTTGGTTTACTTCAATTACACATTTACCACACTGCAATGTGAATGATGTTTTGCTTATCCGTCTTCCTCTCTAAAAAGCTAACACTTTGCTTTGAGGGCAGGAACTGTGATCTACATACATGCCCAAAGTTTAGCACAGGGAATGAGCCAGCAAAATGTCAGTAAACCTATAGTGGACGAGTATTTTTTTTCAACTTTTTAAAATTAAGTTTATTGGGGTAACATTGGTTAATACAATTATATAATTTTCAGGTATACATTATAATTTGACATCTGTATATTCTATTGTGTGTTTACCACCCAAAGTCCAGTTTCCTTCAGCTACCATATATTTGACCCCCTTTACCCACTTCACCCTCCCTCTAACCCCTGTATTTGACCCCCTTTAACCATCTACCTACCCACTCCTCCCCCACCCACTACCCTCTGGTAACCACTAGTCCATAGTCCATGTCCACGAGTCTCTGTTTGTTTGTCCTGTTCATTCGTTGCTTTCAGGTTTATATCCCACATATAAGTGATATCGTGTGATTTTCAGCTTTTTCTGTCTGGTTTATTTTGCTTAGCATGATTATCTTGAAGTCTATTCATGTTGTCACAAATGGCAGTACTTCATCTCTTCTTATGGCTGAGTAATATTCCATTGTATATATGTACCACAGCTTCTTTAGCTAATCATCTATCGTAGGACACTTTGGTTGCTTCCATGTCCTGGCCACTGGGAATAATGCTGCTATGAACATCGGTGTGCAAATATCTTTTCGAGTATGGGTTTTCAAGTCTTTGGGGTAAATATCCAGTAGTGGGATTACTGGATCATATGGTAGATCAATTCTTAGTTTTTTGAGGAACCTCCATACTGTTTTCCACAGTGGCTGTACCAATTTGCAGTCCCACCAGCAGTATATGAGGGTTCCTTTTTCTCCGCATCCTCTTCAACATTTGTTATTACTAGTCCTGTTGATTATGGCTATTCTAACAGGTGTGAGGTGGTATCTCATTGTGGTTAGATTTGCATTTACCTAATAGCTAGCTATGTTGACCATCTTTTCAAATGTTTGTTGGCCATTTGTACGTTCTCTAGGGAGAAGTGTCTGTTCAGGTCTTCTACCCATTTTTCGATTGGATCATTTGTTTTGTTGTTGTTATTGAGTTGTTTGAGTTCTTTGTATATTTTGGATATTATCGGAGGCCCTTATCGGAGGTATTGCTTGCAAATATATTTTCCCATTCGGTTGGTTCTCTCTTTACCTTGTAGACAGTTTCTTTTGCTGAGCAGAAGCTTTTTAGTTTGATGTTGTCCCATTCATTTATCTTAGCTCTTACTTTCCTTGCCTTTGAGGTCAAATTCATAAAACCTTCTTTAAGTCCAAGGTCCTTGAGTTTCATTCCTATGTTTTCTTCTATGCATTTTATTGTTTCAGGCCTTATATTCAGGTCCTTAATCCATTTTGAGTTAATTTTGGTGTGTGGTGATAGACAACAGTCTAGTTTCATTCTTTGGCAGGTGGCTTTCCAGTTTTCCCAGCACCATTTATTGAAGAGGCTTTCCTTTCTCCACTGTATGTTTTTGCTTCTTTGCCAAAAATTATTTCTCCATATAAATTTGGGTTTACTTCTGGACTCTTGATTCTGTTCCGTGAGTCCGTGTGTCTGTTTTACTGCCAATGCCATGCTATTTTGATTACTGTCACTGTGTAGTATAATTTGAAGTAGGGCAGAGTGATGCCTCCAGCCTCATTCTTTTTTTCTCAGGATGGCTTTGGCGATTTGGGGCCTTTTGTGCTTCCATACAAATCTGATGATTTTTTTTCTATTTCTTTAAAAAATGCTGATGAGATTTTGATGGGGATTGCATTAAATCTGTATAATGCTTTAGGTAATACGATTGTTTTAACTATGTAGATTCTTCCAATCCAAGAACATGGAAAATTTTTCCATTTCTTTGTATCTTCTTCAATTTCTTTTAATAGGGTCTTATAGTTTTCACTATATAGGTACTTCACATGTTTCATTAAATTTATTCCTTGGTATTTTATTCTTTTTGTTGCAATTGCAAAAGAAATTATTTTCTCCACTTCTTTTGGTGACACTTCATTATTAGAGTATAGGAATGCTATGGATTTTTGAACGTTGATTTTGTATCCAGAAACTCTACTGTAGTTGCTTATTTTTTCTAGTAGTGTTCTTGTGGAGTCTTTAGGGTTTTATATAGAGAGAATCATATCGTCCGCAAATAGTGACAATTTGACTTCTTTGTTTCTTATTTGGATGTATTTAATATCTTTCTCTTGTCTGATTGCACTCGCTAGGACCTCCAACGTTATATTAAATAAGAGTGGCAATAGTGGCCAGCCTTGCCTTATTCCTGATCTAAGAGGGAAGGTTTTAATTTTTCACCATTAAGTATAATGTTGGTTGAGAATTTGTCATATATGGCCTTTATTATGTTAAGGTACTTTCCTTCTATACCAATTTTGTGAAGTTTTTTGATCATAAATGAATGCTGTATCTTGTTGAAGGCTTTTTCTGCATCTATCGATATGATCATATGATTCTTATTTTTTAATTTGTTTATGTGGTATATCATATTAATTGAATTACATATGTCGAACCATCCCTGTGCCCCTGGAATGAAGCCCACTTGATCATGATGTATAATCTTTTTAATATGTTGTTGTATTCAGTTTGCTAGTATCTTATTTAGGATTTTTGCATCTGTGTTCATCAGAGATATTTGTCTGTAGTTTTCTTTTTTTGCATTATCTTTACCAGGTTTTGGTGTCAGTGTAATATTGGCCTCATAAAATGAGTTGGTAAGTATTGCTTCGTCTTCGATTTTTTGGAAGAGTTTGAGGAGAATGAATATTAAATCTTTGAATGTTTGGTAGAATTCACTGGTGAAGCCATCTGGACCTGGACTTTTACTTTTTGGTAGGTTTTTGATGATTGTTTCAATTTCCATACGGCTGATCGGTCTATTTCAATTTTGCAGTTCTTCTTAATTCAGTCTAGGAAGGTTGTATTTTTCTAAGTACTGGTCCATTTCTTCTAGGTTATTAAATTTGGTGTCATATACTTTTTCATAGTATTCTTATATGATCCTTTGTATTTCTGCAATGTCAGTTGTAATTTCCCCCTCTTTCATCCCTGATTTTGTTTATTTGTGTTCTTTCTCTTTTTTCTTTAGTGAGTCTAGCCAGGGATTTTCAATTTTATTAACCTTCTCAAAAAACCAGCTCTTTGTTGCGTTTATTTTTTTCTATTGTCTTTTGTTTTTAATTTCACTTATTTCTGCTCTAATTTTGATGATTTCTTTCCTTCTGCTGACTTTAGGCTTCATTTGTTCTTCTTTTTCTAGTTTTTTAAGATGAAGCATTAGCTTGTTTATTTGGGATCATTCTTATTTTTGGAGGTAGGCCTGTAATGATATGAACTTTCCTCTTATGACCGCTTTTGCCATGTCCCAAAAGTTTTGATATGTTGTACTATCATTATCATTCATTTCTATGTATCTCTTGGTCTTTCTTTTTATTTCTTCCCTGACCCAGTTATTCTTCAGTAGCATGTTGTTTAATCTCTATGTATTTGTGGTTCTTCTTGATTTCTTTTTGCAGTTGATCTCTAGTTTCAAAGCATTATGATCAGAGAATATGGTTGGTATGATTTCAACCCTCTCATATTTGTTGAGGCTATCTCTGTGTCCCAGTATGTGGTTGATTATTGAGAATGTTCCATGTGCACTAGAGAAGAATCTATATGCAGCTATTTTGAGATGGAAGGCTCTGTAAATGTCAATTATGTCCAGTTGGTCTAATGTGTCATTTAAGGTTGAGATTTTCATACTGATTTTCTGTTTGGATGATTTGTCCATATCGGACAGTGGGTATTTAGGTCCCCTACTACAATAGCGTTTTGGTGTTTTTCCCTTTAGTTCTGTTAGTAATTGCTTTCCATATTTCAGTGCTCCCTGATTGGGAGCATAGATATTAATAAGTGTTATGTCTTCTTGGTTCATGATTCCCTTTATCATTATGAAGTGTCCCTCAGTATCTTTCTTTACCTTTTGTATTTCAAAGTCTATTTCATCTGATATTAGTACTGTTCCTCCTGCTTTTCTCTGAATGCCATTTGCTTGAAATATCATTTTCCACCCTTTCACTTTGAGTCTGTATTTGTCTTTGGAGCTGAGATGTGTCTGGAGGCAGCATATGGCTAGATTTTGTTTTTTTATCCATTCTGCTTTGTTCCTTTTTATTGGTGAGTTCAGTCCATTTACATTTAGGGTTATTATTGAAATATGAGGTCTTCTTATAGCCATTTTATGTTTTGCTTTCTGGTAGCTCAGTGTTTCCATTGCTTCTTTGTCTTTGTGTTTCTGTTTTCTTCAGTTTGGTTGGCTTTTGCCTCTGGTTCTTCTTGCTTTATGTTATATACTTCAGTTCTGAATCTTTGGTGTGTGGTTACCATTACGAATATGTAAAGGATAATTATATATATACAGTTGTTCATTTTCTTTTGTGCATGGCTTATCTCCATTCCCCTTTGTGAATTTGGATCTTTGACTCTTCCTTTTTTCAGTCATTGTTAACTCAATTTGTTCTTTTGTATGCTGAACATTTATTACTATCTTGCTATTGCAATTCTCTTCTTATTAGTTAAGTTTATAATGTCCTTTCTTAGGAAGGATTGCACTCCTCTGCTTCTATTTGCCTGATAGTCACTTTACTTCTAATTATGTTTTTTTTTCTGTCATTTTGTTTTAGGTGAGCTGACCTCTTTCAGTATTTCCTGTAGTGCAGGCCTCATAAGCGGAGAATTCCCTCAATTTTTGTATATCTGGAAAGGTCTTAATTTCTCCTTCATATCTAAAGGAGAGCTGAGCTGGATACATTATTCTAGGCTGCTAGTTCCTTTCACTTAATAATTTAAATATTTGATTCCTTTCTGGCTTTAAGGTCTGCACTGAGAAGTCCAAGGATAATTTAATGGGTTTTCCTGTATAACTTACTGTTTTCTTCTCCCTGGCTGCCCTGAGAATTCTGTCTTTGTCGTTGATTTTTGATAATTTTAATACAATGTGTCTTGGTGAAGGCTATTTTAGGTTGAGATAATAAGGTGTTCTATTGACTTCTTGAATTCCAAGCTCCAGTTCAACTATTTGTCTGAAAATGCTTTCTAGTCCCTACTCCTTTTTCTTGCCGTCAAGAATGCCCATTACCCTTATGTTTCCTCTCCTGATGGTATAAGCTAGTTCTTGAATTTCTCTTTCATTATTTTTCATTTTTTAGTTTCTTTCTTCTTCCTCCTGATTTATTTCTAGATTTCTGTCTTCAATATCACTGATCCTTTCCTCCTTTTGGTCAACTCTATTTCTCAAGCTTACTATTTCATTTTTTAACTCTTGTAGTGTGTGTGTGTGTGTGTGTTTCTGTGTGTGTGTGTGTGTGTGTGTGTGTTTTATCTCCAGAAGATCTAGTCTATTTTTTTTTAGGGTTTCAATCTCCTTGCTCTACTCATCTAGATGTTTTTTCAGTTCCTGAAATTGTTGATATGACTCGTTCGGAACTCACTGAGGTTTTTCAGAAGTACCATCCTGAATTCTCTGTCATTTAAGTTGCATATTTCTATGTCTGTAAGCTTATTTTCTGGAGATTTTTCTCTTTCTTTCTGAGATGCCTCTTCACCTTGGTTGTTCATGGTGTTTAATGAACTATTTCTCCGCCTGGGCATTAATGGAAATGTATTCTGCTGTTTTTCCAGAAAGAAGATTTTTATATAAAGATCTCTCTTTAGCGTGCTGCAAAGAAGGCGCTTGTCTTTCGGTTTCCAATAGGTGGTGTCTAAGTCTCTTGTATCCCTGCTTTATATAAAACCTTAATAATGCCTTGTTATCTTTCTGTAGATATTTAATCACTCTTGCTACCCTCAGTTGCAGTCCCTGTTAGTGTTGGCAAACAGTTTTGGCAACGTTTGCTCAGATTCCCTTGGGACTCCGCAGTGTTGGTCTCAGAGGGTGTCAGGGAAGGGTGTAGGGAGCTAAAGCTCCCCAAATTCAAAAGAGTGCATGGTTTATCTCGGGAGGCCTGCTTGCATAAAAAGGAAAAGGTTGGTTCTGTGGAATTCCAGGAAGAAGATTAAGTATAGATAAAGGCAGTGTCAAAGGGAGTGTCAAAGGAAGTGTCGATTGTACCTTGATCTTCAGGATGTTACTTTAATTATGTTATCTTGGGATACACAAAGGAACAGATTATGTATAAAAAGAAGGATAAGAAATAAACTTGGAGAGACAGTTGTGAGATCTGTTCTCCCTCCTGCACCCTGTCTGTCTTCTCTTTTTTCTCAGTCCCCGCTCCCCCATTCAGGTACCCAGTTTGACTTGGTCGGCTGGCTTCCGACAAAGTGGCGCCCGAACAGGGACCTGAAAATGGGGGGGAAAGCAAGGACCCACCACAAGACGAGTGCACTCGAGATTGGCCAAAGAAGCCGTGGGCGGTGAAGGTGAGTATGCAGGAGTTTTTGTAAATATAGAAACTTTAAGAGAAAATATAATGGGCCAAGGAAATAGTCGACTGCTATTTGTACATATGCTTAAGAATATGCTTAGAGTTAGAGGAGCTAAAGTAGCTCAGCAACAGTTAATGAAGTTTTTGCAATTTATAGAAGAAGTTTGTCCCTGGTTCCCTGAGGAAGGGACAATTGATTTAGAAACATGGTTAAGAGTGGGTAAAAAGTTACAGGATTACTATGATGACCACGGACCTACTAAGGTTCCGGCAGATACTTTTGGGCTTTGGACTTTGATTTTAGAGATTCTTTAGACCCTAGGCATGAAAGAGATCAGATTAAAGAACAAATGTCTCCTGTACTTAAAACAGAAAGTGTTCATGAGTATGACGAATCTGAGGCTGCTGGGGTTGTGCCTTCTGTTCCTCCGATGCCTCCTCCTCCTTTCGACTCCATTTTTACTGATGATGAGGAGGAGGAGGAGGCCGCTAGATATTATTCGCCTGATGAAGATTCAGCTCCACTTGTAGCTATTGGAGGCGTTGCCCAACCCGCAGTACCAGATCCTGTACTAATATGGGGACGAGAGCATGTTTGTGTTTTTCCGCAGGGAGCTGACGGAGCACACTGGTTGCCTGAACGACTAGTGCGACATGCCGAAAATGAACATCGAGATTATTCTTCTGATGGGAATACTGATTAATCCAACAGTTTATGCCGCAGTGCATTGGGCTTACATCCCGGATCCTCCGGTACTACATCCAACTGTTTGGTCTGGGCCACAGATCCAGGTTTTTTCTAATAACTCTAGACTTTTAGGATTGCCATTAGCCATGGAACAGCAATATGTATATGATAATTTTAATTTTTCCGGATCAGCAATAGGACTACCTATTTGTTTTCTATTCAATTCTACTTCCCAACCTGGGTGTTTGAATATCACGGAGCAGCTTTGGCCTAAGAAAGGAGGAGCTGTTATGCTTGGGGCTCCTGACGGCGAAGCTGTAAGCAATAATGATACGATCCCGTTTGAACTTTGTCACTCAAAGAGGCATGTGCAAAAAGATTCAGTACGGTGGCATCGTTGTCATCAAGAGAATGTCACTTCGTACCCAGTAACAGGATTTAATGAAACTGTTTGGGACTTCTCTCGGCCTTATAACACTGGGACTGCTTTATCTGCTGGACTGTGGAAAACAAGCTCTGGCGCTTGGCAGACTCATATTTGGAAACTGGCTGCCGGACTTGTGACAATGAGTATTAGCATGACTAATGAATCTCGGACTAATTTACACAGTAGTGGTTCAGGAGAAAGATTCTCATATGCCCTTAGAACTTGTGTTAATGTCCCATATATATTATTGTTAGGAAATTTCAATATTACTGTAGATAATAATACTAATCAATTTAATGTATCTTGTAATAATTGTCAGCTGTCTAATTGTGTTACTCCTGTTAACACTTCTGTTCTCGTGCTTAGACAATCGCCATTTATAATGGTTCCTGTTAACCTTACAGGCCCTTGGTTTGATGAATATGGGTTACAGGTTTTACAAGAAATTAACATGGCCTTAGGAAGATCTAAAAGGGCTGTGGCTGTTGTTGTGGCAGGTATTCTTACAGTTGTCGCCTTGGTGGTTAGAGCCACCACTGCTGCCATGTCCTTGTCCAACTCTGTGCAAACTGCAACATTTGTTAATGATCTGACAAAAAATGTTTCATTAGCTATGGGATCTCAAGAAAGTATTGATGAAAAAAATTGAACAAAAATTAGATGCACTATATGAAACAGTAAACTTTTTGGGAGAAGAAGTTCAAGCCTTAAAATTGTCCTCCCGCTTACGTTGCCATGTACAATATCGATGGATTTGTGTAACTCCAAAAAGGTATAATAGTACCACCCATCCTTGGGATAAGATAAAAAATCATTTACAAGGGATCTGGCATAGTGCTAATATGTCATTAGATTTAGTTCAATTACATCGAGACATTTTAGCCTTAAAAGAAGCTCCCGAACTACAAATAAATACTGATCAAACAGTGCAAGAATTTATAAAGGGTTTAAAAGATTTAGTCCCTACTTGGGGACCATTTACTCATTTATTAGGATTTGTTATCGTTCTAGCCTGTTTCATGTTAGTCATCTTGTGTTTATTGCCATATCTGTTGAAATGCACAATACGAGCAGTGCGAGATGTTGGTTCCAAGATACATGCAATAAAATTAAGAAATAAAAATACCCCAGTATAGTGGCTGGTAGTCAAAGACGGGTAAGGACTTCTTGGAAACTGGACAACCTAAAACAGAGCATGTATGATGGAATACATATTCCAATGACGGGTAAGCTCCATGTTTCTCAGGAAGCCACCTAAGACAGGCACAGTCTACTATAAAGTAAAAAAGGGGGAATTGTAGGGAGCTAAAGCTCCCCAAATTCAAAAGAGTGCATGGTTTATCTCGGGAGGCCTGCTTGCATAAAAAGGAAAAGGCTGGTTCTGTGGAATTCCAGGAAGAAGAAGATTAAGTATAGATAAAGGCAGTGTCAAAGGGAGTGTCAAAGGAAGTGTCAAAGGGAGTGTCAAAGGGAGTGTCATTGTACCTTGATCTTCAGGATGTTACTTTAATTATGTTATCTTGGGATACACAAAGGAACAGATAATGTAATAAAAAGAAGGATAAGAAATAAACTCGGAGAGACCTGTTGTGAGATCTGTTCTCCCTCCTGCACCCTGTCTGTCTTCTCTTTTTTCTCAGTCCCCGCTCCCCCATTCAGGTACCCGGTTTGACTTGGTCGGCTGGCTTCCAACAGAAGGGGCCTTCTGGATTGGCGGTTGTGGGCTGCATCTCAGCTTCATTTTGCAACCGTGGCTGGTAAAAATCAACTGTTGTTTCTCTGCCATCTGCTCCTCTGCTTTCTGCCCTGATGACTGGGCCCTGCCGCCAGCTGCGTGGAACTCACAACTCTCCAGACAGGGATGTTCAGGGAACTCACCACACCTTCTCTCCTCCACTGTCACCCTCCCCCCCCTTTCAGGGAGTTCTGGTGGCTGTGAGAGGCAGCTTCTTTATTTCTCCCAGTCTGCCACCCAACACCCTAGGTTCTGACCTGTGGTAGCTCTTATGTGCAGATCCCATGCTCAGACATGCTGGTGTGCAGTTTGGGCATTTTTTTCTTGAGTTTTAGATGTTCAGCTTATTGTTGTTTCAAAGGGAGAGATCTGGGGTCATCTCTCACTCTGCCATGTTTCTCCAAACCTCTGAATGAGTATTAATGAATCAATTTATATTATCTTATATAATGCTCACCATAACGGTGTACCTCAATGTCAGATTAAGTTTAGATTTCATCTTGAGTGCAATGGGTAATCAATAAGTTTGTGTGGGAGCATAATATGACGTCAGTGGTGAGGATCAAGAGGCTAATGTCTTGCATAGGTAAGAGCTGGTGGACTGGGCATTGGACATGAAGAGAGATGGACCTATGAATGCAAAAAATATTGCACATAACATCCAAAACACAATGAAATGGATACCATCCTCCGAAATCACTAACATTATTATTCTATTGATCTGTTTGCAGCTACTATCTACATTATAAAAATATTCCTATCCATTTTGAGGTCATAATATTCTTGGCTCTTGCCTTTTATTGTCTAGGCCTTTTACTTTCCATAGTACAATTACCTAGGGCACATTTATGCCATGTTTCAGCAAATCTTTGAAATCTGACAAGTACACCATAATTTTATTTACAGGAAAAGAGAAAAGAGCCCTACAACTTAACCTACTAATTTCCATTAATTCTGTCAACAAAAGCATCATCAGACAATGGGAAAACAGATTAAATCAGGTAAGCAGACCTTGTTTTAGAATGAGAAAAAAGAATGTTCCAGCATTAACTCACCTTAACATTTTGATATGGAAATAAAACAATGCTATTTTAAGACAGTATATAGGCATAGTTCACAAATATCTAATTTTTTAAAGAGCCTTAATTGCAGTGGGATTTTAAAGGCCTCTACAACAACTTTTTTGCCCTTGATAAGAGGTACTTCCATGACACAACCATCTAGTTCTAGAGTCAACCAAATCTAAATGCAATTTTCAAGGTTTAAGAAACAGAAATTATGTAAAACCAACAATTTTGTTTTTACACATTGTACTTTCCAGAGGTAACATGTTTTAGTAAATCTAGTCTTGCAAAGTACTAAGAATAAAGAGCTTTTCTTGGGAATCCACTAGCTAGTAAGTCAATATTTAATGAGCACTTATTATGTGCCAAGCAGTGAGTTAAACATTTATGTAATTAATTTTATGTAATCCTCAGAATATCTTTGAGAAATAAATATTATTTCCCCATTTTATAGGTGAAAAATTAAGATCTATAACAGCAAATGATTTGCCCAAGGTTATACTTTGTAAACTGATAGAAGCATGGAATAGTTAGAAAGAATATGAAACTTAGAATCCAAAAACCTGAGTTAGAACAGTGGTTCAATTCATTAACAGCTGTGAGTCCCTGAACAATTCAATTCCTAAGTCTGGACTTCATAAAACTTTCTGGCAATATTGTATGGTGGTTAGAGCATGAACTATGAAGCCAGGCTGCCTAGGTCTGAATCCAAGTGCTATCACTTACCAGCTATGTGACCTTAGATAATCAATTTTACTTTATACTTGAAATTTCTCACCTGTAAAATTTGAATGATGATGATGATGATATTAATAAGAACTACCTTATAGGAGAGTTATATGGAGTAAATAAAATGCTTAGATCTGTGCCTGGCACATAGTGTTTTATGTTTTTAATCCTTTATCTCCCAGGATTGCTACTAAATACATAAACGTGAAATCACCAAATCCATAGAAATAACAATTCATAGAATATGAATCACGAAAGTTAACATTAGTTGAAAATTCAATGACAATGAGATCAAGAGGTAATAATAGGCATGAATAAAAGCCATTCTGCTATGAACTCTTTATAGAAATTGTCCAGTGCCTGCAGGTATCAGATAATGCCCAAATAACCTAGTGAGTTTTTTTCAGACCAAGTTAAGAATTCTATTTTTATTTGTGGATTTGTGGATCTGGCTCTTTGATTCTGAAGGCAGAAGTCAACTCACCCCGACACTGGGTAAGTTTGCACATGGTGTGTAGATGTTCAAAGTTCTACATAGGTATGGTAGACTATTATAGAGCTGGTTCCTTCTGAGCCTTTGGGAGCCAAATGCCATTCAGTGGTAAAGATATTTCTCCTACATGGGAGAATTCAGCTCAAAAATGCTGCTACAAGAGAATTAAGAATAGTATCCCAGCAGTATGCATCTTGTAGGTGGGATTTTTTGTGCAGCTGCTAGTAATAAAGGTTTAGAAAACAGTGGCTTAAACCAGTTCCTTGTAAGAAGTCCAGAGGTAGTCCTCCATGGGTAGTACACTGTCATTAATTCCTCAAGGACTACTTTGCTCAACCCATGCTATGTGGGGAGATATACTACGATTATGATTTAGATTTGTTGGTGAGAGGAACTCAGACCCCAAATCACCACATTCAATCTTTAAACCTTGGTTTATTAGCTCAGGTGAGTGTTCATGTCAAAATGGGTTTGAGTTCCTCCTGTATTTGTTTCACTAGGGCAAATTTCACTCCACATCCTGAACATTCAACAAGAACAAGCTTGCACAATCAAGAGATCTGCTGGAGCTAAGAGTTGACAGCTTCCTCTTGCTATAGCTCTTTGAAGTCTGCTTAAATTTAGTAATGGAGTTTGAGTAGTTGTCAAGCTAGGGATAAGGCCCTAGAATTTAATAGTACAATAAGGGCTTCAATTTCATCACAAACTACTGTGTGTCTGGCACTTTAGTTGCTTTTGTTCTAATACCTAATGTTTCCAACAACCCTTAAAGGTAAGAATTATTCATTTTATAGATGAAGAAACTAAGACTCAGAAAGTTTAAATGCTGTGTCCAAAATCACAATGGTAAAAACAGCTACAATTGTGATTCAAATCCAGTCATTAGTCTAATTTAAATAAAACATGCTTGATAAAGATACAAATTACTTGACAGGATAGCAAGACATTCCTCCCTACCTTCTTAGTTGAACTTCTGCTATTAGAAGCCTAATCCCACATCTGAACTCTCATTCATATTCTAATCTAAAGGATGGGTCTAGAGCCAGACCCAACGTTTGGAGCATTTGGGTTTGTTTGTTTGTTTGTTTTTACCTAATTACCACATATATATACATATATAAAAGCTAGTCTGTTGGCACCAAATTCATATACTTTCCTTAGCTCTATATGTCCTTCAAGTCAATCTGTTTAGTTCATATTCAAATATAGAGAACTCCTTTATTTAGATGAGAGAAATTCTGCTAACTACGGGGAAGAATCTCTAATAATACCAGGGTTTCAATGTCAAAGCAGTTGATAGACCCTTTTGCTAAAGTCTAAAGGAAAGCTGACCTCCCCAGAAGCTGAGGTGATAGAGCCTTATAGGCATGGCTGTAGGAGGGGTTGGGGTTTAGCCAAGAATCTGGCCTGGCAAGAGACATGGGCATCCCAAGCCAGTATAAGTCCAGACTAAACAATTAAGAGCAACAATATTAAGTTAGGGCTTGGGCAAATATTACTGCTGAATAATTTGGTAAAATGAAAAGGAGGTAACCAGATGTCGAGCTTTAACAATCCAATGGCAAGGAAGAAACAGAATGACGGGCGAGGTCAGGAATCCCTTTGTGGAGGGAACAGTCCAAATGGAAGATCTACTTAAAGACTCAAAGAGTCAGAAGCTATAGAGAAAGCATTAACCTGATATAGCAGCCCTGTTTGCTCCATGAAGGGTGAATAGTATCATCTGTACTTTGTACCTAGGTGCTGCCTTTTAGTGGATAGCTCATGATTTGCATTGATATCACTATCTAGAGATGGATCTTGTGCTGGGTTTTTCAAAATTCAGTCGGGTCAAGCTGGAAACTATATTTTACAGAATGTCTTGTCCTGTATGGTTTCAGGTTAGCATGGACTAAAAGAACTTGTGTTTTGGGAGACAAGTGAAATAGTGGCTATTATTCTCCAAAGATCTTCGATATCAGATAGAATAACAGAACAATGCAGAGGTGCCCAGAAAATTCCAGCTTTCCCTTACTCTCTGCTGCCCTCTAACACTTCTTCCTAACTGCTAGCCCTACTGCTTAACAGAGGCCCTATGCCCATCACCAGAAGTTTAACCATAGACCCACAGAGTCAATAACTTCCCATAGACTTGGC
The DNA here is from genome assembly GCF_902729225.1 of Pteropus medius. NCBI lineage: Eukaryota > Metazoa > Chordata > Mammalia > Chiroptera > Pteropodidae > Pteropus > Pteropus medius. The sequence goes on along the minus strand of NW_024342474.1, from coordinate 5,428,653 downwards.
CATGAACTTCCCCTTAATGTTCTCATTTCAGGGACTGGATATCCTTGACTTCTATCTATTCTGCACATTCTGTCTTATGCAACCATGCCAGTACATTAGGAAAACTGATTAGGCCTCTTCTTCTGATCTTCAACTTCTCCTTTTGGACCTTTGCTTCCCCAGCTACTCTCACAATTGTGTACAACCTATTTCCAATAATACATTTTATTCCATACACTCATGGTGGTTGTGCTTCCCTGTCTGGTAAATTCCTTTCTAATCTAAATGGTCTTTGTTGATCTAGGAAGTAGCCATGTCTCCTTTGGTCCAGGAAACCCCCTTATCTATTGTAGCATCCCTCTCATATCCATAGAAAAAAAAGAAAATTGCTGAAGGATGAAAAGAAGCTGAATTCCCCAAGTCAATGAGGTATACTCTGACTCATCCTCTAACACATAAAGAGCTCTCATGATAAAAAGTTTTAACTTTATTTCATTCCTAAAGAGGAGATGGTTCTCCTGAATCTCCTGTGCAGGATAAGCAGAATCTTCCCTGATTTGTTCTGGCAAGGAAGCATGGGCATGGCCACAGTCAAGTTTAAATAACAGACATTGTATAGTGGCAAGGGAAAATGTTAGAATAAGAAGGAAAAAAGCCAGATAGTTTATTTGGCAGAACTCACTGCAAGTAACACTAATCCTATCCAAGCTAAATTAAGCAAACATGGTAACTTATTATTTTATACAACTAGCAAGTCCAATGGTGAAACCATTTGAAACATAGCCAGATCTGGGTGTTCTGTCTCTAATCATTTCTGATACGGTTTCTCAAACAGAGTTGGCTTAATTATCAAGTAAGCCTTCTCCTAGTGGTGTAAAACATGGTGATGGATACACATTCCACAAGTTAACTATTACTACAAAAAGAAAGAATCCAACTAGCTGTGGTATAAACATCCAAAGAATGACTGACTAATCTGGGTAGTCAGTCATTGACTGAACTGGTTCTCATGCCAGTTCCTGGAACATTCATCATAGCCAGCAAAAGTAGGGCAGTCTGTTTGGCTAGACGAGTCATGCATTATACTTGCTAGAGTATAGCTACACTTCCATAGAAAAGAGATTCAAAAGTAATTCAGTACCTTCAAGAAAACAGAGGAATACTTTTCTCCCATGTTCCAACCTGAGGTGAAATTTCACATCAATGGGGCCCTGCTCTATGGAGTCATTCAGGAATCTAGGATTCTTTCATTTTGTTTCTCCTTGAGCCCCTAGAGTCTGTATAGACAAGCCTGAGTAAAAAGCACATTTATGTTCTAGTTTGGGGAAGGGAAATGAGAACACAGAGGTAGCATGACTGCTGTCTTAAGGCCTTGGCCCAGAACTTGTATACATCACATTTGCTCATAGTTCAATGGTACAATTTTAGTTACGTGGCCACTCCTAAAGGGAAAGGAGGCAGGGAAATGTAGTCTGACTATGTGCCCAGGAAGAAAGTGAGAATGCACAATAACAGTCTCCACAACATGGGCCCACCTCTAACTTCCTAGGTGGAAGATGTCACATCCAACTCATGAAGAATGAATTCCCCATAGAAAGGAAGATTTTGATATTAGGAGAAAGGAAACAAATGATGTTCAGACAAAAACAACAGATGTCGCTACAGATAGGTACATTCAAGGACATGAAGCCAAGCATGGTCAAATGGACAGGTGTCAGAATCAAGCAATATCTAGCCAGCCAGAAGAGTATTTCTGAAGGCATCTGATGCATGTAGAACAGTAGTAAATAATTTGATGTAATTCTTAAAAGAGACTTGGGATCAGCTAAGTTTGGAAAACATCGAATTAAGCAAAGTAAAGCAAGTTCCTTGGCTGTAGTAGTTCTTGGAGTCTTTAATATGCTAATCTTCAAGTTTGCAACATTTGCCAAGCTCATTTAAGGTCATGGGGGGATTTCACAGGACTATTGCCTGAGGAACAAACTATAAGAAAGTTTACACTGGAGACAGGCATGGGGGCGGGAGGCGGGGGGGAAGGAACATTGCAGAGCCTGGGCCTGGATCACCCCTACAGGGTTGGCCTGGCAAAGTTGCAGCAGGGTGACTGGGGCCAGTTGCAGTGGGAGGGTGAGACGACCTGAACAACTGTCAACAGTAGAGGTTCAGAGGCAAAGTTCTAAGTGACATTTGAGTAATAACAGAGTGGAGCTATTCCTTATAAAATTTCTTCTTAAATTAAGCTCCATTGGCAGAAGATTAAACTTTGGTCTCAAGTCCTGTGAATCTCACCTGCTAAAGCTGTGCTGTCTGATACAATGATCACTAGCCACATGTGTCTGTGAGAATTTGCAATGGAGCTAGTGCAGTTTGAGAAATGAATTTTTTTATTTTACTTAATTTTAATTCATTTACTTTTAAGTTAAAAAACCGAAGCAGTGTAAGTAGTTTTTCATTAAATACAAATTTATTTTTTGGGTAGAACTATATTCCTCTTTAATCACTGAAAAATTATCATCTGAATTGAAACTTATGCTGCTAGTATAAAACACACTGGATGTCAAAGACAGTATAAAAAAGTGTAAAATATCTCATTAATAATTCTTATATTGATAACATATTAAAATAAAAATATTTTGGATATTTCAGTTTAAATATAATTATTAAAATTATCCTGATTGATTTCTTTTAATGTGATTACTAGAAAATTAAAGTTTTATGTATGGCTCACATTACATTTATATTAGACGGTGCTGCTTTGACATCTTATAAGATCATTCTCCAAAACCAGGTCCTACTTCCCCAGGTCAATGATTATGCCTTCAGATGCCCTCCAGAGTCACAAAGCAATCATATCTAATCAGCAGACTTTGGGCAAAGCTTAAAAAAAAAAAAAGGAAAACCAATTGAGAAATCTATTAATTAGCATATTTCTGAACTTGTCATTTGTTTGAGTCAATTTTCCTTTGCCTTCCTCATATAAATTAGTACCTGTCAACAAAAGGTAATGTGTTTGAACTTTACGAGAATGCATAAAATTTGCATGCTATGACTTTTCAAATGGTAAGACAGGATCAAACAAATTTTTACTCAAAGAAAGACAGCTAAGTCAAAATCTAAAATACTTATTAAGTTAAAAAGTGATTGTGATATAGGAAGGGGAAAATTCCCCCAAGGGGGCCTGTATGGAGAGACAGGGTTCTCTGAGTGCAAGAAAGAATTCAAACACATGCCAAAATTAGAGTCAAAAGCAAAGTTTATTAGAGAAGAGATAACACTCCATAGACAGAGCGTGGTCTCCTCTCGGAAGTAGGGAGTGAGAGAGCCTGAGAGAGACTCAGAGGGACAGAGGGAAGGACAGAGCAAAAGACACCGAGAGGAATTGAGAGAAAGACACTGAGAGGGACCCAGAGTGTTTGGGGAATTTAGTTTATTTATTGTTCTTAGTTTCTGTGAATTACAGTTTAAAGATTTTGTTTGCCCAGTTTCTTTTGATGGTATGGACATACAGTGAGAAAAGATAAGAGTGTATAGCAAGAAAAGGTAAGACTATGTAATGTGAAAGTTCTGCTGGCAGTTTCCAGCCTTCGATCTATGGATTCCCCGTGTTTTTAGCCACAGGGAATGAATGATTTTATTTTGTGTAGGGCACGACTTAAAGATTCCCCCTTCACAGTAAGGGGAAATGGTTTGTTAGCAATCCCAGCAGAAATCTTTCATCCGTTCTGCAGGTTTTCTCATGATCTGGCTGTAGGGCTGATCAGCATATTGCAGTCTCTGAATATAGCTTGATTTAATATTTTAGTTCTCTTGCCTCCTTCCTACATTAATTGCCTTTCAGGCTAAATTTCCAAAGAGGACTTCAGTTATTTTGTTTCTATATTCAGACATCAGCCATAGCTTTAGCGATTATAATAACAATGCGAGAAAGAATCCAAGGAGGTTGGAAAGATTTATTTTGTATAAATTTTATTTGTGAGCCTGACATTAAATGCAACAAACATGTTTTGAGGAACTATTCTATGCCAACATATTTGGGACCTTCTGGAGTAAATGCAACCCTGTGCCCATGCCCACATTTGTAGCCATGTTTATAGAGCATGTCTCTGTCCCTCCCTCACTACTGCTGATTGGACGAAAAGTTTGTACTTGACCAAAAACGCAATCAGAATCTCTTCTTGGAATTTAGAATTGAAATACAGAAGCTAGATTTCACTTGGTTTCTGATGCTAAAACTAGAGAGTCAGAAAAAGCAGAGGCTGGGACCAATAAGTAGGCCACAGCATTGTAAAATAATCTACAGTAAGATCAAGGAAAAATAAAGTAGATGTGTCAAAAGAAATTCAGCCAAGAGATCAAACATTCTAAGAAAGACAGAGCAAATAACTTTGGATTCAAATTTTCTAGTTCTGGTTCCAGTGCCTTATGACATAGCTCTATAATTATTACTATATAGTTACTAGGGGTACCTTTGCACATCCAATAAATTCTTCTTTTTGTTTCTGACCTAAGCTAGTTTATATGAGTTTCTGTTCCTACAACAAAACTGATACTTGCTTTATTCAGCCAGGCACTGGGGTTCATTGTGCAGTATGGAATTATTTAATAGGAAATCAATTAATGAATTTAATTATAAGAAATTAATAAATAAGATATTAATAGAATGATAAAATACAATTCCCTGTAAGAAAAAGCAGGATGATTATTTAGAATAGATACGTTTCATTAAATTTAAACACATATATTAGTAGTCATACACTACAACTCCTATTACTATATTAAAGGTCGGAAGAGGAGAAAATAAAAGAGGAAGAAACAAGTCAGCTCTTGACTTTTAAGTTCTTTGTCTACTCTTATTCATTTTGTTTTTATAAGGTCCTCCAATAAAAAGTAAGCTAGACGGGGTTGTGAAAAGTAGAAATGTATGAATTTACAAAAAGGAAGAATCTGATAAGAGTTCAAGATTATATGAGATTGTTGGAGGGAATCTTCAGAAGAAAAAAAAAACATTGATTCTGACATGTAGGGAACTACAATTGCATTATCAAGATGACACCAACTCCAGAGTCATTGCTTAGACCTGGAATATTGGAGTGATTTCCTTGAGTCTGAGTCTCAGAAGAAAGTAGACCCCAAGATATTCAACTTCAGTAGAGCAAGGAGAAATATGTACTCAAGAAAGAATTAGATCCACAGCGAGATCAAATATCAAGGTAGAAACAGATTTGTAGCCAGGAATATAATACTGAACATTAAGTCTGAAAAGAGAATTAGAGATAGAAAAATAAGAAAGAACAAATAAGTATAAAGCTGAGAGGATGTAGATCATGAAGGAGTGGGCCAAGGTAAGTGGATTGGAACAAAGATCATAACTAGCAAGAGCAGGTATAGCATGTAAAAAGCCGAGGGGGTAGATGGTCACTCAAAAGGAAAGTGAATGGTTCCAACAATGCACAATGTCTGAGGGACATGAAGTCCAGAGCCAACACATAATCCCACATTCCCATCAAGGCAAAAATCTGCCCCCAACTAACACTCTCCCTACTTCTAAAAACAGCTGAATCAGATGGTTACTAGACTTATTGTGGTGATCACTTCTTAAGGTACATAAATGTTGACTCGCTATGTTGTACACTCGAAACTAAATGTATGTCAACTGTCATTTAAAATTTTTTTTTAAAATGAAACTGAATATTTGCATTTTAGCCATTGTATCTAGTGTTGAATTGCCTAGTCCAGCCCATTAATTTTAAAGACAAGGGCCAGAGAAGTTACATAACTTGATCAAAGCTCTACAGCTAGTGACAGAGTCAGGGCTAAAATCCAAATTTCCTGATTCTTAGTTCAACTCTGCCACATTGAAAACTTCCTTTTCTCTTCTAAGCTGCTGTATTAAAAGTTTGTTTTTAACTTTTGATTTCTTAGTAGGGAGCTTTCCACATACAGATTCTCACCAGTTCTGCATACCCTAACATCCTTTCACTATTCCCAACCATAGACCTTATATCACTCCAGGTATAGAGAGAACTAAAGAATAAGAAAAGGTAACTGAGGAATGATCAAAAAATTGATCAAAAGCAGTTTCAGCAAGAAAATTAAATGTGATCTAAATTTTGAAAAATAAGTATTATTTAAATAAGAAGAGGGAGAAATGAAGGAGATTTCCAGGAAAATAAAAAAGATCCTCACTGAGAATATGACGTAAGGAAGCCCATGTCTTGCTACAAGATGAAGGAGGGAGAGAGAGAGAGCAGTGTGGGGTACAGAGAAAGTAAAAGACAGAGACAGAGAGATGCTCCAGTCATAGCCTTCACATTAGGAAAGGATGCTAAAAAGCTCCCTTTCACAGGTATACTGTTCCCAACACCTCCATCCATAGAGCTGCATAACTATTTATTTGAGAATGAGAGGCAGAAATGTTAAGGTTAGCATTGCTTGACCACTAAAATATATTTGTAATTATAAGAGATGGAATCCTTTCCAATAGGAGACTAGCTGAAATGCAGTAATGTGATTTTATACTTCTCATATTCTTCATGTTTTAAGAGCCTCAAAATTTTTTTTATATGTTCTGATATTTGGTGTCTTCTAAAAAACCATGACTGCACACCTGGTCTTTCCTTTCCTCTGTGGTTTCTCTGTCCCCCCATTCATCTCGAGGATTGCCTCAATATTTCCGTATAGAAGTAAAGCAGACATTCTCCTCTCTTCCTTTTTAAAAATATTTATGTATTATTGCATTAGTATGTGTACATAGTTTTAATTCTCAAGCAGTAACATAGGGACCATAATAATTAATAGTAGTCTCCCATCTCACACCTTCCCACCTGAGTCCTGCTTTACTCACACCAATGAGGTAACTTCACATTTTTGAAGCATAAACACAGAACTTCAGAAAAAGTGCTACTTATTTGCAATGGAATATTACTCAGCCATCCGAAGGAAAGAAATCCTAACATTTCCAACATGAAAGCATTATGCTGAGTAAAATGAGCCAGAGAAAGACAAATACTACGCGGTATCATTTATATGGGGAATCTTTAGAAAAAGAACAAGTCAAACTCATAGAAACAGAGAGTAGATGGGGGAAATTGGAAGATGTTGGTAAAAGGATACATAATTTCAGCCATAAGATGAATACGGTCCGAGGATACAACGTAAAACAGGTGACTATAGTTGATAACACTGTATTGTATAATTAACATTTGCTAAGAGAATAGAACTTCAATGTTCTCATCAAAAAATAAAAAAAATAAAAAAAAAAAAACAAGAAAACCCAGAACTTCCCCAAGTTCCTACTATATCTCCCACCTACTATCATCTCTCCTATTACTATGGATGAGCTTGGATGAAGCCAGGCCCCTGTGCACTAGACCCTGTCTCCTTTCATTTGCTCAGGAACAACAATCTTCCCCTCTCTCTCCTGCAGCATCCATTCTTTTCCTCTCTACTGAAACATTCTCATTAGCATATAAACATTCCATTTATCCTCCCATCTAAAAAAATTAACACTTATATTGATTCCTGTTGCTTCCTCCAGGTTCCACTGCCTTTCTCTTCTTTTCTTCACATACACCCACAAAAACTTTCTAAAACAATTGTCAGTACTCACTGTCTTTTATTTCTCTCCGACTATCTATCATGAACCTAACTGCAGACAGCCTTTCATCCCCTCCACTCCACCGAAATTGCTTTTATTAGGTTAATAATGACTGTCCAATGCCAAATTCCTCTCCTAACTTGACCTGGCAGCAGCGTTTACTGCAGTCGATCTCTCTCCTCCTGGAAATATTGTCTTCACTTGGCTCCCAGGACACCGCCCTCTCCTGGTTTTTCTCCTCCCTCTCTGTTCAGAAGAAATGGTCCTTCTGAATCTCTTTAGCTATTTCCTCTAATCTTTAAATGTTGGAATTCCTTCAGTTCAGTCCTTAGACCTCTCATTCCACCTGTACTCACTCCCTACATGATCTCATGCAGCCTCAAGGCTTTAAATCCATCTATGCATTAATGACTGCCAAATTTATATCTTCAACCAAAATCTCTTCTCTTACACTCCAGCTATCTACTCCATATCTTCACTAGTCTGTCTCGTAGACATTTCAAACTCACTTCATCCAAGCCAGAGCTCCTGATTTTCCCCTGCCACCTGTTTTTTACTGCAGTTTGCTCCCATCTCACTTGGTGGCAACTTCCAGCTGCTCCATGAACTGCAGAATCATTATTAATTTTTTTCCACACCCCATATCACATTCATCAATAACTCTTATTAAATTTACCTTCGAATTATATCCAGAATTCAGCCACGTCCCACCACTCTACCATTACCACCATCATCTCTTGCCTGGATTAGTTTAATAGCCTCCTACCCATAGTCTTCCATACCTTTGCCCTTGTCTCCTTTCAGTATAGTATTAACACAGAGAAGCCCTTTATTTTAAGATTTTTTTTTTTTTGGAATGTTAAAACTGGTGAGCAGCGTATTGAGAGAGGTGGAGAAAAAGGAGCTTCCAGCTGATGGATTAAGCATATATGAAAACTCTTCAGTAATATAGAGAAAAAAACCTCAAGAGCAAGAATATATTATAAATAAAAGTCTTTCAGCAAGACGAACACACAAGCACCCACTGCAGTGATGTCTTCTTGAAGAATGCTCATTTACAGATTATTTTTGTAAGATAGAGTTAGCTACCTCCGATAATTCATCTTTTACTAGAACAATATCATAAGAGTCCATTTACTTTTCTAAAAGTGCATCCACTCTATCATTTAGATATCCAGTTTTCAGAATGCATTCAACATTGGCCACTCTATCTGCCATTCTTAAATTTCCTTGAGAGTCTCCCAGCAGAGTTATGTTGCTATTGTCTTTTAGTTGATTGAAATATTCTGTGTTCTTCAACGCACCATCATGTTTGTTAAATATGCAAATAAATTCTCCTTTAAATCCTTTGAGCATCCCACCGTCATCAAAATCCATGAAGTTGGAAACTACTTCGACATTTGGATAATAGACACCAGCTTGACAGATAATCTCCTCTAGCATATTACCAATACCAGCCAAAAATATGAATACAGGGATTCTGTGTTGTCAAAGCTTATCAAAGAAATTCTCATACCCTTCCTTGAGCAAAACGTCAGATTCTGCCACAATTTCTTTAATTTTAGCTTTCGGTAAAGTCTGTTCATCAAGCAAACTGTGTGATTTAGTGTACCATTCTACCATATAAGGGTACTCTCTTCTATGGTAAGAACAGAATCAATTTCGGTAGCATGATATTTTTCTTTTAGTTGCAATGACTTTTTCTGACATTCACCTAAAACCAGATTACAGTTGACAATGACATTATGACATGTTGGACATCTTTTCCTTTTATAGGAAAATCTATTCAGTGTCATATCAAAGTATATTTTTCTCTGAAGTTTGACAGCTCCTCCTTTGATAAGACCACAGATAATTTCTTCTACTTTTGTAGGTTCCTGATGGGAACTGAAATTTTCTGGAATTCTAGAATCATTTTCACACATCAGCAGAATCTTGATTAGTCATATCTTGGTTATCCAATCTGTCTTTGAATTGGTCCTAGAACAACAGCATAGGTGGTAAGCACTATCCAGAGATGCAGAGGTTGCATATAGGCATCTCAATGATCTTGTTCTTCCACCCTGGCTTCCTCTTCAGGTGAATATATACTAGGCCAGCACTAACCTCACCACCAGGGTGCAAACACTGGCAATGGTTACCACGCCCACCCACGCCGCGGCTGCTGGGTCCATGGAGGGAGACTTGTGAGCCTCATGAGGCTCCCCAACCAAAAAGAAGCCAGAGAGGCCCTCTTAAGGCACCAACCAGGTCACCATCTTGTTTGTAATTCTGCAAGGGATCCCAGTACCACACACCACACAAACCAAATTCTTTACTGAAACATTTAAAGCCCCTCCATGTGACCCTCTGGTGCTTTTCTGCACTCACTTCCTTCTCCCGCATCATAATCTTGTTAAGCTCTCTTCCACTACACTGCCCTTCTCTAACTTCTGAACATTGCAGGCATAATCCTACCTTAGTATCTTTGCACACACTGCTTCAGCTGCCTTGATTGCTCCTCCCCAAATATCTACATAGCTAGTTCCCTTATTCTTTCAGGCTCTGTGTAGATATTTTCTGCAAAGCTTTCCCTGGCCATGCTGTCTAAAATTTCAATCTCCCATGCTGACATGTTCAATTACCTTTTCCTGCTTTATTAATTTTTTATTTACTGCTTATCACTATCTAACATACTAAATATTTTACTTTGTTTTCATGTTTATTGTTGGTCTTTCTCATTAAAATGTAAGCTCCATCATAGTAGAGATCATCTGTTTTGGATTTCTGCTGTTTCTCAGGCACTCAGAACACTCACTATTTATAGGGACTCAGTATTGATTGAAGTCATATATTATAGTTCTCTCTTTGATAGACTGAGAAGCTTGTGCACAAAAACTCTTGAAGTTGCTCATGTTACTGAGCTATTTTCATTTATTAGGGTATTTTCCACCATTAGATTTAGAATTTTCTACATATATTGTCTCAATAATAGGAGAAATCAATTGCAGCTTGAAAATGAACAATATTTTTCCTGAAATTACTTGTTTATACATTTAAATTATTATTTCACATTTGTACAATTTTGCATTAAGACAAACATACAAGGATGATTACTGCAGTATTATATGTAAGAGCAGAAATTGGAAAATCCTAAATACCCATCAATAGAAGACTGGTTAAATAAATTATATTGCATTCATATAATGGCAAACTTCTACAGACATGACAAAGATTGATGTATATCCATCCATAAGTACTGATTTGGATATCATATCTTCAAGACCTATTACATGCTCTACAATTTCTTACCCACAATTCTAAAATCCAAAACACTCTAAAAATTAAAAGGTTTTTTTTTGAAATGTAATTGGTGGCAAAATTAGACCAGTTCTAAACTCACTTGACGGCAAGTATCTACCCATCCTGACATGAAAATATGTAGTCTTAATTGATCTCACTTGGTGTGAATAGAACACTCCTACCTTCCAGTGCAAAAACAATTAATTGCATTTAACTGTGGGTTACTGCCTCAGACTCCACCAACTGTGTTGTGTGATATTTGGTATATGCACAGTATCACTACTCTAATACCCAAAATATTCTGAACTCCTAAACTCAACTGGTCCTAAATGTTCTCAACAAGGAATTATGGCCTATACTAAGTAAATAAACAAGATTCAGAATAGTGTCTATGAGATGATCCAATTTGCACCATTTAAAAAGACACATACACTGGTTTATGCCTAGAAATTCTGAAAGGAATATATATTTTTTATAAAGAAAGAATTTACATTGATTATTTCTAAGGAGTGGAACAGAAGGAATTGCTGAACAACTCTATCATCACAGGAACTGGCTCATCTCCTGGGGCCTGGAGCCTGGAGCCTGGAGCCTGGAGCAGCAGGTGGGAGCTCCTTGGTCTTTCTCTGTGGTGCTGCCCTGAGATGATTTGACTTCGATCGCCTTACATCCCAGTGTGTATCTGCTCAAGATCACATGCTCTAGAGACAGAAGCTGATTAACTCATCTTAAGCCACACCACCTGTGGGTAGAGGTAGGCCGGAGAGATGTAAGGAAGTCTCCTTAGACTGACAGTGCAGAGGGGACCTCCCCAAAAGAGGCAATGCTCAGGCTTTTACAGAGGGAGGAGAATGACCTGCTGGGCAGACAGCTGAAATGGATGTCAGCAACACATGGCACAGGACCTGATCTAACTACATGTGTCTGCCGCTTACTACCTGTTTTTTAGTAACTTGGTAAAACTCTTAAGCCTTCTGGGCCTTGTTTTCTACTGAGAGAGGGAGAAAGACTTCTACGGTCTCACAGCTCTAACAGTTCAAAGATGGACTAGACAAAATATCTCTGAGATTTGAAAGTGCATATGAATCTTGTTAAAAATAGAGGTCTTATTAAAAATACAGTTTCCGATTCAGCAGATCTGGGGTGGCCTGCTCAAGCTCCCAGGTGATGCCGAAGTTACTGGTCAACCAGACCACACTTTCAGTAGCCAAGTCCCAGAACACTGTGCTGTGGTTTGCACGGGATGGGACACTAAGCCAAAGTTAGCAAAATTTGAGTAAAATTTATAGTAGTGATACACTTACCAGAACTTCCTTGCATATCCATTGAAAGTATAGACATAAGCACTAATGGGGCTTGTCCTTTGTGAAGGCAAGTGACTTTCATTTAATCATTAATCAATAAACGAAGAGTTTATCCATATATTGATGCTCTGAAGTATAACCTAAGAGCTTTTTCATCAACCATGTTAGGTACTTAAGAAACAAATGATTGTAACTTTGGCTTAGAGCTAATACAAAATATAATCACTTTTCAACATTTTCATGATTAATATAAACTTCAGAGAATTTTTTGAGCTGTAGACCAATCTATTGTCCAATAATACCAGGATATTAACCAACAGAACTTAGCTTGGGCAGGCCCCTGTGGAAGCCCTAGGTTTTCATTTATGGCTATTCAAAGTCAAGTACACAGATGGGTTTCAATAAATAAATCATTATAATGGAACTGGTCTAAAGTGAGTTGAGTACACTACTAAAAGTATCAGAATGAGTTATCTAAGGCTGTGCCTACATTAAGAAGTTAAATCCCCCTCTGATAGGTTTGATGGTGTTTAGTCTACATTAGATATAATTTTAGAAGTCAAGTACTCTCGTGTCAGACATTTCCAAATTACACTTTCAGACTAGAAACCACATCAAAAACCTTAGTTGATTACAACATTAATTACCCCTAATTAAACATTTCCCCCTCTGCCAGCGTTATTCCATTCTCTCCCTGGCATTACACTGGCATGCCTTGGGGACACAGGAAGTTGGGATAATCGAATAATATAATAACCTGTGAATTATTGAATAGGAGAGTGTTCTGGCTACTTCGAGTTATAATTCACCTAAAAGACATAAAGTAGTTGAATTTTTTTTTTTTAATTCTTAAAAGGCAGCATTTTGTTCTAAGCAGACAACTAGATGCCACGAGATACTAGACAGTGAGAGCTAAAAAAAAAATAACTATGAGGAAAGGGCTTCTAAGTAATAAGAGACAAAATCAAGTAAATGAATAAATATTTAATATGACAAGTGGTAACAAGGAACATCTGGAAGCACTCAGCCCCGGAGGCAAGCTTTACCCACTTAAACTTAAGGATCAAGCAAACCCTCTGTCACTGGTTACAGCAGGCGTTCTCAAAAAACTATCAGCGTATCAGTGGCAATACAGTGGAGTCCAGCTGGAAAAGAGGTGCACTTACAGCAGGTTAAGAGTGGAGGGGATATTTAAGACCTACTCATTTAACTTTCAAGTATATAATTATTGTTGACTCAAGTCACTATGCCATGCATTTGATCACCAGAACTTACTCATCTTCTAAATCTGTACCCTTTGACCACCATTTTCCCTTTTCCTCCAGCACCCAGGCCCTGGTAACCATCATTCTACTCTCTAATTCCTATGAGTTCAGCTTCTTTAGATTCTACATATAAGTGATATCATACAGTATTTGTCTTTCTCTGTCTGACTTATTTCACTTAGCATAACGCCCTCAAGGTCCATCCATGCTGTCACAGGGAATAAGATTTCTTTCTTTCTCGTGGCCAAATAACATTCCATTGTATATGTATCTTCTTTAAACACATCTTCTTTAAACACTCATTCGAAAGTTATTAACAAAGTAAATCTTAAATGTCCACTCCACAAAAAAAATAAGAAATAAAAAAATTGTAATTACGTGATGTGATGGAGGTGTTAGCTAAAACTAGGGTGTTATGGTTTGAAAACTTGGAAGTTTCCTGAGTGAAATCTAAAACTGGGCCCCATACACAAAGGGCAAGGAGAGACCTAAGAAAGAAGCAGACCATTCCAGGTAGGTAGATGGCAAGTTTAATAAGCAAAGGAACTTATATATGAAGCTTGTCTTGGATGGCCTCAAGATGAGTGGATCTTTGCAACTATCCACCGGAATCTTAAAACTTTATACAGAGGCCTTAACAAGGTTCAGTTATGTAAACCATCCAGGTGTTCTCAACAACATCTTATTCTCTCGTGGTTTGTCCTTGAAAGGGTACCAGCTATGGGAACGGTGAGCAGAACCGTTCCAGGGATGGGGATGGGGAGGTTAGGAGACTTCGATTGCCTGGGTCTAGCTCACCGGTCAGTCAGCACTCACGTCTTCTCAATGACCTCCATCAACATGGTGGTAATCATTTTGTAAACCCAAGTTTATCATATCAACACATTGTACACCTTAAACTTACATAATGTTATATGTTAATTATATCTCAATAAAGCTAAGGAGAATGTTTCGAATTAAATAAATAAAGATAAACACACACATTCTACAAACCATATTATCTATCTCTAGATAAATTCTGCTCTATAAATTAGAGGAACTCTAACACAAATGTATACAGTAATGTGTATAAGGAAGTTTACTGAAGTTTCTTTATAACAGCAAAATATTGAACTTAACCTTAGTGCTTATAAACAAAAGATGGATTAAAAATCTAGGGTATATTCGTCTAATAGAAAGCTATTTGTTAGGTAAAATTGATGAAATACAGCCACATGAATCTGTGCGGATAAATCTTTAAAACAATATTGAGCAGGAAAAAAAGCAAGTTATACAAGTGTGCTTCCTATATGGTAAACACTAAACATATCCAAATCGATATCATCTATTGATGTAAACACATAGGTGTAATGGATGGGTAAAAACACGTGTGGAACGAAGAATCATCAACCTGAGAGCAGTTATTACCTCTGGAAAGGGAAGTGGGAAATTGCATCAGTAAAGGTACAAGCATAGTTACAACTGCATGATTAACGAGTTGTTAAATTAAAAGATCAGAAACAAATATGTCAAAACATTAACATGTTAGAGCTAGGGCTGCTAGGCGCCCACCTCATTTTAGTCCTTCTCTTTCATTCAGTCTTTGTGATTGGCTGTAATAACAAGGGAAACTGTTATTATGAACCCTGGGAAGCTATTTGTACTGTTGCTGCCTTAGGTAACTGGGGGTTTTTTTTTGTTTTTCATGTGATTATGAAAACTAAAAGTTAGTCACAGTGGAGAACATTTAAAGGAGAAGAGAAAAGTGGGCAGAAGTCAGGGAAGGCAAATGTCTGAGAAACCTCTCATAAGAGGAACTTTCCATATAATTACCAGATACCACAAATTTGCCTCTAGAGAAATCTCCAGGTCACAGTGAGAATATTCAAATCTCCTGGAGTCTTAGATAAGAACCAGGAAAAGCTTCAGTGATAAAAAGTGTTCTATTTAGTAACCTGGGCATAAAATGTGTATTAAAGAGAGATCAGAATTAAAATGCTTTGAAGAAGGGAAGTATCATTTAAATGCTAAAGTATCATTTAAATGCCAAAGGGGTGTGTGTGTGTGTGTGTGTGTGTGTGTGTGTGCGTAGTTTTAGTAGTTAATAGATTTATTATAAATAAACAGGGTACAGTTTATAATCTTCTTGGTTCCTTGTCCATACAAAGCAGAGAATTTGCTTTGTATGAACTCTGGAAAGCTATTTGTACTGTTTAACAATAGTTAACAGTATTATTAAGAACCCGGCATTCCTGTAAGGACAATCTTAGAGAATGGGGGCTGTAAAGATAGAAAAATGTGCTTCAGTTTGAAGTCAAACTTGTATTTAAATCTTGATTCCACTACTTAACTGCTTATATGACCTTGGTCAAATCATTAATTTCTCTGAGTCTTAGTTTTTCATATATTTAAGGTGAATGCTTAATTAGCTAATTATTTCCCACATTATTGTCGTAGGATTACATAAGGTAACTCTACAATTTTGCAACTTGCCTGGTGCATGAGGTAATATCTGTGCTTAATAAATGGAAAATACTTTTGTTATTATCAACAAGAAACAAAGGTGCAAATTCTTCCTGAAACTTACACAATGTTACAATTACTGGGAAAACAAAAGTCAGTCAAATGTTTAACTTGTGTAATGCAAAACTAGTTTGAATGCATTTTTACTAAATTGCTTAATTTTTATAGAATTTACTTAATTTTATTTTGTTGTTAAATAGAAGAAACTTCATTCCTGGATATGTTAAAATCAGCCTGATTATAAATTCATCAAAAGCACATCTCATATTTTGTTGATTCAATAAGAGAAGCTTAAAAAATGTTAGTTATTCTTCATTGAACTGCTCTTGATGTCAGGAAAATACCTAAACTTCACAGTCCTAAAGAAACCACTAAACTATTATTGAGTCAAAAAATTGTTGGAACTAGAGTTTTTTCAGGCAGAGGAAACAGCAACCCTCATTCACATCAAGCTTTCTGAGCAGTTCTGGTGGGGATTTGCTGTGAACAGTTCTTCTCCAAGATATGGCTTTATCTTCCCCTTGCTTTGTCCATCTCCGTTCATCTCTGCTGTTCTCTTCACCTCCTCCACCAACAAAACAGGAGCTTTACTTGTTAATGGAAACTGGTTTTCACAGTAGGAACTGTGTAAGCAGAAAACACACCTGAAATTAGTTTCTTGGAGATCTAAGGTCAGAGTTCCAAGTACTAACTCAATGCCACCAGATGCCATACATTATGATTAAGAAGCCCAGGCTTTGTACTCAGACAATCCTGTGTTCAAATCCCAGCTCTGCTACTTACTAGCCAAAGTATCTAAAGTTAGTACCTCTCTAAGCTTAAGTTTTCTCTTCCGTAAAATAAAGTCAATAATATAACCTATCAGGCTGTAAAGATTAGTTGAAGTTAATAAGTCTTAGCGTTATCTTTGACTTCCCTCTTTCTCTCACACACTTCCAGCTAATCCGGTTGCCTTGTGTTCAGAACAAATATTCAGTATCTGATCAATTCTTACCAACTCCATTGTTACTATTTGGTCTGAGGCCTCATCTTTGCTCGCCTGCTTTATTATATAGTGGGAATCACCTTCCAACTCATTGTCTTACTTCCACTTTCATCCTCTTAGACAGAATGACCCTTTTAAAACGGAAGTGAGACATGACATCCCTCTGCTCAAAGTCTTCTAATAACTCTGTATTTCATTTCAAGCGAAAGCCAAAGTCCTTCTCATGGTCAAAGGCCCTGTGTAATCAGCTCGCTAAAACCCAGTGCCGAGCCACATTGACCTCTTTATGGTTTCTTGAACTCAACAAACTCATTCTTGATTTAGAGCCCTTAACTTGATGGTTCCTTGCTGCCAACATTTTCTCCTCCAGATAACCACACAGTTTTGTTCATAGGTTTCAAAACTTTGCTCAAATATTGCCTCAGTTAGGTCCGTTCTGACCAATCTATTTAAGATTACAGCCCACCTCCCCTCATACACACACACACTCTTTCCAATTTCCCTGCTCTATATTTTTCAGAACATTTATCACCTTTCTACATACTATATAATTTACTTATTGATTGTGTTTATTGTCTGTCCCTGTTCGCTACTGCATAAGTTCCACAAGGCAAGAGTTTTTTTTTTATTTGTTATTCATTGATGTATTCCAAACACCAAAGGTGGGCCTGTCTGGCACACAGGAAGCACTTGAAAACTATTTACTGAATAAATGAATAATGATGCATGAAATGTACTTGGAACATTGTCTGATACACAGTAAGCATTTATTTGTTAGTCTTAAAAAAGTGAGTATAGCTTTGATATTGATACAAAAGCAGGGAATGACTGCTGGCATAAGTTCTGGAATCAGAGATAACCAGAGGCCGGAAAGGAAGCATCAGACAGGACCAGCCTCTGGCCTTATAGTCATATGATGATGAAAAACTAGACAGCCTACTTCATGTTGAATCTTACTTCATTAGGTCTGTCCTTTCTTCATATTTTTTTCTTTAAATAAAATTATTCCAACTCATTTAACCTTTCTTCAAAGACATTGCTTCCAACCTTTCATCTTTATTATTATTACTCTGTGAGCCCTGTGAAGTTAGTTCTCTCACAGTACTTTTATATAATGTGAAGTTCACAGTTGAATGTCAGAAACAGACACACACAAAAAAAATCCTCCTCAATCGAGCAGCTATTTTGAATAAAAGTCTTCAATTGTCGCATGCTGAAGAATCACAGCAGAGAACAGCCCCCTTTGAGTAAATGATAAGACTGTCTTAGGATGGTATCTTCCTGGTTTTCGTCTTCTAGAATTCACAGTCCCTTTGGCCAGAAAGGATCATGAAGAGAGCAAACTCCCCGGCATCTATAGTTGTCATAATGTTGTATGACACATGCTTCATCCAAATTCCCTCCCAAAATGGCTTTTCTAAGAGTATCTGCTCAACAGTGATTTTACTACAGAATATTAACAGATGTTTCTTAGGGAAAAAAGGGGAAAGTGTGGCTCTTTAGTCAATTTAATTTAAGAAATTATGTAATCAATTTTAAGAAGATTTATTTACTACAGGATTCTTGGAAATTTCATTTGCTGATGTGCAATTATGAATATCCAAGAGGATGGTATAATATGCAACATCTCCTAAACTCATCAAGTCAAAGTAGGCCTTTTTGAAAGATTTTCTTGAGAGGCCTATTTCATTCATTCAACAAATATTTATTTAACACCTACTATGTGCAAATGTTGTAAGCACCCAGGCTTCAGTGGTATATGAGAGACAACAAAATTCATATTTGAAAGTTGATAAATGTGATGAAAGGTAAAAATCAGGCTGCCGTAAGAACATTTAAGAGACAATGGTGTTTAGAAAATGCACTGTGTAAAAGCCTAACTTAATTGTTTTCATGAATCAATTTTATCTTCAGGTGATTAATTACAAATTGTTTATCATTTACTATGTACATAACACTGTACTAAGTGATATTTGGAAATATAGGTTCATAAGACATGAACCTTACTTTAAAAGAACTTCTCTAATTGAAGAAAAGACCAATAAAAATAAAATAAACAATACAGTCAGAATAAAATTACACATAAATTTGAATGGTTCAGATACCATTAAAATGCTACCTATCTTTCAAAGACAGTTTCTGGGAAGCCCTCTCCCAACTCTGAAATTGGCTGTACCTTACGCTGATTTTTCTAATACTTCTCACATACCCCGCCTTATAGGACAGTGGTTTGTGTATTTCTCTGAACTACCAAACTAACCAGCCATCTTTGTGGTACAGACTCTGGATCTTGACTGTCTTTGCCCTCCTCACAGCACACAGTCATTTGTGGGAACCAAAAAGGTATAATGGTTAAGATCAAAGCCTTGGAGTCATACCGACTGGTTGAATCCTGGTGTTGGTTCGAAAACTCAGGAGTTCCATGAGTGAAATTTGAACACAACTGCCCCCCCGCTCTACCCCCCACCCATACACACAGAGGTCAAGGAGAGAGCAAAGAAGGCAGACCACTCCAGATTGGTGGGTGATGGTTTTAACAAGCAAGGAAACTTACTTATGAGGCTTGCCTTGGATATCTACAAAAGTAGATCTCCACACTCACCCGCCAGAAGCTTAAAAGTTTATATAGAGGCTTTAACTGGGTTTAGTCATGTATACCATCCAGATGATCTCAACAACACATTACCCTCTCAAGGCTGTGTCCTTGCAACTTCTAGTACAGGGAAGGCAGGTGGAACCCACATTTCAAGGACAAGGGCGGAGTGTGAGGAGCCTCTGATTGCCTGGGTCTGGCTGGTGGGTCAATCAGCATTCACGTCCTCTCAATGACCACCTCCAACACCTGGCTCTGGCTATAAAACTTTGTGCAAATTTCTTAATTCTTTGGGCCTTGGTTTTTTTTGTTTGCAAAATGGAGATAATAATACCCATATCTACCTAATCGTGTTATTGTTTTAGCAGAGATCAGTTTTAGCAGAGATGTCGGATATAAAATAATTTAGTGCCTGACAAGGTAAGTTCTCTGTAATGGAACATATTGTTGTTATATTTATTGTTATTGCACGATGCCCTATAGTAAGAGCTTAGGCAATATAAGTGTTGAAGGAAAGGGTGAAGGAGGTCAGGCACTAGTGGACATGGCCCATCACCTCAGTTGTCTCTCACAAATTTGCAGTACAAATTAACTTAATTAGCTACCATAGATCAAGGCCAAGGGGCAGCAAGGTGGCATAAATGATGTTGAACAGACATAGAAAAGTCTGATAATGTGGTAGAGAGGACTTGAAATGGAGGCTGAAATGTTCAGATTTGATATAAAGACCATGGATAAAATGAAAGACTAATGAAGAAGAAGTAGTTTTCAAGAAAGATTAACTTGCCAATCACAATCAACAGGAACAGATGGAAAGAACCGGAATCTAAGAGACCTGTAAATGACAGGCATGTAAAATAATGTTGTCAGATCTAACACAGAGCTCTTCTTTACACTCAGTGATTAATAAATGAATGAGGGTCTAGATAAATGGGGAGTTAGCGGGGGAATGACAATGTTCAAGGTTGGTTAGTTGCCATGAACTGAAATACCCAGACCGTAAGTATGAATGATGAACTCCAGGATGGCATGAGGCATATCATGAAGCACCAAATACTTCCTTATGAAACGTATACTTTTCCTTAAGAAAATTACAATTTCTCCACATCGTTAATTTAGTTACTAAGCATGAACATCGTTCACGTAGGGAATCTCCATGGATTTTTAACAATGGAACTTTAATTAAATACATTATGGGAAAGCAAGTGAGAAAAGAGTTAAATCTTTTCCAGGCGTTTCTTGGAAGATTACTCATATTTCTCTAAAGAATTTTTAACATGCCATTTTCTGCCTTGCATATATTTTACAGAAAAGAGTAAATACTGAAAATAGCTAAATGAGAACACAATGGTAAAATTGGATATTTTAAAAGATCTATTTTACTTTATTAAAATAATAAAATACTCACTTTCATCTGGTTACATTCTAATGACTTTCTGAATTAAGATAGAAATCTGAAGGCGAAATTTTTTTTTTTTTTAACTATTGTGGTTAAAGTCATGGGAACATTCCATCCCATTCCATTCTTTTTTCCATGCACTAACCTGAGAAGATTTGTTCTTGAAGATCCAAATTAGAATTATTTCCCATAGAAATAATGCTATAAATAAGCAAGTGTACTTGAATTATTATTAATTCTATATACTAGGTGTGTAATTTCCAGGCTAGACTACAAAAGATAGTTCAACTATGATTTACCTATTATATTACAAATTAATTTTGACACACATCAGTTCATAATTTTAGGACTCCCTGAACATTTAAAAATTGGGTTATCAACTACATTTAGGAAATTTCTATCAGAATGACAAGTGGATTTGCAGTAGCAAAATTTATACCTGAACAACACTTGCATGGCAGATTTCTAAAATCATAGATTTGCAGGATGCTAGAGCTAGAGATACCTTCAGAATCACCCAAACCACCTCCTCATTTTACATATAAAGAAACTGAGGCCAATGAGGTAAAACTATTTGCGCAAGATAACTTACTTAATAGACAAAACAGTTACCAAATTTTATAAACTTTCTTTTATAAATTTTATAAACTTTCTTTTCAACTGAGGATATGTCATTCATTCATTTATTTATTTATTCATTCTTCATTCATGTAGTGAAGAATTATTTGCTGCATTGACACTAATGTGCAGAATCTTCGGCTGGCTGCTGAGAGAATTTAAAGAGAATACAAATTGGCTTTTGCTCTTAACTAACTAAAACTAATTGGGCATAAAGACAGAGCATTAGAAAATTAAATTGCTGCACAAGAGTTACATAAACATAAAAGCTATGTCAGCATACATGATTACATGTGAATTGAGTTATTTAGATAATGTGTTGTGAGTTCAGAGGATGGAGAGCTCAGGGTGAATTTGAGATGTCAGAAAAGCTTTCATAAAAGACAGAATTTATATCCATCCACCTATCTGTCCATTAAAGAGACAGTACTGAGTATCCATCACTTCCTATATACTAAACCAAACCCTGGGAATATAAGGATGAAAGACATTGTCCTTGATCTCCAAGATTCACAGTCTAATAGGGAAGACAAAGAGAAGAGGGCAAGAAACACCAAGAGGCAGAAGATGCACGTAGGATATTTGTAAATATATGTAAATAGTTGTATTTAATATTTTAAATATAAGAGGGAGGATTGTGATTAGGGAGACAAGAGAATTAGGACATAAAATTTAAGAAAGCACTCATTCTCAAGGTTCTGCAAGTGCACAGGTCATGCTTGCACAGACCTGAAAGCGGGTAGTAACCCCTTAAATTTTGCATCCTAGACACCTTATTTGCTTCGCCCTAGTCCTTGCCCATTATCACTACTTAAGCATCATGCAAAGTGATAGAAAAACAAAACCCAGAAAACCTTTAATAGGGTCTGAATAAAATCTACCACTAACTACTATGTGATTTTGAGTAAGTTTTTTCATACCTCTAAGTCTCAGTTCCTTCTGCTTAATGAAGGTGTTGACCTAGATTAGTGCTTTTCAGACTACAACCTGCACAGCACATTGAGTCTTCAGAAATAACACAGATAACGAGAGACTGAGTGGGTAGAGCTCTAGATCACCAACCCATGCTTTAATCAGACTAGCAATATTTTATTAGTGTTACGTAAGCTGACTCTTATACATTCTTTTTAAAACAAGTTTTCAATAATTTTTTTAAAACATCAGAGAAATCAAATATCATGTCGACCCTAGATGATCTCTAATACCTTTGACAGTTGTCCATTTGCCTTTTCATGAGGAATCTGGTTTCTACCAAGGACCAGGGAGAACAGTTATAATCACAGTATTAACTAAATAATATCCAAGGGCATTGGTCTCTTGTCCATCCTATGGCAAGTGCATGAGTTTGGTTGTTCCCCACATAAAATGCTAAATGAGTCTTGGTGAGTCAGGTGCAGAAAAAGAAATGAGGGATAAGTCAAAAAACTAGATCCATTTGATATTAATCTAGAGGTATAGTGGGAGTTAACAATCTGTGACTGCTGATGCGGTAGACTTGAAACCAGGAAGTACTGATGCAGTTAAGTTTCATGCCCTTAAAATGATGCCTCGTGACTGTCACAGTACTTTCTATCTCCCCTTCAGAAATACTATTTAGTCAAAATTGGTTACAAATTGTTACACATGAAGTATTTGTTAAACAAATTCTGGACTAACTTTGTCATTAACCACTAAATATATTATTTGCTCGATTCTAAGAAGCAAGTTTATGATCTCTAAAGACGTGTGAGTGTTCACAAGCATTCTAAAGAAATAATCAGGAGAAAGGATATAGTGAGAGAAAGGATAAGAAGAAGCACAGTAGTCAGGTTCATGTTTGTGAGGTGGCACTGTTATTTAAGTAGCTATTTAAAATGCAAGTAAAACGCAGAGCCATAATTCTATTGTGTTAAACAAGAGTGGATAACTTCATGCTCCAAATGGGAAATACGCAGTATGACTTTTAGCTTTTTAAGAACACCAGGGACAAAATCGCTTTGATAATAAACCTTAGCCTTGTACCCAAATTGGGAGAGGTGCTTCACAAACAGGATGAAGAGAAAACAAGCTCCTTGGAGTGTTCACTTAGAGAATATTTACTTCACGTCAGCACTTTGAAGACATCATCTTAGTTATTACAACACTTTTAACTGGAAAGTATCAGTCCTACATATGGATAAAGAAACCAAGTTTCAGAGAAATTAAGTAAGTCGTCTCAGCCATAAAGCTAATAATAATGGCAGAGTTGATCTTCAAATCGAGGACTAATTCCAAATGAGAGCTTTTTCACTACCATCTCAAGGATGTGAAGGAAGAAGTATGAGAATATGATCATTTTCACGGTTAGTCCAGCATGCGAGGGTCGTAGTTCTCAAGAAAACACAACATGAGGCAAAGCAAGGGTGTGTTGGGGAAAAAGGTAGAAGCTGTGTAATCCCTTTCAGTTACTTAAGAGTTCTCCAAGTGAAAGGTGAGTGCGTGAGGAGGAGAGGGAGATGAGAATATGATAAAACATGACACACTCAGTTTTCTACAGCTTCTGGAAAGTTAAGGGGCACAGTTGTTTAGGTCACTACTATGTACCTCAGCACCTAGCACGATGCTTCTCTTGTTAAATCAATCAATAAATATTAAATGAAAGTTGAAGAGATGGAGATAGAGTTGGATGTGCCATCCCTAGCCCATGACAAATATGGGCTTTTAATGTACACATATATCTATCATATGTAAATGAAGGTAAAATGTATCCCTTTTGCTAAAAATAACTATAAAGCTTCTGCCTTTATATTTCACAGTCAGTTTTACTCCTGGACTGAGTAGGTAATTTCTCGTTGGATATATTTTCATCCCAATACTTCTCCTGACATGGTAGAGACTCCCCTCCTATATTTGCTTATTTACAGTAAACTTAAATGTAAATGTAACAGGAAATTAGAATGAGAACCTTTCTAACTCAGTTTGAGTGAAGCAATAATCAGACCATCAAAGCAAGAGTGAGACAACCCCCCTCACACACACCACCACCATAAGCAGATTTACAAGTGAAATGGACCTGAGAAATTGTTCCACAGCCCTTGATTCCTTTAATCAGTTAAAAACTACATAAAGAGTTTAGAGAGTGGGCAGGAGTTGGATTGGTGAAGAGAATACTTTGGAGAAGCCAGAGGCTCTGACCCACCCTCCACCTTGGATGAGAGGTGAAAACTTCTAACCACCGCTTAGAGACTACCACTCAGATTGCTCATTTTGGCAGCAGGTATGCTAATATTGGAATGATACAGAAAAGTTTAGCATGGCCCCTGCACAAGGATGACACGCAAATTTGTGAAACGTTCCATATATATATATATATTTTTTTTTGCATTGGTTGCACTGGTGCTGCCACTGTTCCTCTCTAGTTGGTAGAGAGAATCTGGGTATGCACTGTAAAAAAGGCTACCTCTCAGAGAACGGTATGCCCTAAATTTGGAGACACAGAGTACCAGTGCCTGACTCACACTTGAGAAAGCTCAAAATGGTTCTGCACAGGGGCCTGGTTCCCACCTAGGAAATCTAGACTGTGAGAGAAAGTGCTAACAACCACTTAAGGAGGTAGGAGAGGGCAGATCTTATTACCCATTCCCAGAGTTTTGTGGGCAAAGAATGTGCATTCTCAAGAACCAATGGCTTAGGTTGTATTGGGTCTTACCCGCTAATGCCATCTGCAGTGGACTGAGGTCTTTTGCAGAAAGAAGCTGAGGCAGATACCCCTGGGTTGCCCAGGGGTCGATAAAAGAATATAACAAAATTTCACCTGCTCAGGTCGAAGGACTTGTATGAGAGAAAGGCCTAGCAGAGGTATTGGCAGTTTGAACTATCAGCCTCAGGTAGAGAGTATGAAGCCAATGAACCTGGTCGATTGCTTGCCTTACCTCTCTTTATGTACCCCACTCACCTCTGACCCTGGTGGGGTCCAAAACTGCAATTCACCTGGTAAGTATAAAGATAATAGAGCAGAAGAACCATACTGAAGACTTCCATCCTGAGGCTAGCCCAGGCTGGAGGAGAGGAGTCCAAAGTTTTGATAATTAAACAAGGTTGGACATTCTAGTTACTGAATTGAAACTATTTTTACCAAAAATGACTGGAGGGCTTTTTATTTTCTGAAAGTACTAGAAAGGAAATGCCTGCCTAAGTCGTCATTTAGACTGGCAAAGTATGATTTTCAAAAGATAAATACACAACTCTCATAGATGCTAGAATACACATGTCAAAATTTATTTAACTCATTGTTGAGAAAGCCAAAAAGGATGTTAATGCTGGTCCAATGAGCATTTGAGAAACTGAATATTTGTGGGGACTGAATGAGGATAGAATATTGGAAGACTCAGAGATTAGAAACTAAAATAGCTAAACTCCTACAGAGCAATAAAACCATAACCTTTGGGTATTTTTTTATATGACAGAAATTATTTGCATCTCTCCTGGACAAAACTCTAAAAGTTAACATGCAACATCACCAAGTGTGAGTCATAATCAACAGTAATGAATGGCATATTCCCCTAGAAAATTAAGTAATCTTTGGGTAGGCTTGTGAGACAATACTCTAGTATGACACAGAGAGAACATATAGCCATCCTCTTGCCTTAGTTTCGGATTTTTAGTAATTTTTCTTGACCAGGGGAAATTAGCCCTTTCATACCCCTGGTCAGTTTTAGATGACTATGGGAAACAAAGATAAGGTTATATTTTGATCATGATCTGTGAGATATAGTTGTTCAACATGCTAGATGTATATTTTCAGGCCTGATAACGTAGCTCATGACTTCTTCTCCTGACCAGAATACAAGAGATCTGGTGATCTAATTCATCATCAGTGCACAAGACTCAGATGGCTGAGCTTGAGGAAAGAAAAAGAAGAGTTGAGATGAATAATCAGGGAACCACTAGAAGGCAAGAGCCTGGAAAAGGCTGATCTCCAAACACAGTGTTTACGATGGTCTCTGGGGATAGAAGTAGGTACAGTTTTGGAGAAGGCAAAAAGACCAAACACCAAACTTGGCTTATCGTTCAACTTCTGTAGCTAGCATTCTCCAAAGCAAAAATAGGATTTGTTTGTTTTCAACTGTACCCTACATTAAGGTTCTATATTTTCCCAAGTAACCTAAAAGTTTTTCCTTAAAAAGAAAAACAGGCACAACTGCCTACTTGACTAAAACATTGGTAACATATTTAGTTTAACCTAGTTACGGACAGGAAACTTTAATAAAACAACCCAACGTGTTGTAGGCAATGTTCTCGGTAATTTAAGATAGTCAAATGTTCTACAACGATCCAAAACTATGTTTGGTTCCTTGTTACCAACAGGACTGCACAGTCAGTAACTCCCCTACAGAGTGTTCTGACATTATGCAAATGTTTGTGGTGGTCAAGTCAAAGGAACACAGTGGTTGTTTGAGAGGGTGATACTATCTCCTTTGGTCACACATAGTGGTTTTTTCCTTCGAACAAGAAAAATCGCATACCAGAGCCAGAAGTGCCTTTGTTTTATTTCTGTAAACAAACTGGTCCGCCGAGCATAGTTTTTTTTGCCAGGCTGTTGTGATTCATGTTCTGTCCTTGAACAAGGCCATGAAGAGTTAACTGCTGCCTATTATGGCCTGCTATCTTCCTGTAATCTAACCCTGGAACTGGGCAGCTGACTAAGCAGTGGAGTCTTTCTAATGGACCCCCCTGCTAAAACAAACAAAGAAGTAGGTACGTGTTTCAAAAAAAAAAAAAGCTTATACTGAGAAAGTGGTGGAATAGCAATTGGAATAATAGAAAACTGAAAGGATGGAAAAACCCTAACTCATATGACAAAAAGAAGAAAGTATCTCCAGGAAGGAGTGGGGTGGGAAATAATCTCAGAACAGTGATATTTTTCTAACACCAAGAATGATCAGAAGATAATTTTTGAAGAATTAAAACTTCATTCTTTTTCTGTAAAATCATAGAAAAGTAATCAGTCATACTCGATAAGTGGAAAAATTTTTTTTTAATTTGAAAGAGCAATGGACACTACCACATACAGACTTGATAAAAGAATTTCTTAAAATGACAGATAAAAGGATCTTTTGAAAATCCAGGACTTGTTTGTTTAAAAATTCAGTAAATGTTGGCCAAAAACAAATCTGTCTTTTTTTTCAAAATCCCTTCATCTTTTCACACAGTGTATAATGAGGACTAGCCACTTTTAAGTATAGTAACTCAAGTATTAGAGTTAATATTTGCTCTGATTTTCCATGACCAGAGAATTGATTTGGTGAATAATAGCTTTAGCATTTTTTATTTGTCAGTCGCTAACTTTGTACTAATGATGAGAACATTTTTAAAAAAGGGTTAAAAACAAATGTTTTGATTTTCAATAATGTATACTAAAAGATAAAAATTAGAGATCTACAGATACATATAATCCCTATTACTTACACATGCCTTTGGAAAGAATAAATTGTTACTTCTATTTGAATCTAGTTCAAGTAAGGAATTACAATCTTTCAAAAAAACAAGTGGAACAACACTGAAGCCTCAAGAGGGAATTGTAGTCCAAGTCTCTCATTGCTTCACAGACTTAATTAACTGAGACCAGTAAGGCTGCCTTCTCTCTCCAAGTTTCTTTTTCTAGAAAACACCTTTCATGGAGAGAGATAAGAAGAAAGACTAGGGGATAAGGGGAACTAATTGCTCTGTTTAAAAGGCTTTTCTGGGTAGCTGAGATGGGGTTAAAAGAAAAGGTAATGCAGGTAGCTGAATTAAAGTGTGGTACTGGGACACAGTAAATGAACTCCTTGACTTTCAAATCTTTGATGTTCAGCTCCTGCTATGATGCAGAATGTATTCAGAATAAAAAATAAGAAACAAGAAAGGTAGTGAAAAGCCCAGCAGAGGATTTAAAAGTTGTCTGTCATTTTCTCTGTGGAAAATAATGAGTGACATTTTTGTGTTCTTGTGGAAATCGAATTGTAAACTCTCTTTGGCAGAAAGAATGAGGAATGACTATCTTTGATTGCATAGTTGAGGTTTAAGTACTTGCTACTTTGGGGAAAGGGTAGAGGAGTTTCTGGTATACTTAGAGGCTAGAAACAAGCTCTTAATTGCCCTTCACATGGAGAGTTCTCAGTTAAAATGATAGCCACCATTTATTAAATGCCTACTATGTGCCAGGCACACTGTAGGCACTTTAAGTATGTTATTCTAGAATATCCCAAAGATTAAAAAAAAATTGCAATTTAAAAAATCTGAATTATCCTACAGAATTCCAGTATCTAATACTAATGAGCCTCATTGCTGAAAAACAATAAGTGCTCTGACATCTATAAGTGCTAATTGCTATGAAGCTTCTTCAGATTTCTCATTCTACTACATTTTAGAACAGCCCAAGTTAGTTCTTTAAAAAACTAAGCTGATTTTTAACTGTCATGCCTTATATTCTTTGGTTATTTCTGAAAATATTTTTCTCTTGTTTTCACGAACAATAATATTACTGGGAAAGAAAAAATCAGAGGATAAGATAGTTATTTTCATACAGAAAGCATTCATTAATGGGTGATATTCATGAAAGACCATAATAGGTGTGAAAATTGATTCTAAATTTCAAATTGAAAATTCTGTAACAGACATTTCCCACATATTTATTTATGCTTTAATAAGAAGGCAAAATGCATTAAGTGTGGGGCATTCAAAAGACCTTTATATTCAAATTTAGGACACAGTTTTGTTTTCCAGATGTATTAAATAAAATGCTTTTGAACATATGAAATCACCTGACTTGTATACAGAGGACATTTATATTAAATATGGTAATTCCTGGACATCAAAAATAGGATATGATGGATACCCATCTAGGTTTCTGAACCTTTTACTTCTGTCATCTTTTATTCTAGAAAATACTACTACAATTCCTCTAATTTGGCCTTTAATTGGGACACTTCTGTTACCATTCCTTCTCTGCCATAGTCATTCATTTACTCATTTATTTATTCAACCTTTATTTAATACATATAACATATAGCTCATAGTGTAGATTCAAAGGGAAAAACACAGTCCCCCTTTAAAAATTATCTTACATTTCAGGAATCAGATAATTTTAACACAATGTGATATGCTATAATTATGGATAGAGTTATGTAAAGGCATTTTAGGAATATAGAGAAGGAAGCTTTTAACTGCTGAAAGGATGTGGGGGATATAAAAAAAAAAAAAAGGAGGTAGCCACAGGGTGAGTGGGGACAGGGCAGGAGAAGGGGATTGCAATATTTCAAGCAAAAGAAAGCTTATTCAGAAAAGAGGGTGGGAGAAAAGGACACCAGATTCTAGAAATAAATTATGAGTAAGCCTGAAGCACAGTTGTTGAGATGTTGGAAAAGTTAACTTGTGACTAGAAAAGACACAGATCAGGATCAGATGGCAAAGGCTAAGTAAGGACAAGGATTTTAACCAAATGGCCAATTGAAGATTTTAAACTGGGAAGGAAGTAACATCATCAGGTGCTCTGTTTAAAAGCTCCTTTTAGATGCATGAAAGAAAGCTGTACCAGAACACCAGTAAGAATCTGCTGTAGAAGTCTAAGCATGAAACAATGAAGATCTAAGCAAAATAAGTAGACTTGAGAGGCGTTTGGAAGGCAGAATTAACAAAATTCGTTGACAGACATATGAGAAGAAGAGAAAGGGGAAGAAATAGAGGATAGCTCCAAGATTTCTAGGTTGAGTAAATGGATACTGATGTCATTAGCTGAGACTATATAGTATCAGGAGAAAAAGCAGAGTCATAAGAAGATAATAAATTTTATTCGTGATGTGTTGAATTTGTGGTGACTGAGAGATATACAAGTGGAGAATTCTGAGCCAGATTAAAACCCTCAGGCATTGAAAGATTATATCTAGTGGCCTTTCAAATATTAAACTAAAAACAATACAAAACCATACAACAAATATAAGAAAAGCCAAAAAAACCTTTTTTTCTAATAATGACCACTTTGGCACTTAAAAAAAAAACATTAAAAAATGTAGATTTAAAAATATATACTTTTATATATAAAGATTTATTTATGTAAGTATTTTTACATATTGGTTTTGGGTTTTTTTGTTTTTTTTTCTGCTACTGCTTGTCACATGACAGAAATGTGCATAGACAGACTGCCTGTTGGGTAATCCAGCCTGGGAGATGATGAGCAGGCAGTGGTCAATCCTACTTCCTTCTCTGTAGCTTCCCACATGCTGAAGAATTCACGCATCTGCCCACAGCAAATATATTTAGGGTTCTATACTAACACAAGCCCGTGGAAATCAAGCAGAAAGGGACAGTTCATATGTATCTGATAAGTCCAGTAAATGAGTCTCATTCATGGCAATTCTTTTCTGCATCCACTGGAGTCAAAGCACTTCAATCACTCACTGCTTACTTTCTTATTTGATATACTCCCTGTATTTCCATATATGCCTGTCCATTAGGTAAATAGCACGTGTTTTCCATATGCCAATGTTTTTCTGGTTTCTATCAGAATCTCATGGAGGGCTTGTTAAGATAGATTGTTTGGTCCCACCCCCAGGGGTTCAGATTCAATAAGTCTAGGAAGGGACCAGAGAATTTACTTTTCTAACAAGTTTACAGGTGATCCTGCTGTTGCTGGTCTAGGAAATGCAATCTAATGTGCCAGTTTATCACAACCAAAGCGATTAGAAGAGAAATAGTCAATAAATTAATTTTTCAAATTCACTGAAGTAGACATAAGGAAAAACTTGCTAAAAATAGGATATATTCATTATGAAAGGACAACCAGGGTAATTAGAGTGGGCAGTCTTGCTTTTTAATAAAATGTGAAATTGTTTGCCCATGACATTCTACTTTGTTTTGATTTTGAAAAGCTGACCCTAAAAATATTTACAGGCAAGCATAAAGTCTTCCTACTTCTATTAAAAGTGCAATTAATGACTAAAAGGACAAAGCAACTAATTCTGCATTTCAAGACATTCTAGATAGCTTCCATGCATACTGGCATAGAGCAAGACCAATCCTTTGAGAGAATAAAAAGTAATTTGAATTTATAGTTCTTAGTTAAGATGCTGTTTTTAATTGCTTGATTTCTAAATTTTTGTGAAACACCTGCCCTACTCTGAGCAAACACTGACTTTCTCATTCAGTAAGTAATCTTCATTGACTACTTCACTCAGGCCTATATTACCTTGTTAAAATAATCTGGATAGTCTATGGCCATGCCACCCTGACTGTGACTGATCTTGTCTGATCTTTGAAGCTAAGCAGGGTTGGGCCTGGTTAGTACTTGGATGGGAGATCACCTAGGAATACCGGGTGCTGTAGGCATTAAAAAAATAAATAAAATATAAAATATAAAATAAACTTGATAGCAGAAAATTTTAAATGGCAAGCAAGTGTGAGGGATAAATCATATTTAAAAAGAGAAGTTAACATGGCAAGGCATGAAAATATTTTCAGTTAAATAGAATTTAGAATTTTCACGCAAATTTAGTATGAGCCAGGCAGCTCCCAACTTAGAATAAGTTCTATCTGAAAACCTCACTGGGAAGTAATTTGTTTGGAATTTCGAACAATTTCCAAATGACATTATTGTACATACTCTAAGGTTGCTAAGGAACTGTTTCCAAATCCATAGAAAATATCCTCAGGCTATTTCCAAATCCATAGAAAATTTACAATATCCTCAAGATAATTAAAATAGCTCTTTACTTGGAAAAGGTAGAAAAAACCCTTTTGTAATGTAAACTTTCTTTCTGATGGGATATTTTAAAAAGCCCCTAGTGGGAGTGGGCACTGCTTCATTACTAGCTGTGTGCCCTTGAGGAAGTCATTTACCTTCTTCTGACTTAGGTTTCCTCGGTAATAAATTGGTAGTGTTGATTAAGAGCATTAGAAACAAAGTTTCACTTGTAGTGTTGGTTAAGAGCATTGGAGCAATGTATGTAAACCCTCCTTCCCTCACAGTGCAGGTGCTGTCAGTATTATAATATGTATTACATATTTATTAACCACACATTCTGTACCAGTTAGAATACTAGTAATAGTCATGTTATTCCATTTAATCATCAAAATAATCTTATGAGGTAGGTATTGCTATTTTTATTGTTCTAGTGAAGAATAGAAAAAGAAAATGGTTTAAAATTTTAATATTAAAAATTAGTCCCTAAGGAAAAAACAGATTTAACTAGAGAAGAGTGATAATTCTGGGCTGTTAGTTTTATCACATTTACAACTATTATCTTGATGATCTTTGCAACTACCCTTTGAAATTGTAATGATTGTTTTTTTTCCCTTTTTATACGTAAGTATTCTGATACTCAGCACATTTCAAATTCTAATCTAAAGTAGGTAACATGGGACCAGGAATTATATGTAAGAGATTCAAGTTTATACAATTCCTATCTCAGTTACAAAGCAGTGGTTTCAGGCCAAGACAATGTGGGCACAGGATAGAACAGCCTACAGAAGGTGGTCAGTGGGAAAGTAATAGGTATAATCCATTGGTTGAATGTGCCAGTCGTTCCAAAATGAAGTATTTATAATTTAGGGAATGTTATAATTTAATGGATGTAAAATTTGCTAATGCTCTATAACTCTGTACTGAAAAATTAGTTGCAAATCTCTTGGCTCTTAAGGAAGTTCTTTATAAATAAATAGTTTTGCTTACTGTGGAGAAATACATAATTTCTTTGCAATGAATCAGGGATTTTTCAGCCAGTACATTACTATATGTGAAAACAGAATCTAAACTATTTCTGAAGCAAAAACAAGTTAGTTAGCTATTTTAATGTCATATCCTGGTTATGATGTGCATCAGATTAACGGTATAGTGTGAAGCAGAGACCCACATGATATCCATATTATTACCAACCCGAATATTGACTGCAGTTAGCTAAGCCTTGTCTTATTAGATGTCACAGGTTAAGGAAGTTCTGCTTATAGATAAGACAGATCTTAAGGTTTAAGGGTGAGAAGGATTTTAAAGAAAACAGAAGGTATAAATATAACAGGTTTGGTCATTCAAATAATTTATATTGTTTTTTCTCTGAATGGAATTTTTAAGAATTAATTTAGCACTGAACTCTATTACTCATTAAGCATTAGGCTAGGTGCTGAAAATACAAAGATAAGAATGTTCTTGCCTTAGGATTTCACTGTCTAATGGGAGGATATAGGAAACTGCTAGTTACAAAACAAGGAGATTAGCACCATAATGAAGGCATGAATCTGCAGCTGTGAGAGGGATGAGTCCTGGAAAGGCATTATTCATCTTTCTCCTGGCTTGACTTCCAAATGAGAATTTGCTATCTACTGGAACCAAAAATGACCTGGATTTTTAAAAAATGTTTTGTTCCTTCATATCCTTCATCGAGCTTCCCCAAATGCTGATTTCAAAACTAAAAAATTAACATTGGTACAGTATTTTAGTAGTTTGTGTCTTTTTTGCCCCCAATGTGACAGTTCCTCAGATTTTCCTACTGTCTTTCGAGACCTTGATGCTTTTGAATATGCCTGGTCAGGTATTTTGTAAAATATCCTCCATTTGTTTTTGACTCATGTTTTCTCTTGATTAAACTAGGGATTTAGGGAAGAATATCACCGAAGGGATGTGCCCTTTTCAATGCATGATGTCAGGGGATTCTGAATGTTACTATTCCTCACCACGGGGATGTTAATTTTAGTCACTTGTTTTCGGTGATGTCTGCCAGGTTTTTCCACTGTAAGTTATTGCTTTTCCTTTTGTAATTAATAAATATTTGGGGGCTGGGAATCCATGATGTTTTTTTCATCCGGACCTTTTTTTTTTAAATAGAGTATTAATAGCATAGTCATTGAATAGTCAAAACCATAGTATTATAGCTTCAGAAATGAGATAAGTTTATATGAAGAACATCCAAACTTAGATACATTCATGTATCTAACCTGTAAATTAATTTTCTGCTAAAGTCTTCAAACCCACATTTTCCAGGGAGGAAGAGAACACAAAGAGACAAAAATGAAGTGTACCTATTGATGACTGGGGCATACAAATGGTATGTAACAAACACATTGAGGGCCTCTCCATTTCTGATTAGTAGTCCATTTGAATTTAAGGAAGCACTAATCCTAAAACTGGAAGCAGATACTCCCAAATTTGCATCCATAATAGACATGAAAGGCACTTTTTTTCAGGGGCTGCCCTGTCAAGGATGACTGCCCCATTTTAATCAGGATTACCTCCCCCTCTGAAGTACTGATCTTCATGAATGACATAGTTGAGGAATAAATTTCATAGAAAATATTTCTTTGGAAAGTCCTGGGATGAGACACTGACGTTAGAGGTGGGTATAAAAATAAAAGATTTATTAGTTAGCTGTGAACACTTACTTATACCCTAGAAACATTCAAAGGAGGACAGTCATGTAATTCCTGTTTACCCACTGTTGGTAGAACAAAGTTTGCTGTGCAAAGCTAAAGTTATACCAACATTTTCTCATAACAGATAATAATTAGGTTACAGAGCAACAGTAGAATTACTTCTTACAAAGCACTGGTTCACAAATCTGGCTAATATTACCGAACTTAATTATGCCCAATATCCTATTTGAGAAAAAATGTGGAAACCTACAGAAAAATATTAACAGTGGCAGTTCCCTGGGGAAATGTTTTGGAGTCTTTCACTTTCTCATTTACAGTTCTGTGCTATTAGATTTTATTTATTTGTTGACCATAATCAGGTACTGCCTTTAAATTGAAAATAAATCAGACAGGAAATTTTTTAAAATCCCATTTCTAGTAAATATTAAAGCCTGCCATAAGTGAAATGAAGGGAAGAAGATATTAAATTCATCTCAATAGAGGTTAGTTACTGAGGTATACAGAGGACATGGTTTAAAGGTAATTATTCTACAAGGAAAGCTTAGGAAAGGGACTCTAAGTGCATATGAGACTCAACGGAAACCAGAGCAAGTGTTTGGTTGGATGTTTAGCCATTACATAGAGATTTCCCATTGGAAGGACTTTACAGTTTAACAAAACAAAAGTTGAGAAGACCGTTTTTGCTCATTTAGATTTTGTATCATTTAGAATCCTGTCCCAAATTTTAAAATTGGAGAAAGGGGCCAAGCTAAAATTACATTTCTGTTCTGGTAAAGGTAATATAAGAACTTATTGACAGGAATGCTATTTCACTAAAGGTTGAAAAAATTTTTTAACGTAATTATTTGGTATATAGTAAACCGGAGTACCTATTCATGAAAAAGGCAAACAGAAAAATGCCCCTCAAAATAGTGTAGATACTGATAAAAAGGGATCAATGAGGTTCATCAAAGCATCCCCTAAGAGCAAGGATTCCAATTCCTCTCCCCTCCGACACGTGGGCGGCTTTCCTCTTTTCCACCCCCTGAGAAGGACAGCCTGTATTTCCTCTTGAACTCCAAGTGAGCGTCAGTGTGTAGCTCCACAAGTAATACAGAATCTTGGCAAATTAAACGATAGGTAAACATAGAAACAGGATACAGAATAAGTAAACACGAACAGGATACAGCTCCCTTGCGAAAAGAAAAAAAAAATTAAGGCAATACTTAACAAATAATTACCCTTAATGAAGAACATTCATCGCTTTTTTTTTACAAACATTTTTGTTTTAATACAAGAACACCGAAAAATTGTATCATTGCAAACATTTATTCATATTACTTTAGCATTTGAGTTTCTATGTTCTATTTAAATTACTTCAGTTTTAAAGGGCCCTTAGATAATTTCGTAACAACATTTCGAAGTAAGAAAAGGCTACATTAAGTGTCTCAATGGTAAATAGGGTCAGCTTTGAAGAGATATTTTTGTTGCTATGTTGGAGGAAAACGCTCGTTTAAATTATTAAGCAGTGACGTATTAGATAAAACAGTTCTTGCTTCTGATTTCTTAGAGCTCTTTTGTTTTCTTCGCCATTAATCTCATTCTGGGTTTGAAAGAGGGTTTGCTTCGCAGATAATGATGAGTGTGGTAATAATGAAAGAAAATGAATAGTAATTCTATAAATGCCTAGGGAAAAACTTTAATGATTCTTGTGCAACCACTATAGGTTTTTTTAAAAGCTCTGAAAAGTCTGTACACCAGGTGTTCTTCATTTACACTGCAGGACTTGGAGCCTGTCTTTGACCAGGATTCCACCTGTCTCCTCTTGCCCATCGGGCTCATCAAGTTTCCTTTCCCAAAGGCGTAGGGTGCATTCCTCCGAGAGAGGATTCCTCAACTGGCTTTTCCCGGCTGCGTGGCTCCACGTGACGTCCCCTAGCACCTGTACGGACTCCAGCTCACAGCGCCCCCATCCCCTGCGCCAGGTACCGACCCGGCCTGGCTCCCCCTCCCCCAGGAGGTCACGATTCTGGTGCGAGCCTTGCTTGAGCCGGCAGGGGAGGGGCTGAGCACTGGCCACAGCAGCAGCTAGAGCCCTTGCAGCCTGATTATCACATGACTCGACGGCGGCAGTAGCCGTGGCAGCAGCCGCGCGGGCTCCGCGGGCTCGCCTGGTGGTCTCAGTTCCGCTCACGCAGGAGTCCAGCGCAGCGGGCGGGAAGGGATCTGCTGCAGCTGCGGCTCCCGGAGCGCGCAGCGTCTCCCCCTGTCCGGCCGACCTCCTCCATGCCTCCCCGTTGCGGAAGTGTAGCGGGGGGAGGCGGCGGCGGCACCGAGCACGGGAGGCCGGGGCTCGGCCCCCTGCAGCACTAGGCTCCGGGAGCCGCGGGGCGCGTCCCAGCAGCCCGGCTGCTCGTGCGCCCGGCGCCCACCGCAGCCTGCATGCCCCGCGCTGCGCCCAGCGGTGCCCCCGCCGCCTCCTCCTGCTCGCAACGCTGCTGCGGGGCGCCGGAGTAATATGCTCACTCGAGTGAAATCTGCCGTGGCCAATTTCATGGGCGGCATCATGGCTGGCAGCTCCGGCTCCGAGCACGGCGGCGGCGGTTGCGGAGGCTCGGACCTGCCCCTGCGTTTCCCCTACGGGCGACCCGAGTTCCTGGGGCTGTCTCAGGACGAGGTGGAGTGCAGCGCCGACCACATCGCTCGCCCCATTCTCATCCTCAAGGAGACCCGGCGGCTGCCCTGGGCCACTGGCTACGCAGAGTGAGTGCAGCAACACCGGCGGCGCCCCCGCTCGCCTCGCGGCCCTTTCCCGCACGGGTCCAGCCCTCCTCTCTCCTTGTTCCTCGGCTTCAGGGCTCTCAGGCCGCCAGCGTCCAGGCCTCGGCGGGTACCTCTTAACTTACACTGGCCCTTTCTGTCTTCTCCCACTCCCCCTTCCCCCAACCCCACGGACGCGGCGTCTCTAGCCCAGGTATGGGTGGGTGCAGGACCGTGGGAAAGCTAAGGTTGGACGGGTCTGTGATTCTGGAGCTCTGACACTTGGAAGAAAGTGCGTAGAACAGTTCTGCTGAAGTTTGAAACACAGAAGGGAAAATCTGGTATCTGTGCGCCCACCCCTCCCCCTCCTCAAATCTTTGTGCCTGTGCCTGAAGTTTGTGGGGTAGAACCTGAAGGAGCGGTCCCTGCACGGGGGTAGGAGTGGGGGCAGGGGAGCGGGAGGGGCGGTGTCCGAGACCTGGAGGCGGTCGCGTTGGCTTGCGTGGTGCACATTTCAGAAGGTATGTTTCTCGCACTTTAGCCGAAGAGCTCATTCTCTTCTCCTTTAGCAGGTAGTAGTAAAACCCTGCGCGTTCGTTAAATGCCAATACTGTCTCTCTGAGTCCTTGGGCAGGGGTAAACTTATTCCGGGTGTTTAATGATAGCGTTTTGGTAATCAGCTTTGGCGATTAAGTGAGTGTTTGAGTGATTTACTATTTCAAGAACCGAATAAGTTAGGTTGACGACCTGGAGTGGAACTCGGAAAGGAGAGAGGGAGGATTTTAATGGCCTCTGTCCCACTGTACGGCTACTTCTCCATTGACTATTGATGACCATCTCATGAATGGTAGGTTAAATAATGTTTCTCCCCCTATTCATCATTATGAAACTGGGAAACTCGGAAAGTGTCATGTAAGAGACCAGAGTTCTGAGGTTAATAGTGACTCGGTGGGTGCAAAAGTGCACGTAAAACCCTGATGCCTGGCCCACCTGCCCCTTTTCCTTTAACTCAGTCCGCTCTGTAATCTTGGCCCTCCCCTACCCGTGCAAGCTTCGCCAGCTGATTGGTTCATTCAGTAACCAATCAGCTCTCCCGATGCTTGCTTTCCTCTTTCTTTGATGCTATCCTTTCTGGTGGCCCGGATACCCCCCGGCGGGCATGATTCTCGACGCTCCGGGTTCCGATGCGAGAGGTGGCCTGGAAGATGCTCTGGCTGGAATATCGAATTCTTTTCCTTCTCTTTTAATCATATAACCGTTTCTCCACGGGCTGAAATAGAAAATGTGTATAAATGGAAATAGACGGCTGGAGTATAAAAGATAATGATGTGAGAAGTGCAAGTGATGGGTGCTAAAACAATGCCAACATATAATAAAGGATAAGCATGGTAGGGATCATTGGGGGGGCGGGGGGAGTTACAAAACAGCTTTGTAACTTCCCGGAGAAAGCTAAAGCAAAAATAAACACCTTTGTAATAAGGAAAGACATAAAGGAGGAAAAAGTGTCTGCCAAAACATATCAAGCACTGTTTCTTGACTGAAATAAGAAAAAAATGTTTAAAAGTCATTTGAACCCCTTTCAAGACAAAAAGCAACGTAGAGGCATACTCCATCCTGCAATTATGTGGATGTGGCCCCTGTCTCTGCCCCAAACCTGAATGTGTGGAGCCCGATTGTCGCTCGAATGGCTTCTCCAGGGCAAACGCACCTGTTCGAGGGGCAGAAAAGACAAGCAGGAAATGATGAGAAAGTTATGAGAGGTAGGAAGGAGGATGTTAAAACACGGAATGGGGAAGCTTCTTGGGCACTATTAAAAGCAGTACCTCAGATAAGCAGGAAGAAAAGGGGAAAAACACCACCAGTTTCAGAATGTTTAGATCCTGTGGCAGGCACGTGATGTGCCAAGGGTTGAAAAGAGTAAGATAATCAGAGATGAGATACGCAGGAGACAGTACCTAGAGGGCTCTACTTTCTCCTCGCTGGGCCTCAGTTTCCTTATCTCTAAGAAGCTTATCTTTTCCTAGATCAGGACATGAGAGATGTTCAACTTGAAGGTGAGCTCACTGTAAAATGTTTTATTTTTAAAGTAGTTATAAAAGTAGTACATATTTGTTAATTCAAGCTAAGACCTGTATACAAATGTAAGCTCCTTCCCCCAACCCCTCACTCCCTAAGGGTGATGACAGTTAAATGTTTAGTATCTGTGCCTTTCTAGACCTCTTTGGATGCACCTATAAATATATGTCACGCCTTTTTTTCCTTCCCAAAATAGACTCATACTAAGCATGTTATTCTCTAATGTTTTCACAGAACACTGTGTCATGGACTTTATTCCAAGTCAATACATATAGAATTACCTCATTCTTTCAAAATGTATACATAGTGCTAATAATAGCTAGTAACATAGTGCGTACTGTTTAATGCTTACACTGCTTCCAAGTTTGTATCATAATCATTTAATTCTCCCAACCCAATAAGGGAGGCACTAACATTTGCATTTTATAGATGAAGATACAAAGGCAAGGAATGGTTAAGCAACTTCCCCAGAGTCATACCACCTTTACAGAGCCTGTATTTGAACCCAAGCAGTCTGACTCTAGAGGCCATAACAACAAACTGTCTCCTTACAGTGTATGAAATTATGGTGCATCCATCTGTACTCATGATTAACCACTAACATCATCTTACCGCCTCTCTCTGTTAGAAGTTGTACTGTACCACTTCCTCAAACC
Organism: Pteropus medius; assembly: GCF_902729225.1. Taxonomy (NCBI): domain Eukaryota; kingdom Metazoa; phylum Chordata; class Mammalia; order Chiroptera; family Pteropodidae; genus Pteropus; species Pteropus medius. The sequence continues at coordinate 5,388,305 of NW_024342474.1, read as the reverse complement.
TTAAACTATAATTTATCTTCCTGCAAAAATATATCTTGAATGATCAAAATGGCTGAAATAAGGAAGGGGAGAGATAGACAAGTAAGAACTGTGACTATGGTCAGAGGCTGCTACCAGTAACATTACCCTTTGCTACAGGATGTACTTGGAGGAGGAATTATCTTTGTTCTAGAAGGTGCTTGAGGATTGGTAGAAAGATTATTGCTCAGAGTGGGGATAAGAGAGATGCTAATGAGTCAAGGCCTGAGTTAGCAGTGGTTTGCTTACCTTTCTAGAAAGTGAGCTACTTTCTAAGCTTTTCTGGGGTTGAAGAATTGGCATCACTTGGTGAGTGAGTGAGGCATTAGAGGTGAGTTTGAGCTCTGGTTAGTGTTGATGACCTTTTGGATGGTAGAAAAATTGAGAAATAGATATCGTTTGCCACTTATTGGTAATCCCTTTCAAGAAGAGGCACTCTAGGTTATAGTACAAGGGAATTAGCTTAAGCAGTCCCCGTGAGATTTGGAGATCCAGAAAGTGAAGACCTTCATTTATTATATCAGTGTTTACTGGCATTAGACTAGGTGGAATTTCCTGGCTCCTCAGAAAGCTTCCTATTGTGGCTGAAAAGGTTAGCCGCTTGATTAAGGGCTATATGCTAGGTTGGTTGTAAAGCTCTGTAAAGCACTGCAGTTACAGATAACATCACAGAGCTAGAATCTTTCCAAAAACTTGCATCAGCAGGTTTTATTTTTTTTTTGGCTTTGAGATCACTGACAGCCTATTTGATCTGCTCAGAGAGAGCCCATGGGAAGCCACAGTCTGACCGAGACCTGACTGGTCAGGTACTTCCTTTCTCTCTCCACAAATTTAAATACCAACAAGTAGTCTCTGTGCTTCAGGGACCTGGAAGTTGGTTCAGTTTTTAATGCGTTAGGAGCCCATTTTGAATTTTTTTCTTCTTGACCTGTTTGCCCAACCTTTCTCCTGTTGATGGTTAGTTGGATTTAGAGGTACAAGTGGACATGGTGTTTGTACTTGAAACTGTAGCAGTAGAGAATGCCAAAGAATGTGTAGTGTTCTGTATGTGAAAGGATCGTTTTCAGGTTTTTAATCAGTAATAAATTTCTTTGCTTGTACAGAAAGAATAAGTGATAATTATAGGTTAATTTTACTTAGGTTATAGCTATAACTATGCAATTTTTTTTTCTTTCCTAGTACCTTTCTTATAAAAGATTCCTGGACATGGATACCAACAAAAGCTACCTTGAGAGTTTCTGTTAAATGCATTACATAAGTTCTTTGTGTCTCACAAAGTTCAAAATTGTGAAATTTTGGATGAAATTACATTATTTAAATCCTGCAAACAGCCCATAAATATTTGGATTTGTTTTGGAATCTATAGGCTGTTTTGCCTCTCCGGTCATTGGCAGTAATTAGCAGTTACCAATAAATTGCATTACTTGCCTGTGCAGTGGTGTTGACAGAGCAACTAGTAGTTTTCTCTTACCTCAAAGCTCAGAAATTCCCTGGTCTTTCTTTTTTCCTTCTAATCTCTGACACAGCCACCCTTCTTACACTGCTTAGCAGAGCTCCTGTTTGGGTACTTCCTGTTTGACTTTTGCAACTGAAGAACCTCCAAGTTCTCTACTTCTTGTTGTGTAAGGATTAAAAAGAAATGTGTGTCTTAGGGGCTGTTTTATTTCACAGAGTTCTCCATAGCCCTTATTTGCAGATGACTCGAAAGTCCAAAGTAGTCTAAAATATTTCTCATACTTTTCTGGTAACCTGAAGAAGATATTAATTTTCCTATTTCAAAGCGGGTAGCTAAGCTCTCCTCCATTTTTCAAATTTAACATTTTAAGAAAGTTACCCCTTCTAGGGTGGAGTTCCTGGGCTGTCCTTTTTCTTAGGAAAATGCATCAACTTCCTTCAAATACTAGTGGAGTTTGAGACAGAATTTAACCAATCTCAAGGGTTGTGTTTATTATCCTGTGTTTTAGCCACAGTTAGGGAGACGTCATCTCTCATATTGCCTTACCACATATTATCTTTACAGCAATACCAATTGATAACTTAATACTGCATACTAGAATTGTTTTCTAAAAATACATTATTGAAGAGAATTTTTAGAGATATAATCGATATATAAATTAGTTTCAGATATACAACATGATTCTATATATACATATATTGTGAAATAATTACCATAATAAGTCTAGTTAATACCCATCACCATATATAGTTACAAATTTTTTTTCTTATGATGACACTTTTAAGATTTACTCTGAGCAGCTTTCAAATATGCAATTTAGGATTCTTAACTGTAGTCACCATGCTATACAAAATATCCCCAAGACATATTTATCTTATAACTGGAAGTTTATACCTTTTGATGCCTTTCACCCATTTTTGCCTCCACCTCCACATCCTCCCTTTCCCCATAACCAGTAATCTGTTCTCTGCATGAGTTTGGTTTTGTTGTTTTTTAGGATGGTATTTGTGTTTCTCTGACTTTTTTCACTTAGCATAATGCCCTCAAGGTCCATCCATGTTATCCCAAGTGGCAGGATATCCTTCTTTTTTATGGTTGAATAATAATTTATTATACATAATAAACATACATACCACATTTTCTTTATCCATTCATCCGTCAATGGATACTTACGCTGTTTTCATATCTCGGCTATTGTAAATAATGTTGCATTGAAAACAGGGATGCAGATGTCTTTTTGATTCAGTGTTTTCATTTTCTTTGGCTAAATACCTAGACGTGGAATTGCTGGATTATGTGGTAGTACTATTTTTGATTTTTCAAAAAGCCTCCAATACGGTTTTTCATAGTTACTGCACCAGTTTACATCTCCACCAACAGTGCACAACGGTTTCCCTTTTTCCACATTCTCACCAGTACTTATTACCTCTTGTCTTTTTAATAGCTATTCTAACAGGTGTGAAGTGATATCTCATTGTGGTTTGCAGTTGCATTTTCCTGATTATTGGTGATGTGGAGCACCTTTTTTATGTACCTGTTGGCTGTCTGTATGTCTTCTTTGGAAAAATGTCCATATTCTTGCCTGTTTTAAAAATCAGATCGTCTTTTTGCTTTTGAATTGTATGGGTTCTTTTATATTTTGGATATCAACCTCTTATCAGATACATAATTTGCAGATATTCTCTTCTTTTTAGTATGTTGCCTTTTCATTTTGTTAAGAGTTTCTTTTGTTGTGCAGGGGCTTTTTTATTTGATGTAGTCCCACTTGTTTATTTTTGCTTTTGTTGCCTTTCCTTTGGTGTCAAATCCAAAAAATCATCTCTAAGACTAATGTGAAGGAGCTTACTGCCTATGTTTTCTTCTAGGAATTTTATGGTTTGAGGTCTCATGTTAAAGTCTTTATTTCAAGTTAATTTTTGTATATGGTGTTAGATAGTGGTCCAATTTCATTCTTGCATGTGGCTGTTCAGTTTTCCCAATACCGCTTCTTGAAGAAATTGACCTTTCCCCAGTGTATATTCTTGGCTTCTTTGCTGTAAATTAATTAACAATATATATATATATATATGTGGGTTTATTTCTGGGTTCTCTATTCTGTTCCATTGATCAGTATGTTTGTTTTTGTGCCAATAACTTTTAATTACTATAGCTTTGTAATATAATTTGAAATCAGGAAATGTGATGCCTCCAGCTTTGTTCTTTTATCTCAAGATTGGCTATTAGAGGTCTTTGTAGTTCCATACAAATTTTAGGATTGTTTATTCTACATGTGTGAAAAACACGATTGGAATTTTGATAGGAATTTCATTGAATCTGTGTATCATTTTGGGTAGTATGGACACATTAACAACATTTTTTCACTTTATGAGCATGGAATATCTTTTATTTATTTGTGTCTTCAATTTCTTTCAGCAGTGTTTCATAGTTTTCAGTGTATAGGTCTTTCACTTACTTGGTTAAATTATTTCCTGTTTAATTTCTCTTTATGATAGTTCATTATTAGAGTATAGAAACACAACTAATTTTTGTATATCTATTTTATATCCTGCAACTTTACTGAATTTATTATTTCTAACAGTTTTTATGGCGTCTTTAGGGTTTGTGATATACATACCATGTCATCTGCAAATAGTGATCATTTTTACATCTTCCTTTCTGATTGGGATGCTTTTATTTCTTTTTCTTACCTAATTGCTCTGGCTAGTTCTTTCAGTATTATGTTGAATAAAAGTTCAGAGAGTTAGGTATACTTATTTTGTTCCTTCATCTTAGAGGAAAAGCTTTTACCTTTTTACCAGTGAGTATGATGTTAGCTGTGGGCTTGACATATAAGGCTTTTATTATGTTGAGGTACATTTCCTCTGTACCACTTTGTTGAAAGTTTTTATCAATAATGGATGGTGAATTTTGTCAAATGCTTCTTCTGCATATATTGAGATGATTACATAATTTTTATCCTTCATTGATGTGGTATATCACATTGATTGTGTATGTTGAACCATCTTTGCATCCTTGGAATAAATCCTACTTAATCATGGTATATGATTCTTGTAACGTATCGTTGAATTTAGTTAGCTAATATTTTCTTGAGTTTTGCATGTATTTTCATCAGGGATGGTGGTCTGTAGTTTTCTTCTTGTGTCCTTGTCTGGTTTTCGTATCCGGATAATGCTGACTTCATTAAATGAATTTGGAAGTATTCTTTCCTAGAAATTATTTTAAAGGAACTTACCGTTAATTATTGATGTTTGGTAGAAATTAAAAACTCAAATGCCTTTATAGTTTTCTCTGATTTGCCTAATTTGAACAAAGGATTGATATTTATTTCCTCTTGAATTTATGCTGTTATCTTTAAAGAAATAAACATCATTCATTTGTTTTCATTACTTCTCTCATTCAACCAGCAAAATCATTGCATTCCTGTTACGAGTTAGGCATTGGTCCCATGCTGGGTCCATTATATAATATTATAATCATTCTCAAGAAAATTTTTTTGCATAATCTTTCTCCCTTTAATGTCACTCTTTAAAATTAAAATGAAATCATAGACTATTAAGGTTAATGGAGACCAGCACTGGGGTGTGTGTGTGCGCGTTAATGTCTCTGTGCTTATGAGCAAGTATAAATCTCAGTATTTAGAATCTCTAATCCACTCTACAGAAGCAAACTGTTCTTTCCAGCAAGCATCGTCATTAGCTGCCAGGTTCTCTGTACCTGTATAGAGGTATGAGTAAAGAAAAAATTATTCTGACACTTGTTAAAATGATAAAGACTTTATTCAAGACCATTGCAATAGGGACGTTGTAATGAGAGAGAGATCAGACTCAACTCAAATACAGCAAAGATGGCTGGGAATTTACAGCCAATGAGCAGAGTGAGGAAGTCAGTAGATGGAAAATTACTAAGAGAAGACATCAAAGGTAGGAGAATTCTTACTGAAGGCGGGTCAAGGACTTACACATCAAAGGTAAAAGATGAAGAAATCAGATATTAAGGGTGATCAGATTTAACTGCTAAATTGGAATATAAAAAACCAAATCCATACCTATTGTCACCAATGTTAAAACCAGAAGTGTAGAGGCATACAACTCAGCAAAAAAGATTTTTGTCTTTTGAAAATGCTATGATATTGCTGTAATTTTTCTATTTTTTCAAAAAGCCATGAAACCTTGTATTTACCTGCCTCAGAGGATTCTCAAGGCCCCTTCCTGTTTTAAACTCTGAGTTCCTGGGGTTAGGCTAAGAACCAGTTTTCTTCCAGGCTGAGTTTTTCCCAGTGGGGCCTGCTGTCTCCTTTATTATGATTACAACTTTGATTATTTCCCCCCAGCCCTTTACTATGAAAATTTTCAAACATGCAGAAAAGTTGAAGCCATTATATACTTAGTACTCATATGCCCACCATTTAGAATCTACAGTGCATATTTTGTTTTATTCGCTTAATCATTTGCCTATCAGTACATTCTTGTTATTTTTAAGTGTTTCTTTTAGTCCAGTGGCTTCGCTTTATGCTATTAAGTTATTTTCCACAGTAAAATAAAAATTAGGTTTGAGTACCTTTGACATTCTCAGTTGAGAAAACCACAAATAATTGAGTCCTCATCCATGTAAGGAAGGGGACCCCAAATTTAACTTTTACAACATTGGCACCCTGCAAATGCTCACTCAGTCTGTACACTTTCCATAATTTAGCATGCACATAACTGAGAGCTTTACATGGGGTCAAATTGGAAAGTATAATTGTGTAATTAAATCAGTAGGAATTTGTTTGACTTGCATCACTCCCCTTTTCAACTAGTAGGAGTGCTCCATTCAGTAAAGACTTCAGAATATGTTGCCTGAAAAGTGCTTATGATGAATGAAGACATCATTGTGCCGTGTTTTCCTTTACTTTCAAAGTAGATATTATCCACTGGGAGGTTTAGGGAAATCAAAATACTTGCTTAATTCCTTTTTCCGGTGTGGTCAGATCAGTTGGGTCTTCTGGAATGTCAATCTGTAGTGTTTTGTTATACTATTTCTGACTTAGTTTTCTCTAAATGGCTGTAAAATTTAAATGCTTATCTGTATATTCTCTCTGTGTAGATTTTATGCTTCCTTACTTATAAGAGAGAATGATGATACCACCAAGTTACATCTGTATAGCTCTGGATGATTATTAAGACCCTGCCATGTACACTTAAATGAAAGCATCTGTTATCCATGTTTAATAACAGAGGAAAATGAGGCTCAGAGAGAACCTAAGTTACTTTAGAATCTTACGCAGTCCCAGGATCCTGGTGACTATTAGGGAATCATTGAACCTGACCATTCGTTGTGTGAAATTATTCATTAATAAAAACATATTTATCCCTGTGAACAAAATGTCACAGAAAAGAATGTAATGTATTTTGTTACTTAAAAAGAAACTAATAAGGCCTAATCTCCAGGTGGCTATAAATTGGATAAGGTCATATTAGCACATCAAGTTTCGGATAAAGAGATGCTTTTCAAAGCTTTTAAAAATACAATTAACCCTTGAACAACATACGCTTGAACTGCACAGGTCCATTTCTATGTGGATCTTTTTCAATAAATGCCTGTACCATTTTTGATTCATAATTGGGAGTCTGTCGCTGCAGAGGGCCGACTGTTTGCATCAATCTACACCATTTTATGTAAGGGACTTGAACATCTGGATTTTGGTATCTGCTTCTGAGAGATGTTCTGGAACGAATCCCCCGTGGATTCCAGGGGACAACTGGTATAGTTAAATTTTGGAGAAGTCAGAAGTTATATGTGAATTTTCAACTGTGCTAACCCTCACATTGTTCAACAGTCAACTGTTTTATCGAGTATAATAGACTTTGTTAATTATACCAGGCTTTCTTAGTATATGTGAATTTCCTAAATATAACAATCTAGGCCTTCTAACTGCAAAGTGTCTTTTTCATATTTTAATGTTTTTAGAACCCTGTAAATATTATTACCAACCTGTACATTTTTTGTGGTGGTGTTTTTATAAAGTTAATAAATAGATTATGTGTTTTACTATTAATAGCTGCATAGAAATGAGGAAATATACTTGGGAATTCTGAACAATGGGGTTCAAATCATGAGTCAATTTTTATGAGAGTCCTTTTAAAATATACTTTGGAGGTTCTGTTACCTACATTCTTAAGCAGAATCAAGTTTTTTCAAGTTTCAAAGGAAATTTAAGGCTATCAAAACTAGCAGCACCAGTGTAGCATTGGTTTGCTGTTCTTTAGCGTCGTGAGCTTTTGCAGGGACTGTCTTGGAGTATGTGCATCAGTGATTGCGCAAGTCAGGCCTAATAGAGTTGTGCTGGATGTAATTAGTCATCACAGGGCTGTGGAGCAGAAAGAGTCAATTTGCCAAGCTGAGAGGACCAAAATAATTTGTTACTTACGCTATTAAAAAATGGTGCCCCTTTACCATGTTACCTTTTTCATGTAATTTTAGGAAGAAAAAAAAATCTCAAGTGATAAATTGATTTTTTTTTTTTAAATAAAAATGCTGTGGATTATATTTAAGTAGTCTTTTATGTTGTACTAATAGTTATTCTATGCCTTTTTGAAAAGGTGAACACTGACACATTAGAATTCACAGCTGGCAAAAAGAAAAGAAAATAAATGTTTATTGAGAAGCAAATTTTAAGGTACAGTGAATATGAATAACCCATAAGAGGGTGTGAGGGGAGGGAGCGAACCAAACTGGTATTCGAACTAAACTGGTATTCATATAGAACTATTAAGAGGTTTTTTTTTCTTAATATAAAAGAGGAAATAGCTACAATAGTTTTTTGCAAACAAATAGCCTACAAGATGGAATTCTAAAATATATGTTTCAAAAAAAAATCAGGCAATTTTATGAGCCCTTTAGGACAGCACTTATACCCTGTGTAGCGGGTTTAGAGAGCCAGATTAGATGGCCTCTTGGCACCCTTCCCTGTGCTTATTCATAATGGGGCCATGCTGCCCTGTTAGAACCTGGTGTCCAAGCCGGGTTGGTGATTTAGTGCAGCAGCAAATGGGAAGAAGAAAAGAACTGGCAACTCAGACTATAGCAGCTGGTGTTTATTTTTTTAAAATATCTAGGTGCTCAGATGGGAATTGCATGTGCCATGGTTGAAGCCCCGCCTCTCCTCCTCTTCCTGTACCCCAGGTCATCAGGTCAGTGCTGACAGAGGCCACCTGGCCATGCCGATGCTTTCCTGCCTCACATACCACCTGGAGCCCTGTCTGTTGCCTTGAGGTGCCACGGGGTGGCATTGGTCTCCAGTGGGGCTGTAAATTCGCTCCAGTCCTGGTTCCCAACCTTCTCACTATCATGGACCATTTTATTTTTAAATTTATTTCTCTTGGATGGATCTCTTATAAAGATTTTGTCCAGCAAGCTTTACAAAATAAGTATTAAGTTGCCCCCTTAAAAAAAATTTGAACCAAACACATACTATCTATTCAGAAGGAAGGGTGGATGTAGTGAGTGAACTAACATTTCAGCCTTTAAAAGCAAAGGATTAACCTTTGTTTCGGTAAACATGTGACTCATTTAAATTTCTCAATAAAAAAAAGCTATTTTTCATTATCCTTTTTTTCCCCTTCAATACTTAAAATCACTCAGGTCTCCTAGTGCTACATTCCCAGATTCTTAAGGAGCCTGGACCACAAGTTGAAACTCCGTAGGCAGGCTTGGCTTTGGCCTCACTCCTGGGTGTTTAGCCAGGTGTGCTCAGATTCCTATCAGGATCATTTTGTTTGGGATTCAAAAGTGTAACACCTTCCTTGAGCACATCACTTCAAAGTCCCAAATGTCCTTTTCCTGTTGAAAAACTATGTTTTAATAGTTTTGTTTTCTTGGCTGACAAAGTGCTGCTAGTTGTCTAAGAGACCTTGTCAGCTACAAATTTAATTAAGCTCATGCTGAGAATATTACCTTTTCCTAGCAGATTTTGGACTCAGGCAAAAGTTTACCTTGTGAAAATTTCTATCAATCACTGACTGGGGGTGAGAAGAACTTTAGAACACCTTTAGGTGTTTACTAACCTGTCAAGGTTCAGGAAGGCATTGATTACTCAGGAACATAGAATTAATTTTTTTTAATGATATACTTTTTTTTTCTCATTACAGAATTGATGTGTGTTCATTGTAGGCACTGTCAGATTCTTATAAGTACTATGAAGAACATAAACATTATTCTTAAATTCTATCACTCATAATTAGCTTCAATTGATAATTTGTGTATCTCTAAGTACACTTGTATTTATTTACAAAATGAGATCATTCTACATACTGATTAGTAGTTTTTTCACTTCAAATGGAGTGACTATTTTTCCATGTAAATGCATATTGTTCTCTGTCATTTTTAATACCTGCATTTTATTTCATTTATGGTTTTAACATACATTTTTTTTCCCTTGATGGTAACCAATTTTTTTTATATTAAAAACAGCCCTGTGAAGAATATCCTTGTGGATAAATCTTTGATAAACTTTAATTTGAAAAGTGACATTTTTCTGGGAAGAATGTTCAGATTGAACTTTGTCCAGTATTTCTAGTGACATTATTTAATAGTTTGAAAAGATTAATGTTAACAATTAAAGTTGTTTTTAGAAGATGTCCTTTATGTACTTTATTTTAAAGTAATGTTATCAAAGTAGTGTATTAGTGGGCCAGGATTACTGATTTAAGAAACATTGTTTCTTTTTTATATTTAGGATTAAATAATGAGTTTTAGAAAAATGACCCTTAAGGACTAATTTAAGACCCTACTCTGAAGAACTGCCCATGATTCTCCAGAACTAAAGGTACTTACTGACTATCATGCATTCGCTAGATAATTGGTGGCATCTCCTTTTTAATTGATTTAACTTTTAATCAGTAATCTTGAGGGTGTGGGTATTACTTATATACATTTTAATTCCTTCAATACTGTACATAGAGCCATATACATTGATGCTCAGATATATATATACCTGAAATAATGGGGACATAATCAATATAAGTCTTTTAATTTCAAATGGAAGAAAGATAACCTTTATTCTCTAGACTGATTTCAAATTATGTGCTCAATTTCTGGGAATCCAGCAGTTATCACAGTACTTTTTCAGACATCCATCTGCTCAATAAATGTTGGAGGCATGGCTTGGTATTCCCTGCATCTAGACTATCCTTCAGGGAAACGGGAGGCAAGGACACAGAATATATCTAGCTTTTTGGCTTTTAGCTGGAGGTAAGCAGTAAGAACAGATCCTGCTGGAAAAAGTAGATTTCTTGGTATTTATGAACGATTGGCTAGCAATGGGAAGTCTGTGTGTATAGATACTGAGTTCAAAAACCCATTGGAATTTCTGAACATCATCAATTCTTTCTCTGCCCTTTTACCTGTTCAACATTTTTCCCCCTCTACCTCATTTTCTTTCCTTTGTAGGATTTTTTTTTTTTTTGGTATATTTATAAAGCACCTGCTCACTAATCCTTTCTCTTTGCACAAAGCATTATTAAATTAGGCACAATCTGTGATTTAGTTCATTTATGGACTGGATTTTTTTTATGCTGAAGCTTGCAGTTTGCTTTTGATAGAAAAACTCAAAGTCCCCTAAGGTAATTGGCCCATTTCTCTCTCTGTCCAACCCCAAGCCAATATTTTCTTACTTAAAATCGTGTACATGCAATAGAATTGAGAGTCCAGAAATAAAACCATAAAAAGAATCACATACATGTAGATATGAATCAATAAGGATAAAGAAATTCTATATTTAATTTTATTAATTTTTACTCCTATATAGGTATTGGTTCTCAAGCTGACCTGAAGAGTTTCTGTGTCATCTGTACATAAATATTTGCCATATTGGAAATTAAAACTGAGAAATTTAAAAGATATCATAGATTCATTAAAAAATAAGAATGTAAATATTTTTAATGAAAAGTAACCATGTTTTCCAAAACAAAAACCAATTTAGTAAGAAGAGTGGTGTCGTTATACACTCTCGCAATTCTCTAAAGTGTCTGGCTTAATGGAAGACAGCTGGATTCTTACCTGCTTCTGCATTTAATCTCGTACTGTCACACTCATGAGTAAACTCCACTAATACTCATGAGAGAACGAGAGTGAAAAAGGAAAGCCACACCATGGCATTATGGTGAAAGTCATTTTGACCTCATGTATCCCTTGAAAAGGTCTTGGAGACCTCCGGAGGTTGCCAGACCATATTTTGAGAACCATACAGAGGATAGAGAGCATCACTTTCTATCTCATTTTTTAACTTTTTATAGATAGAAAAACTTAGACTACTTTTAAAAAGTTATGGTGAAATGTAGTGCTTCCATTTCTGGCATGAATGTTAGTACTGATTCAGGAGGGTACTGTTGCACACTCCTTGTGGTCTTTGTTCTACATGTAGAGTGCTTCGTCTTTTCCAAAGTTTTGGCCTTTTAAGACTTACAATTGAGCGGGGGTTAGTGTTATCCATCTTTAACAGATAATAATAAAAATGATAGGGGTCAGAATTCACTAGTTAGGCCTATAGAACAAGTCTGAGCATTTAGGATTATAGCAACTCTGGAATTATTTACTTTTCTTTGTATCATTATCATACATTTACTGTATACTTCACATGGGCTAAGGGGCAAAAGATGCAGAGGTTTTTAACCTGAAGAGGCTCAGACTCTTGCTGGGAAGATAAATTCATGAAAAGATTAAAACTTGAACACAGAGTGACAAAGGAGCAGCATGATGTTGGGAGAAGATTAGTACTTCCACGAGGCAGTGTGAGGTTTTCTCAGCTCTTCTAACCAGCTTGTGGTTCCAGCAAAAGCTGGCTCACTTTTTAGTCCTCAGTTGGTGTTTTTAAAAGTTAGGGCATTGACTCAGTCCTTTCTAGCTGTGAGGTGCTGAGGAAGTAGCATAGCAAGTTGTGCACTGATTACTTAATTTCCACTGACTTTTAAGTAGGATACCTGTATTCAGTTCATAAAAATGCTTTTTCACTTGCTTTGTCTTAAGTAAAATCTCTGAAGGATATGTAGGCTGAATATACATTTTAGTGAAAGGTGGAATTGAATTAAAAATCTAATTACATTTGATTTAATGATGCAAATTTCTACATCTAACAGCATAGTAAGCCAAGGATGGTGAGGTGGTAACTAAGTCTCTTGCCTGGAGGACAGCCTTTCCTCCCCTCCCCTGACTGCATTGGAGGGATGAGCACCAAGCGCAGATTCTAACGTTGTTTCTAGAACGAAATAAAAATCAGCTTTTACATAAACAGCCTATCCTAGATTTTAAAAGGGACTACCATTTTAGGCTTTCCCCCACTAATTCTTTTAGAGTAATGATACAGTTACTGTATAGTCCGGAAAAGTTATGATTTGAACTATTTGTCTAAAATGAGAAGTGCTGCAAATTTTTATCAGTGAAAAGGTAAAATTAGTGTGGTGATGATTCCACCATAATTGGTTCCAGTTGGTTCTACTCAGGGATGTCCTTTTTTGAGGCATGATTCAGCTACAGCCAAATTATAATTTGTAAAGTTACGTGGATGTCGAATCAAGTCTGTGAAAAGTTGAAAAATGTGAAATTGGTTGAAACTTCCTTCCACTCCAGAAAAAAGGGAATGAAGATTACAGCCAGTTTTGAATTTAGCACCTCTCATTGCCTGACTGTAGGTGACCCGAGGACATTCGGTGTTCTCGGATTTGTGCTGTCACTCGGTAGAGAGCTAATGTCCTCCACTTTGGCAGTTAAATTGCTGTGGAAAGCAGCTGTGTTTGATGTACTTCTGATCAATACCTTGTACTTATATGTGGCCCTGTAGCAATTGTATCACTCTACTCTTAGTGTCTCTGACCTGAGAGTAAAGGACACACAGTTCCTTGCTTGAGATTTGGTTTTGAAAATTTACGTAAGTCAAATTATGTTTTAAAAGCACCAGGAAACTTGCTACTTAAAATATGTCCACAGAGTTGGGAATAGTTCTGTCAATCAGCATTGGTGCGTTGTGCATTGAACTATACTGCATTCTTCTAAAGTGGACAATAACTAGTGGTATGTTTATTTCAAACGTTTAGTGACCAGCGGCTTGCTAGCATCAATAATTCCTTGTAGGTCATCAGGGGTAAGTGGCTAAGGATGAGTGGTTGGAACTCTGCCTACCTCAGCCTCTTTCCTGATGTGCTTTTTGATACCCTTATAGGATTGATTTATTTTACTTTTCAGTATCTTTGTTCATATCCAAACTGCTTGAGCTTCCATTTCTATGGTAGGGTTATTCTGATTTAAATATGAACATTCAAAATGGTGTGCTCCACTGATTTTTTCTCACCAAAACACACAGGCTCTTGAGTTTTTTAACTTAAATTACATATCCTTTCCTGAGATACTAATTTTTTTTTACCATATCTCAAAGCAGTGATTTTCCTCATCTATAAAGCTAATTTTGCAGCTTTATAAGAAACTAAGTCATTATTTTATTCCTTAAATATAATTGATTAAGTACTTAAAAATTGACGGGTGAGCCATCTCCATTTTATTCCATACAGCATGTAAGCTTTTCAGAGTATGCTAGAGGATAGACACCAAAACCAAAACACGAGGTGTTTAGATTGTGTAAAGCTCATAAAATAAACAATTTGATTGTTAAAGTTATGTTTATTAAAGTAATATACGATCAATGGTGTCCATTTTTAATAAGTCATTGTCGGTACAAGTAAGACAGACTATTTCAGTTAAGTTGGTGGAAAACATTAAGTTAATTAAATTTTTAGTCAGTTAACATTTATTAAATCTCCACTGAATATAAGGCTGTGAAACTTAAAAAAATAAAAAAAGAGCATTCTCTATCTTCAAGAAGTTCACAGATTAGCAGGGGAGATATTATGTGCATAACTATAATACAGTGAGCCAGTGCAATAAAAGAATTGATGAAATGCAGTGAGAACCCAGCAAATGGGGGCCAGGCAGGGGCTTAGTTCTTTCTGGGGAAATTGGGAAGGGGGTTAGCAAAGCTGACATTGATCTATCCCTTGAGGAATGGTTGTTGGCTAGAGAAGGCATATGAAAGAGACAGTAGCGTGAATAAAAGCATGGCAAAACGAAAATGGCTATTTTGGGGACTTAGAATAATCTTTGTGGCTATTTATTTGTAGGTATACATTTGTAGAGGATCCTTAGAGAAAAATCTCCTTCTGGAGCCTAAACCACCTGGCACTAGACATAGAATTATTCTCCTTTCTTATGGAAAGACGGGGTGCTGATAAAATTTTAACTGCTCTTTATGTCATGCTAAGCATGGCCTCTGGAACCTCCCTATAAGACTGTGTTGCCTTTCCTTATGGTAAAAGGGACAATATTCGATTGAAGCCTCTGTATTTAGGAGCCCTGCTGGGCTGCTCCTGGGACATGCACTTTTACATGTCGTGGAGTGAAGAGGAAGTGGAAGAGAAGTGAAATCTTACCTGCTTCTCAGGTAAGCTCTTGTGGAGTTTGTCATGGTTGGAGGTCTAAGGTGAGTTCACTATGGACCACAACCTTTGCTACAAGGAAGACAATAATGAGGAGGCATATCACCCTCATTTGCTGGTGGGATGCCCTGGATGTGTCCTGCAGAAACTCTGCAGCAGTTTGTGCCAAAACCGCCCCTGACCTGCTCGACTGAGAATCACCAATGGATCAGAGCTCATTCTGGAGTGCAGGACCCTAAAACTCCCAAAGGCCCACCCTTAAGCCACAGGGCTGCAGACACTGCTGATACTGCTTGCATTTGACAAGAAATAAAGGGCCACCAAAATCCTAAGCCAATTTTTCTTTTGTTCTGGGATTTCTGACTCATTACAATTAAAATCAGAGTAAGACATATTCCAGAAGGTGTCGGAACTTAAAAGAAAAGTGGACAGGCCAGGGATAGGGCTGAAAGTTTGTGAAGGCTCTTGTTATCTCATAAGGAACTTTATACCATAAGCAGTGAGCAGTCACAAAGGATAAACATACACACACACACACACACACACACACATTTAGTAAGCAGGTATTGTGAATGACATGATGCCATTTTTATTTTGGGAAAATAACTGGTAGGCATTGGAGAAAAACAGGAAGGTGAGGTATGGTGGTAAAATAAAAAAGGGGACCGTTGGAGGTTTTCTGGATGTAAAAGTAGCAGATTGTGGGGACTGATTGGGAAGGAGGAAGTGGTGTGTGGTAGAGACATCGAGTGCTTACCGTTCTCTGATTCTCCTCTTGTCTGGGCACATGGGAAGGCTTATACTCTTCTCCGTCCTCAGCAAGGCCGAGCCACTGTAACTAGTTCTGGCCAGTGTGTTGTGAGCAGAAGCCGAATGTCACTTCTGGCTGAAGCATTTAATTGTCACTGGAAGACCTTCTGACATCATCTTTCTCTTGTACAGTAACAAGGAGGCTGTTTCAGACACTTCAGCTACAGGTTGGTGAAGCCTCAGTCAGCTGAGTCCCTGTAGGGGGGACAGTTACCCTGTAGAATTATTCAGGTCTACAGTGATCAACATTTGTTGTATGAAGCTACTAATCTTCAGAGGATGTTTGTTACCACAGCGTAGTCTAGCATATCTTGACTAAAACATGGTAATAATTTTGTAGTATGCACTTGTAGATGGAACCTGCAGTAGAAAAACAGATTTTACTTACTGTGTTCCATTATACACTTAATAGGTGCAACCTGAGAAAACACCTGCACACATGCCGAGCTAGAATTAGGTAAGTTTCTTTGTATGATTTCTTAGAGCTTTCATGCAACGTGGTGAATTTTGAAACTCCAAGCTGAGGGAGAGTATGCATTTATTAAATTTATCTGACTATGAATCACCTTTTTCAATATTTGAGGAATGCACTTAAGGGAATACCAAGTTACACAATTGTAATAGTCTAGGAATAAAACTAATTGGATACGTTTTATTTTTATTTGCAAGAAGAGTCTTTGACTGGAAGGGAAAGGTAAATTTGAGCAGGGAAACTGAAAGGATTGGCAGTGGCGTGGCTTCTGGATACTTAAAGGAAGAATAAAGAAGTTACATTGTTTCTGTATACCAACTCATTTCCAGTTGATTTCTCACCAGTCTCCACAGTGCCTTTCCAGACCTTTGTTCCTTCCCTCAAGCTATCAGTTCCATTTCTAACCCTCTTTGTGTAGGCAAAGGTTCTGACCTATCCACCTTACTGAATCTCTTCTATACAAACTCCTCTTCTAGTCTACCTTGGGATGTCTTTAACACCATCCCTTTTATTCCCTGCTGTCTCAGATGGAGAAGTGTCTGCCAGAAGTGTTGACATCCCTCCTCCCCCACATTTGTGCCATCTTCCGTTTCTTCCATTTGTTATCTTGAGTCTTTTCCTCTCCATTGCCTCACTTTTTGCCTATAGATGTGTTCAATCATTGCTATTGAATCAAACAACATATCTCCTCTTCTAGTCTGTATCACCCACTTCAAGTTACTATTGCGCTGTTATTATAACTCTATACTTCCTTCCTTACAGAAACTTTGGAATGCTTACTCTGTGCCAAGTGCTCTTCTTGGTGCCAGGGACACAAAGACAATAAGATCAACCTCTTTTAATAGGATGATTCATCCAACCGAACAGGCCACTGCAATGGAGTGTGCTGGGTGTTGATAGAGGTACAGCGCAAGGACATCATGGAGTGCCAGAGACGGGCACAGAGCTTGGCTGGGAACATCAGAGGAGGCTTCCTGGAGGAGCCGGGTGACCCTTAGAGAGGTCAGCCAGCCACTGGAAGGGCTGGAGAAGAGAACAAGCATGGGTGCATGGAAAGGTGAGAGTAGGATGGACTTCAGAAACTGGGTGGCCTCCATTCATTGCTTCATCCTCAGTGCTACGTAGAAAGAGGCTCACCGCAGGTCACCAGGGACTTTTTAGGTTCAAAGAGTCACTTAAAATTTTTGTTTACCCTCCACATCCTCACTGGAATGGTGATTGTTGTAATTGTTGCTGCTCACTGTCTAGTCCATGAATTCTTTTTCTCTCTCAACTTCTAGAGACTCCTTCCTTCTGGTCCTTTTTCTGTTTTTTAAACCAAGAATCCCTTCTCAGAAGTCTCTTTTAAATACTGATGTTCTCAAGCTCTCTACGTCTCTCTGAGCCCTTCCTCTTCAACTTCTCCATTAGCCATTTTTAAAATTCATACAACTTTCTTTGAAATTTGAATTTATCTTCAGCCTTGCCTCTCTTCACATGGTCCCCTCTGCTGTGATCATCCTTTCACAGTGCCTGCCTATATCATGTGCTTTGCATGAGTCTAAATTTGTATTTGTTTGAAACGTGAGTGTAAATTATAGGAGTTGTAAAGAACATGGTAGCTACTCTATGCCCATGTATCATTCACGAGCTAATGGTTTTTGACAGTGCCAGGTGGAAGCTGTTGGATAGTGCTGAGACCTCCTTGTGCCAATACCTATGAACAGCTGGGGAACAAATCTGCTTTTAGTTTCTGGAGTTATGTTGGACTCTATAAAATTCTGTTACTTAGGTTTTCTGGAAACATATATTCTCTTGTCTGCATACATTATAGTGGATTCTGTGTGTGTGTGTGTGTGTGCGTGCGCGCGCGTGTGTGTGTGTGTGAATTGCCAGATGATGAGGAATAACCAGCATTTAAATTGTTAGCTTTGTTAGAGCAATTAATTGAATCTGTATATTGATTCAGAGTTACTGTTTGGGATGCCATAGGTAGAAAGTTAACTACTCTTGTTGAATGTTTACGTTTCTGCCAAACCTCCTGTGGTGTGCCCCAATTATTTCCAATTCTCTTGTTCTTGGGCACATGGCACCTCCCTTTCCTCACCAACTGGTGACCCTCTAGATTGTGGAAGCTCCATCCTCCCTTTTGAAGAGACACAGAGCCAACCTGAAATGGACATGCAGAGTGTGTGAGAAATAAAACTATGCTACCGCAGCATAATATAGCCTATCCTTACTGATGCACTTTTGCAAATTTTATCAGTATTTGGAAAATTAAAGTTAATGTTGCCTGGTGTATAAGAGTGGTTCTAGATTTTCTTAATATCTTGGGCAGTACATTGGGACTGTGAAGAAATAATTCTCTGGTAAACGAATGAGTGTTCTAGCTTATTAAGTGGGTTTCACTATATTATCTGAATTTCTTATTAGAGTCCTTTAATATAATCACCATTTTATGCCATCACAGGCTCTCAAGAATATTAATAGATGTCATTTTTTTCCTTTTGATTGAAATAAGGAAACAGGTGAATTACTGAAAGATTTAATAAGGATGGTCAGCAAATGTTTTCAGGTGCTGTGCAAGGAAGACTTTGGGTTTTAATGGTTACCAAGTTAAAACCTGGGTATTCAAGAAAATCTAGCAGAGGAAATAAACTGCAATTAAAGTATCAGGTGATAAGTGCTATTATAGAGGAAGGTAAGATTGTTAAGGACAGGAAGAAGGGCTCCCTAACCCTGAGTTGTGGCATTGGGAAGTTTTCGTGTGTGTGTGTCATTTGTTCGACTGGGATTTGTTAGACATCTGCTTTGGGCCAGGTAATATGATGGAGGTTGGGGATACAGCAGAGAAGAAAAGCATGATCCCTGCCCTTGCGGAGCTCCTCATTCCGAGCTGAGGGATAAGTGATTACTGGGAGTTGGCCAGCACATTTCCTGAAGATGGAAGCCTGTATGCAAAGTGGGGTTGTAAGATGAAGCTGGAGAGGAGCCAGAGGATGAAGGGCCTTGCACAGAAATAACTTCAAACATACTTGTTAAATAATGGTCATTAAATGAATGGTACAAGATAATGAATATATTTCCTGGAAACATAATACCTTATGCAAAAAAAAAGAAAAAAGAAAAAAAAATTAAAAGATTTTGAATGCTCCATTTGATTAAGAAACTTGTTACATTGAAAGTTGCTTTTGGGAGAACAAGAAGAACTCTCATACAGTAGGATTTAAAAATTTGGCAAACTAGGATAATTTTATAGCTTGTAACGTGGGGGGAAAAGAGGAGTCACGGATGATTGCAGAGAATTTGGCCCAATAGTAAGGCAGGGAGGCCAGGCAGAGGGACTGGTACAGTGTTGTCCTTAAAGAAATGGGCTGCGGAGTCCATTGGCCCAAGTTCCAATCTGAAATCACCTCCCCCTAGCTGACATTTAATGGCAGTTTCCATATGTGTGAGCCAGGGATTAGTCGTAACTCATAGGGTGCTTGTGAGGATTAAACAAATGTGGAGAAAAGAAAACACGGCAAATAGTTAACCTGTAATTATTTAATACATACCCCACTCTTACGGGAAGCTTCTTCAGGGCAACATCAGCGTCTGTTTTGTTTACTGCTCTATTCCCAGCCCTAGTAGAGGCCTGGCCCATAAGTGCAGTAAAACTCCCAATAATGAAATGAAGGGGTTCTGTAGGGGAGGAAATGTAATTTTCCCTCTCCTTTTCTAAGTTCTTGGATGAGATCTCCTAACCCCACAATAAAAGATTAACAAGAGGAAAACTGAAATTTAATATGTCTACCTCCTGTATACGTGGATGATACCTAAGAAAACTGAGTAACTCCCCAAAATGATCCAAGAAATCACTCTAAATAACTTCTTCAGCTAAAGACAAAAGTTGTTAGGGGGTAGTAGGAGTAGGGAGCCAGTTATGGGAGGTTTCCAAGAAAAGCACATTAAAGAGTGTAAGGCTGTTATACAGATTTAAATCACTGCCTTCTCCATTGATAAGAATTTCTAGACTTATAGTCCTCCTCCCCTTTCTGGTACAGAGAGAGAGAGACACCCTTAAAAATGGAGATTTCCTTCATAAAGGTAAATGTTTCTTATAAAAGGATTATTTCTACCATGTCTTCAGAACTTTTCCTGTTTGCTTTTTCTTAAAAATAATCAGCTCAAGATAATCCTCATGCCAGAGAGGTATATTTTTGGGGTGCGGGGGAGTGGGGAGCATATTCTCCAAAAAAAATATTTAATTGCCTAAAATCAAGGGGGCATTATTGTAAGGGTCAAGAAGTAACTGAGGCGGCACTATGAAGCCAGCTGTCTGGGAGACCCTGTGTCTGGCTGCAGATCTGGATCCCTCCTGGTCACTGCTTGGTGGTTATCCATTCCAATTTAATTATCAGGTGGGGGAGATCTGTGTCGTCTGCCTGGTTGAGACTTTTGAGCCAGAGAAACAGTGTGTTTGAGCTTTCTTGTACATGGTAAGTATTTGTTTGGTAAAGCCTAACGTATTTGCTTCATGGGGCTACTGAGAAACATTATTATAAATTGGATGGTTTAAAATAACAGAAATTTATTTTCCCACAGTTCTGGAGGCCAAGAGTCTGAAATCAGGGGATTAGCAGGACCATGCTCCCTCTGAGGGCTCTAGGGCAGAATTCATTCTTTGCCTCTTCCAGCTTCTTCAGGTGGCTGCTAGCACCCCTGATGTGAGAAATATCCATCAGATAAACAAAGAATTAGACCAGAGGCTTATTTATAATGCCCTCTCCCCTCTTTTTTTAGTTTCAGAGTCAAGATTTTGATTTTGCAATTCATCTGAGAAAGGACTGTTGACAAGGAGTCCTAGTATAGTGAGTAGGGCCTAGAACCCAAAGCACAGAGAACAGAGGACAGTGGAAGAGCTTTGGTGGCAGAACTGGACATTCAGTTGCTCTGATGACCTTGGGCAATTCACTTGTTTCCTCAGAACTCCAGTTTCTGCATCTGTAAAACTAGGGTTGTCTACGGCCATGCTACCCTGAACAAGCCCGATCCCGTCTGATCTCGAAAGCTAAGCAGGGTTGGGCCTGGTTAGTACTTGGATGGGAGACCACATAGGAAGAGCAGGTGCTGTAGGTGTAAAAATATAAAAAATAAGCGATTGTAAGCTGGCAAGGTCCTTGCAATCTGTGAGGTCAACCAAGGGTTGCCTTGCCTGAAAAAAAATAAAAATAAATAAAACTGGGGCAATGATATCCATCTCCCAAGATTCATGGTGATGAAGTTGAGATGTAATGGCACTTGCTGGGGCTCATTCAGATTGAGTCTCTTAGGGACGGGGAGGGGCAGGAGGGCAAGAAGTGTTGTAGAAAAAATTATATCCAGCCTTTCGAAAGAAAACATTACGTTTGTAAGGAGAGTAATTGCCGGGGATGAACAGACCCAAGCATTTGGAGGTGATCTGTTTTCTTCTTCAGGGAGAAATGGGTCAGTAGAATCTTCAGAGCTTTTCTCAGCTCCAGTCTCACCCTCCTCCACATTTAAAACTACGTCACCGTTGCATTTAATTTCTCTAGACACATTAGCATTCCTAATCATTTCAGATTCTATTTCAAAGCTGAAAGAGAAGGAATTTGTTGTCATGCTGTTCATGTCTGATTACATTTATGTGACAAACTGACTCGAGCCAGTTGCGTTAGATTCCAATTATTCCCATGTCCTACTTTTAATACACAGATGATGGAAGAACTCTTATCAACTGTGTAGCGTTTCTTTCTCATCTTTGTTGCCTTTGTCTTTTGTTTCTTTTGGGGGTCATTGTAATGGAAGAAGTGGACTACTGTGTTTCTGAAGAGTTTTTCATGGGTAACAGTACAGTTTACACCCTTTGGACATTCTGTTGGTGACCCGCTTTTTATATCCTTTACTGTACAAGTACTTTTGTTCATGGAGAGAAGCATCTTCTATATGTATTTTAGTGCTCAACCTATTAAATTTATACCTAAAATCAAACTTTGAAAATTAATTTATTAGACAGTTCTTCAGTTTACTTAAACATGATTATAGACTTAAATTTCTATTAACATTTTAAATTACAATGATGATTCTTTTGAATACTCCAAGTACTGTAAACGGCACACAAAGATCCAGCGGTTACGAAACATATAACACACTTTAACTTGTTCT
The DNA here is from genome assembly GCF_902729225.1 of Pteropus medius. Taxonomy (NCBI): domain Eukaryota; kingdom Metazoa; phylum Chordata; class Mammalia; order Chiroptera; family Pteropodidae; genus Pteropus; species Pteropus medius. The sequence goes on along the minus strand of NW_024342474.1, from coordinate 5,365,942 downwards.
AAAATTCCAGTGTCATGGGAGTTTATTTATTGCTCTTGAACTTGCTTGTTTACTTTTCCTAGATTTGTAGCCACATATGTCAGCTTCTACTGTTAGAGCAGTACACATTTTGATACTTTCCAAGGGATACAGTGATACAGTAGTACAATGCCACAATTACAGAAACCTTATCGGACCCAGAAAAATAGTCTGTCCAGCTGAGGTGACAGGATCTAGTTATCAGCCAATTGTTTTTTATGGTCATCTCTATGTTCATCAAATTCAAGCCACTGGTCATCTGGTTAGACCCCTTTTTATATTTATCCTCCATTGGTTACATCAATAATACTTGGAGCCATGCTTTCCATACAGGTTCTAGTTTTTTTGAGGCATGCTGCTCCCTCTGGAATGTTTTCGTCTTCAAATTTTGGCTGGCCAATGTTTCATGGACCATCATTGCCCTGTCACACTGATGGTTGCCAGGTCTTTTTGCATTATGGAAACTTACATATGCTTTATGACTATCTTACTCCATTGGTGGGGCCATCTAAGGGTATCATCTCCTAGGATATGAGGGATGAAGTCTGCAGTTAGTGCATCTCTAAGAACATTTAGCTAATTCATCATCTCAACACATGGCGGTTTTCTTTCTTCCAGTTATAAAGTATGCTAAGGCCTTTCCTGTTAAGAGTATACTCTGCCTTTGTTAGGACTAGTATTACTAAGTTCCCTGAATTTACCCTTCTCCACTTAAAGAAATATTTAATAGAAGAAACAAAACACTTAGCACTCTTCTATTTAAAAAAAAAAAAACAAACTGAACTGATACTCCTTTCTTTCTCATCATAATACCATGTTGTATAACTTTTCTTATTTGGTTATTATAAAATCACGCTGCCTTTCACACTGGGATCGTGTTACTGTCTAGGATGCCCGTGTTGTCCCATCTTGGCCAGTGCTTTGTCCTTTCAACACTAACCCTGACCTCCTCGAATACCTCCTACCTTTCTGGCCTTGCCCATCCTTAATTTTCCCTGCCCAAAATATGTAATCGTTTACCTTCTAAGAATCGGGGAATAGCTTGAAACCAAAATCTGGGTGGTATTTTTATGTAACAAGTACTTACATGATGTTTACAAATATTGTCTCATTCACTTATGATGTGGGTACTGCTATCCCCATTTACTAGATGAGGAAACTGAAGCCCAGAAAAGATAAGTAACTTGTCCAGGGTCACAACAACTGGTAGGTGGCCCAGCCAGAATATGAATGCAGGAAGCCTGGCTCTGAGTTTGTCTCTGCTGCTTGAGGGGTGCATGTGAGTGCTGCTAGGGTGGCAAAAAGCTTTTGCGGCTATTAAACTATATCTAGGTCAGAGCTGGAAAATGTTTTAAGTTTATAGGTTTAATAGATTTTTCCAAGAAATTAACATTTCATATACTAAAACATCATCGATTTTAGACACACTATTTTATAAACTAGTCAGGAAAAAAAAAATGCTGCAACCTTAACTAGGACAGTACTCAGACCAGTGATCCTGGATGACATCTGAATGGGTCACATCAACCTCTGTGGCTTTAGAATTTCTTTCCTCTATTAACAAGGGAGGCAGCTTCTCCTGCCTTTACTTTTGTTAAGCATCTGACAGCAATCCTTTCACCTGTTTATCATGACAGAAGGTGCAAAGCTTTGTCTACTGCTGAGTTTTTTCCTTTCTTAGGTCCCATTAACATTTGGTTATAGCACTGCAAGAAAATATGACACAACAAATATTTGCTGTAGTCATAATCAGTTTTATACCCCACAGCTCTCTGTTTGTGGGCCTTTGTGTGTGCATGGCCTCTTTGTGAGCACACGACCACCTCCTGCTTCAGTGCTGCATGGAGTGTAGCCTTTGTGAAGGCTTTTTCTATGGTATCTCAGTTCCTCATGAGAAGTACCAGCAGTGCACATAACTCAGTTGAAGTCGTGACTGTGTGACCAATTTTAACCAATTCAAGTTTGTATTATGTTTTTATGCCCTATTCTTCTTATACCATGAGATGTCACCAGCCACTAAGACTTTCTATTACAGAGTGACGCCAGAAGAAAGAAACCCTTTCGGAAGTTATTTCTCAGTACATAGATTGCATATAAGCATGTAAGTGTACACCGAATTTTGGAGTTGCCCTTCCATTTCTCAGTTCTTGTCTAGAAATTGATGGCCTCTTGCAAATCTGTTTTGACTGTTCATATATAACCTAGTTCTTAAGTAATATTTTTGAAAGGGTTCAATACATAGACTCTGCTTCCCCCCTCGCCCCCACCCCCCGATCTCCCTCCTCGTTTCCTGCAGTGATATCTAGACACAATGCTGGTTACTTGGTACTATTCAAGTTTGCAAATCTTAGGCAAAGTTGATTGTTAGTGTTTTGTTTTTTTCTGTCATTGGAGGGGTTTGGGGGGGTAGGTATTCTCGATCATTTTCTATTCAGCTTCATCTTAAAATGTGGACAGAATTCTTATTCTTGTTAAGTGATACCTGTCTCTTAGGCCTAGTTTTACCTAACTAGAATCCATTATATCCACTATTGTGATTTTCCTACCCTTTCCTTCAGATGTCATGAGAGCACTAGGATATGGAGGAGGAGATTACCTCAAAGGTGGAAGTCTTAAAATAATATTTCAGGATATTTCTGGACCAACAGCATGCTTCACTTCCTGTAGCTTTGTCTATCACCAAGCTCTGTGTTCTTCTTTTAGAGTATTTGTCACTGACATGCTTCCACCTCTTCACCAGCTGTTCTTATCCCAATCTTAAAGCGTTACAGAGGTTGTCAGAGGTTGATCATTGAAGACATATCTTAAGTCAATTGTACTAGTTAACTTCAAATGGGAAGGACTGGGATTATGGTGATGCTTGAAATGCAGTGGCCATAAATCTTGACTCTTCACTGTATTATCTAGTCTGTTTATGTGTTATTTAGGAGAAGGGTTGACAATTGTCCTTAGATTTGCCTTGCAAAGTGAAAAATCCATGATGAGCAGTATGATTGTTTCCTCAAGCCCACCAATTTGGTTGCTGTACAAGTACCCTATAAAAAAGTGGTGGTCAAATATTTAGTTTAATTAGACTAGATGGGGAGATGCTTCTTTGGCCAGAAGAGATAGTCGTGCAAGGGTTGTCTCTCAGCTGTGGCTTGTTTCAGATATGAGTGGTATTTCAGATATGACTGGGTCCTCCAATCTATTGTAGATCCTCTCTGGTTTTACTTCCACTATCATTCTATCATTCTTAGAAGTAACAATAATTATTATGATAATTGGAGCATCGACAGTATTGAGCCCTTCCTATGTTCCAGAGACTGGGTTAAGGATTATATATATATATATATTATCTTAATTAATTCTCAGAGTAATTCTGTGGTACCAGGAGTGTCACCATGTAGATGAAGAAGTAAGTGATTCTTAGAGGTTAAATGGCTTGACCAAAGCCTCAGCCAACAATGGGAAGTCAAGATGCTAACCCAGGTAGACAGCCACCAGGGTGGGGGGTGGGGACAGCTCATTAGCTTTGGTCCTTCCTAGGCTGTGCCAGAGAGGGCTGGGAGTGAGTCCTGACATTGTGTGCTTTGTTCGGAAAATGTTCTAGTGTTGGTCAGTCACAAACAGTGCCAAAGTATCTCTGCTTTGTAAATTTTTAAAAACATTCTAAACTTTTTCAAAAAGTATTTTATATTTAGTTATTGAGCCTTCTGGATTGGTTTGTGAGGAACTCTCTAAAGTAAACAAATCACGAAATAATTATATTCTGTATTGTCTTTTATTATCCCATTTTATTCTAATCTTAAGTTGTGTCAGAATTAGCAGCTTGTAGAACTTCCCCTCCTTGCCTTCATTTGGAATTGAAACCTCCTTGTACTTTTCACTCTAGCTTCATGGATGAAGGACATGCAAGAGCCACAGGGGTGCCTGGAACAGGGGCTCTGTCTCCTCAGACCTACCTGTCAAGGGACTACCACAGCACCTTACAGCATGTGAATGCAGTAGTCCCCTGTTATCCATGGGGAATACATTTTAAGACCCCCAGTGTATGCCTTAGACCATGAATAGTACCGAATCCTGTGGTTTCTCTTTTATACTGTTTTTTCCTATACGTACATACCTGTGATAAAGTTTAATTAATAATTAGGCACAGTAAGAGATTAAAAATAATAACTAATAATAAAATAGAACAACCATAACAATGTACTGTAATAAAAGTTATATGAATGTGGTCACTGTTTCAGGGGATCCCTTGCTGGAGTCTTCTACAGGCTCAGTACTTTTCTGGGGCAGCACATTGCCATCCATCGGAATGTACTTTCTGTTCATGTCTTCTATTCACAAATTTAATCCCTTTCCCATCTTAACTAAGCAGTTATCACACACTGCAGCTGTAACGTTTGCAGTTTGAGGTGCAACAGCACAACTAACACTACTTTTTCCTTCTTCACAATTTCGTGGATGGAAGATTCGTCCTTACTGTAGATCTTAGCAGCCTCGGCATATGATTTTTTTCTTATTAAGTCAAGAACTGCCACCTTTTCACTTAAAGGAAGCACTTTACGGCTTCTTTTTGGCAAGCCGAATTGCCAGCATCACTACTTCTGTGCTTTGGAGCCATTATTAAGGAAAACAAGGGTTACTTGAACACGAGCAGTGCTCTAAAGCCACATTGGATCTGAGAACCAAGATGGCTACTAAGTGACTAAGGGGCAGGGAGCATCTACAGTGTGGATATTCTGGACAAAGGGATGATTCATGTCCTAGGAGGGACAGAGTGGACAGCGTGAGATTTCATCACCCACTCAGGATGACACAATTTAAAGCATACGAATTGTTTTATTTCTGGAATTTGACCTTGAATAATAAACCATAGAAAATGAAATTATGGATAGGGAGGACTGCTGCAATTGGATGGCACGCATAGAAAGGATCTCCTTGACCTGTTAGGAATGTTAAGGATGTATGTCACTTGTTGAGTAGCTCTGCTCTTGTAATTCAGCTTATTGCCCTTAATGTTAAGTGTATGTGTACTGCTGTGGTTGCACTTTTGTTGAGGCAACTTCTATAAAGATATATGTGACTTCAGAGCAAGTACCGCTGGCAGTTCCCATCAGCAAAAGGCCTCCGTTTCCTAGGCCATAAACTGTTGTGGTTTCTCTTTGGCTTGCTTCAGATTTTGTTTGTGACGTGGCAGGCTTTTTCTGAAACTAGGCAGCGAGTTTCATTATTGGTGATCCTATCTTTTCTTCTAATTCAAGTAATTTAAAAATAGAAATATGAGAACTAATTGGATTTAGTCGCTGATAATTTTCATTCCTTTATTATAAATGTAAACTCACCTCCTAAGGGTTTTGGAAAAGTGGCTTTGGAGACTTGGCTGGCGCCACTGGGGACTTATGTTATTAGCAAAACTAATATTCATCGTGCAACAGAAAACCCTCCACTACTATTAGGCCATTAGGAGGCACCGAACTTGCAAGAGTAGGATGTCTCCTCTGTTCTGTCCTGAGCTAACTACCTATCACAAAAGGAGATTAGGTTATGTGGAAAGAGAGGTGGTTGGCTGACATTTTGTAGCCTCTAAGTTCTCTGTGCTCTGTAGATGTGGGATTTTCACTAGCCCTGAGAAAACCAAAGAGCATGTATGGAGGGGAAAAAAAATAATTTTCCTCCTATCTCTTTTAGTTCTTCTGGCTGGACTAATAATCAAATTAACTTAGGACAGATTGACAGGAGAAATGTCCAGATTTATTATGTATGTACAAACTGGGGTTTCATAAGAGTATAAGACCTGAGAGCAGATCGGGCAGTTAAGGCTTACATGCTATCTTGAGCTAAGAAGAAAAGGCAGGTTGCGATTTGAGACTTGAAAAGGCAGGAAAACAATTTGTATAAAGATAGAAAAGCAAATGTTTGCCAAATAAATGTTTGCTGGGCCATTTTTAATAGCAGGACACAGAGAGGACTTTGACCAAAGGAGACTTGCTAGGTTCCTTCCTGTCTACCACACCTAGTTCATAGTTATTTATGATGACAGCTCCCTTCCTGGGGTGGCAAACTCTGCTCCCTCTCACACGTCTGGGTTTAGATTGTGGTGGTGAGGCAAAAAGGCCAGAGTTTGCTAAAGAGAATGAGATCTGAGATGTGACTTGGAAATGATATCACAGCATGCAGAGATAGAAATATGTGGGAGCACTGAGAAGGGGATGCTCAAGTTTTGTCCTCCATCTCCGGAAACAGAATTTATGAGGTAAGTCTGGCCGTTGGGCACTAATGCTTTGAAGCCAGAGAGACCTGAGTTTAAATCCTATCCTATTTTCCCTCTTCGTAAAATTGAAAACTGGTGTGAGGATTAGATGACAATGTAAGGACAATGGCCAGCCATATAAGATATGCTCAAAATATGTTAGCTTCTTCCCTGACCCCACATGTTGTCCACACACATCTTTCCTCTCTTATCCAGATGAGGAAAATCAGTATTCAGAGAAATGAAATGGCTTGCCTGAGTGGCAGAATTGGGGCTACACTCATTTTATTTTAAGTCCTGCTAACCTGTTTCCCAAGAAGCCTGTGCGTGCTTTATACATGTAGGGCATTGGGCTAGCTAGGGTACAAGGCTGTCTGAGCTTTGTCCTTTTCATAATTGAGTACGGTTGTGTTGTTTTACATACAAATAAAGGCTGTTGATTTGTCTCAGAAAAGCTGGCCTGTCCTTCTGGTTCACCATGGGTAGTGGTAGATAGGCCTATGAAAGCTCTTCCAATACCTATGTACTTGCCTGTTTTTTAGAGAGAGGTGTGTGCCTCCAAGGCTTGTCTGTCAACATCTTGTAAAATCAACCATTTCTCCATTGATTTACATTCTAAAATCAGTTATGTTGGGGGTTTTTGATTTTAAGTTGTTAGGGGAACCTGTTACCTTTTTGTTTCTTTCCCCTGGCTGTCAGGTGGTTAATAAACTGTAAACAAATATATAAGTACACCCAAGAGTTTTAAGGGAAAGAATAAAGTCTTTTGCATTACCATGATCCTATAATTTATATGTTTAACAATGTGTTATAGCGTATGCCCCAATTTCTCAATTAAGGAACAAAATATTATTGTTATAACGTGTATTTCCGTTAATAATGCATCAGTGCGTAATTCAGTTGTCTTTCCCACTTCCACATACTGATGTTTTGGTTACAGTTTATCCCTAATTGTGATCAACATGCCCTAAACATTCATCAGAAATCATGTGTGCAAAGCCTTTCAAGTGGCCTCTTAATTGCCTTAAAACCAATGGAAGCCTGTTTCTTTTTCATTCAGAGGTTGGGTTCCCTATTATTTTCACTTCAGTAAGGAGTGAAGGGATATCGCAAATTTTAATGTGTATAAACTAAGAAAGCCACATATAAGATATAAATTTTGAAGTTTGCATGAATTACCCAAGCATTCAATAATGTATTTCAGGAAGTTGTTTAGAGAAGTATGGATTGATCATTGCCAAATAAATTTTTACCTCTAAGTGACTGCCTTTTTGAAGCTTTTTTGAAGTCTGCCTGTTTTCTAAATTTGGAAAAATATCTGTATTTGAGCCTTGAAAAAGACAGTCTCTTAGCAACATGGAAGGACAAAGAGGAACAAATTAAGTAAGTGTGCTATGATTTGTGTATGTTCTTACTGTTTTGAAAACCACCCTAAAGGTAGGTATTTTTAAAAGCTGTTTATAACATTTGATAAATTTAAAAGTCATAAAAACGAGTGGTGTGTTTTTCCTGTTCTGTGCCTTCTTTTCTTTGTCTCCCTGCACTGTACATTTTTGCCCATTTGGAGAGCATACATGGGCATTCCTAATTAAGAATTAATTAAAAGTACATGGAGGACTTTCTGCTCCAAACTTACTTCACTTAGAAAACATTGCCTTGATAAACGGATAAGTCAGTTTTAAAGAGTAAACAGAGTTCACCTTCATTTTAGACACCTATAATAATTTATTTAACCTTGGAAGCATTTTGCATCCATTATGAATCTGTAGATAACGAAATGCAGAAGTGGCTACTGACCCCCAATTTGAGGCTAATTATATGCGATAGCTTAGCTCCTTTGCTTGTGAGGAATAGGAGTCGGGGAAAGGAGATTTATAGTGAGGCTGTTTCCTGGGCTGAGCTGAGAAATCTAGCAGGAACCCTAAATGTGACTCTGCCACATTCTTTTGGTGAAAGCAAGCCACAAGACTAACTCAGATTAAAGTGGGGGAGCGAATTTATCTCTTGATGGGAGGAGCAGCATGTGTACACAGGGATGGGAGGAATTTCTGGTGTCTGACTTTGAAAATGATGTTTTACATGAATTAAAGGAGTATGCCTCAGATACTGTGTTCCATCAGTTCTAAGATGCACATGCCTCCTCCCTTGTTTTAACATCTCTGAAGTCAGGATGCATTTACTATGATAGCATCTGATCACCTTTGGCTAGACAGCACTGATGCATTATTGTCATTACCCGTGGTTGTGCAGATGTGATGTAGCAATTGTGTTTATGTATATTGTTGGTAATACAAATGTCAAGATTAATTGCATATAAAAATTCTTCAAAAATATTGAATCATGATTTGACACTGAAACAGTAAGTTCTTGTGTACATAAAAAGTCATAGAAACAGAGCAGCATGATGTAAATTTGATATCAGCGAAGCAAATTTTTGTTAGAGGAATGACCACAGTTAGAATTTTTTGCAAAGAAATAACCAGGAGCTTTGCTGGACATGAGACAGAAGATAAGAAGCTAAAGCTGTGTTACAGAGTTATGGCAAAAGTATTGCATTCTGGATGATAAATTATGCCACTTAAAAAAAGGAGAGATTGGTAAATCCCTTCAAAGAGATGAAAGGAATTTCAAAGCAATAAGTGGCTGGTGTGTCCAATTTCTAAGTTGCACAGGACTGTTGTTGAGGCATAGAATATCAATTTATCAAACTTCCTGCCAACTTAGAGCCGTAGCTGCTTATTTTCTAGTGATTTGTGGTTTGAGGAAAAATGAGTTTAGACAGATAGGAAATGCTGATAAAATCCAGCACTCTCTAAAAAGCTTTGAAATTTTTCTGTAATGTTAAAGGTGCTAAAGGTCTGAGTATACTCTATGAAAAGTACCTATTGCTGTGATACTTTGCACAATTACTGATGGCTGAAAGTTGCAGCTATAATTTAACTATAAACTACAAAACAATTCCCAGGAAAAAGTCCTTCCTCAAAGACATGCCTGTGCACACATGTGTGCTTCACTTTTAATCACCAAAGATACAAGTCCTGGTTATCTGAAAAGCTTTCTGTTGTGACATCTGATAAGAACAGGAAAGTACCAGCCCCAAAATTGGCATATTGAGTATCTGGCAGCTGGAAGAGTGTCCCGGAGAAAACAGTGGAGCATCAAGTGGAAAAAAAAATGGACATTAGCAACCGGATTCAAATGATTCAGAAAAGTCAAACTCGGCATATGAAGATGTGTTAGGAATATCTTAACAAGTTTGTTTTTTTTTTTAATGTAAGTACTTGAGAGATATGTAATAAATCTAATTATATAAAAGCTTTTTGAATAATTATAAAATAGTTCTAAGTGACAAGAAAGTATTGTGTTGTACTTGGCAGCATTTTTTCTTAGTGTTGTGCAAACTGATGGCTCCTCTTAAAATTGATTGCATCCTAGACTGGGTAAATATGCCAGGCACTGAGCCAAAAGTTGCTGCTTTCAGGGAGTTTCCAGTTTAGGTATGATGGAAGGATTTCTATTCAAGTTTCAATGTGCATTTCAAAATGCATTTTCACAGAGAGGGTATGTTAAGTGCAAAATTATTAAGCACTTATATCACTTTTGTGGAAAAAGAAGCTCCAAATTCCAAACAGCCAAATCTTAAAGGAATTAAGTATTAAACTTATTTTCTTGCTGTTTCATATATGTATGTTATATATTCCCAGCTAATCATTTAAGTTCTGAGGGTATTGTATAGATTCCAGGAATAACTATTGAAAGATTAAAAATCAAAATAAGGTGTGAAAGCTTTAGTTGTTAATGGTGGATTTACTTTTCAGGAGCCACTAAAACATCCTCATTGTTTTCACAGCAATGTCTGCAAATGGTAATTGCTCAGTCACCTTTTAAAAATATATACTTTGTTTTTTAGAAGAGTTTTAGGCTCAGCAAAATTGAGAGGAAGGTACAGAGATTTCCCACATACTCCCAGCAAACATTCATAGCCTGCTCCATTATCAGCATCCCCTCCCAAAAGTGGTACATTTGTTATAACTGATGAATGTACATTAATGCAGCATTGTCACCCAAAGTTCATAGTTTGCAGTAGGGTTCATTCTTGCTGTTGTACGTTCTATAAGTTTTGACAAATGTATAATGACATCTAGCCACCATTATAGTATCATACGGAATAGCGTCCCTCCCTTAAAAATCCTCTGTGCTCTGTCGACTCATTCCTCCTTACCCCTTAGCTCCTGGCAACCACTGATCTTTTACTGTCTCCATAGTTTGGCCTTTTCTAGAATGTCATATAGTTGGAATCATTCAATACGTAGCCTTTTCGGATTGACTTCTTTCGCTTAATAACATACATTTAAGGTTTCTTCCTTTCTTTTCATGGCTTAATAGCTCATTTCCTTTTAGCTCTGAATGATATTGCATTGTCTGAATGTACCACAGTTCATCTGTTTACCTATTGAAGGATATCTTGGTCTCTTCCAAGTTTTGACAGTAATGAATAAAGCTGCTATCAGCATCTGTGTGCAGATTTCTATGTGGGCATAAGTTTTCAACTATATGGGGTACCAAAGATTGTGATTGCTAGATGGTGTGGTAAGAGTATGTTCAGTTTTTCAAGAAACCACCCAGTGGTGTTCCAAAAGTGGCTGGACCATTTTGCATTCCCACCATCAGTGAGCGAGAGTTCCTTTTGCTCCCCATCCTCACCAGCATTTGGTGTCATCGGTGTTCAGGATATTGACCATTCTAATAAATGTGTAGTGGTATCTTATTGTTTAATTTGCATTTCCCTGACGACACATGATGTGGAGCACCTTTTATATGATTTTTTTTGCCGTCTGTATAATTTTTGGTGAGATAATGTGTTAAGGTCTTTGGTCCATTTTTAAATTATTTCTTATTATTGACTTTTAAGAGTTCCTTGTATATTTTGGATAACAGTCCTATATAAGATATATGTTTTGCAAATATTTTCTTGCAGCCTGTGGTTTTTCTTCTCGTTCTTTGACAATGTCTTTTGCAGAGGAGAAATTGTCAGTTTTAACAAAGTCCAGCTTATCAATTCTTTATTTCATTGATTGTGCCCTTTGGTATTGTATCTAAAATGTCATTGCCAAATTCAAGGTTATCTAGATTTTCTCCTATGTTACTTCTAGGAGTTTTATAATTTTATAGTTTTGCATTTTACGTGACCCATTTAAGTTAATTTTTGTGAAGGGTGTAAGCTCTGGGTCTAGATTCATTTTTTCTTTTTTTTGCATGTGTATATGTGGTTGTTCCAGCACCATTTGTTGAAAATACTACCTTAGTTCCATTGTTTAGTTTTTGCCCCTTTGTTAAAGATCAGCTGACAGTATAAATGAGCATCTCTTTCTTGGCTTTCTATTCTGTTCCATTATTCTACTTGTTTGTTCTTCTGCCAATACTGCACTATTTTTGTTACTGTAGCTTTATAGTAAGTCTTGAAGTCAGAGAGCGTCAGCTCTCCAACTTTGTTCTCCTTCAATATTGGATTGGCTATTCTATGTCTTTTGCCTCTCCATATAAACTTTAAAATTAGTTTGTGTCCACAAAAAACTTGATGAGGTTTTGATTGGGATTATATTGAATCTATAGATTGAGTTGAGAAGAACTGATATCTCAACAAGACTCTTCAATATTGAGAACCTTTCGATTTTGAAATTCTAGTTCCAGAATGGATGTAGGTTGAGGCTGCATGTGGCCAGGCAATGAACTCTTGTCAGCAGTTTGGGCCATGGTTTCTAAAAGGGCGCTGCTAGAGAGATTCTGGGTAGTTTAGTTTGAAAACCATGAGCATAGGTCACTACAAACCCTTGTTCATGCCATATTCAACTCCTGAAATTCCACATTAGTGTTGAAGTACGCGGGTTCTGGAATCTCATTGTGGGTTTCTAATCCTCATTGTATGTATCACCTTGCATCACTTAAAAGGCTTTTGGCGAATAACCTCTTAGTTGTGTAGTGGACTTAACTGGAGGATTAAATGAAATAAATAAATGTTTCAAAAGTTATTTGTAAATCATGATTCTCTTTCCGTATATTCTGTTCTCTTTTCTCCACCTTCTCTAAACTTTCTCACTAACTAGCCTTTGAAACTCCTTTTCATAATGTCACCAGTGACCACCATATTGCAAAATACAGCAGTCTCTGCATGAGTTCTTAGCAGTTTGTGACCCGTGGACCACTCCCTCTTTGAAACATTCTGTTCTTATGTTGGCTTTTGCAGCAACAGCCTCCTGTTTTTTTCTCCCTTACTAAAATGCTACTTAGAATATTTCCTTTGCTGACTCTTCCTCTTTTGATCAACCTGACTTTCTACTCTATTGTCTCTAAATACCACTCATATGCAGATGACCTCTAAATTATTCCAGGCCTGAGCCCCAAACCCTTAAGGAAACAGCCACTTGACTCCTCCTCTTGGCTTCCTCATCAAGGGCAGAACTATAGGTTTCCAATGCCTCTTTCTGTTTCCTCGCCCCTAAATCCTGCCCCTCCTTCCATTTTATAAATTTTAGTAAATGGCCCCAACATCTACCCAGATGATCAAGTAACATACTCGGGCATTGTGCTCTGTCCTCCTTTCACCACCATCCCCTATTAGTACATTCTTTTGGCTCTGCTTCTAAAATACATCCCATAAGCATCCCCTTCTCCACGTCTTCATTGTGCAAGACCTCCTTCTTCTGGACTCCTAACATAGCTTTCTAGCTAGTTCCTGTAGTATCCACTCATACTCCGTTTTCTTCATCGAGCTCCCAGAATGATCTTTAGCAGTGTTTATTAGATTGTGTCGCTCTTGCTGAAAGCCTATCAGTGGCTTCCAGGCCTCCTGTGTTACGGTTCCTGACCACTTCAGAGGCTCACAGGCTCCCGTTGCACTAGCCCCCTTTCTGTTCTGTGACCAAACTTGCCTCCACCTCAGGCCTCTGTAGTTGCTATCCCGTCAGCCTGGAACACTGCTTTCACCTTCCGCTGGCAGGTGACTCCTTGTCTTGCAGGTCTCAGTTCAGATGTCTTCTTCATGGCCTTCCATGACCAATTGTGACCACCATGTACAATTAGTGTAACTCCGCCTATCCCTCTGTGCGATTCCATGTCTCCGTGTATTGTCTTCGCTGCACAAACCATTATTTGAAATCACCTCGTTCATTTATTTGTTTACGTATTGTCTGTTTTCTCATAAATAGGACGAACACTATGAGAGCACGGTCCTTGTTTGTCTCATTCAGTGTGATGTTCTCGGTACCTAGAACAGTCTCATTCTTAGGCCAGTTCGGTGTTTTACTTCCTGCCCTTCCGTAGAGTACGTATTATTTCTGGCTCAGCTAGCCACTTTTGTGTAGACAGTCGGGTCTCTCTGTCTCTCTCCTCTAGTCTACTAATGAGTTGACCTTCCCTTTCAAAATGCCAATGTGATCCCTCAAATCAAAACCACCATGACAAAGCCTATTTCAGCAGTTTGTGACCTTGCTGATCTTTCTCTGCCTCTAGGTCTATATAAATGGAATTCGTGAAGATTAAAAAATCCCAAATATTCTGTATGTTACAACTATTTAAAAGCATTTCTATGATAAAATATTTGTGATGAGCTTTTGCTAACCCAAATTTGTCACTTCTGAGAAAATATTTTGGGGATGAACTTTTAAAAGTTTTATGAATTGGTTGTTTCTTCATTTTGATTGACAGTTCTAGTAACATCTTTTAGCCAGCAAGGTTAGAAAGTGAGGTTTTATGCATCGATAAATATCTCTGTGAGTGGGGGGTGTGGATACTTCCCACAGAATGACTATATACTTTTAGTGATATTGTTCAATTTATGCTGTTTATGTTAAAAATACAATACTTCTCCAACCCTATGACTTTAATCAGATTACTCAGTTATGTGAAATTGTGCATATCTAAAATACACAAAATAGCATTGTCCTTTGATCGTATAAGTACACATGGTTTTGTTAGTTAACTGCAGAAGATATCCCCAGATAACAGAGATTTGGCATTCAGAAGTTACACAGAGACAATGTTGTGCACATGTGTGTAATGCGATGCTTGATAAAGACAGTAATAGTGATAGACTGTCAGGAGCTATATGAGATATGAAGGCCCAAAGACAATGATGGTGACACATAAAAGAAGCTGGGCTAAACAAAGACTGTTCATTAATGGGAAGCTTTTGGAGTTGACATAAGTATTGACTGCAGGTATACAGTAGACTTTTCACATAGCCGTTTTGTATGGGTTATCTTAAATTCAGGACCATTCACCTTTATTTGAAGATAAGGAAGTAGTATTGTGGTGCTCTGTGATTCTTATCCCAACAATTTGATTTGGTATGTGACTTTAGAGAAGTTTTATAGCCCTGGTGCAACTCTTTCCTTTTTGGTACATGCAACATAACAGTACAGGGTATAGAATAGGACATTATGGATTTGCAAATTGTATTGTCTCAAAATGCATTATTTTTATTTCATGTTTTTAAGTTTTTCCTTTTCAGATAGAGAATAACTGCAGAAGTATTTCAGAGTTTTCCTTTTTCCCCTGTTGTTAACATTACACAATCACAGTACAATTATCAAAACTATTAACACTGGTATGTACCCGTGGTAGGCAGAATTGCAAGATGGTCCCAAGATTCCTGCCCCTGGTACATGTGTCCTGTATCATCATCCCCTTCCCTTAAGTGTGGGCAGGACTTGAGAATAGTATGGAATAGCACACTATGATTATGATGCATTACATGGTAAAAGGGATTTTGCGGGTGTAACTATGATCCCTAATCAATTGACTGAGTATACAAAAGGGAGATTATCTTGGGTGGGCCTGCCTACTCAGATGAGCCCTTAGGAAACTTAAGCAGTAGCAGCAGCAGCAGCAGCAGCAGCCACACTCTTGCTGGCCTAGAAGAAAGCAAATAGCCCTGTTGTAAAGTGCTTATGGAAGGGGATATGAAGATGACCTCTAGGACCTGGAACCAATAGTCAGCAAGAAAACAGAGACCTCAGTCGTACAGCTGCAAGGAACTGAGTTCTGCCAACAGTGAGCTCAGAATGGGGACCCTGATCTCCAGAGGAGAACCACAGCGCACTGACACCTTGGTTTCAGCCTTGTGACATCCAGCCATACTGTGCCTGGACTTCTGATCCATAGAAACTCTGAGATAATAAATCTGTGTTGTTTTAGATTTTTTAAAAAGTGTATTGCTTTGTGAAAATTTGTGATGTAACAATAGAAAACAAATACAGTGCTATACTATTAACCAAAGTATAGACTTTGTTTAGATTTTACCAGTTTCTGCTCATGTCCTTTTTCTGTTCTAGGATCTAACCCAGACATATGATCCTTTAATGCTCTCATTCCTGATAAGATGAATTTATTCCTGATATTTCATGATAAGCAACCAACTTGTGAAAATCAAGTGTCTGTAATTGAAGGATTTCATCTCATCGATTAGGGGTAGGGGGTATAATCTGAACATCTGAGTTCAGGTTTTGTCACATTAACATTGTGATGTGATTCACTCCAGGATTTGGTGTTCTTTTGTCCATTAGGTCCTACCTCTGTCAAAGGGATGTGTCATGTGCCAGGTGTCATGTGCATGCGGAGCTGCAACATGATGCTGAGAGTCTAAGAAACTGGCCTCGGGCTCTGTTGTCCTTTTTCGTTTTCTGACTGCACAGGATCCAGCTGTCTGAGAAGGATGCAATTATGTGAAGAAACATCTCCTGCTGGCTCTAACTCCTGTGCTCTGAATTTTTGTTTGGGGGCCTAGCAAGAAATTTGTGAGTAATCAAACTACCATATAACCATGGTAGTGACCTGATTCTCAGTGCAGTCACTTCACAGATGACAAAGTGTAGACTATTAGTTAAAGCTGTGTAAGGGGCTTTGGGGTTGTCATGGTAGGAATCTAGGCCTTCTTGTCCCTAGTATGTTGTTCTTGGTGTTAGCAGTTCAGTCTTTTCAAACATCGTCTATTGTCTTGCTTATAAAGGATGGGATTTGGGCACTATTTTGATGGAATTTATCCAAAAATGCCCATCGTGTGCCCTGCCAGTCCCTACACCCCACTCTGAGGCTCTGGAAGGCTTTCTACCATGAGAATCAGAATTCTACTTGATTAGATGCTTCAACGGCATCCAGTGCCCCAGCACTGAGTCAGAATAAAGGCTGTTAGCTTCAGATTAAATGTTGAGATCAGCCTAGGCAGGTGTGACTGTGGAGAGAGATGGCAGTGTTTATCAAAGGGGCGCTCTGTTCATTTAGCTACCCAGCCTCATGGAACCAGAGGTAATGGAATGGGGACAGTACTAGTTCAGCTAGGAGTCATGAACTCCTGCTTCATAAGACCCAATGGCAAGGCACCATGACTGATAATGGTGGCCTGTCATTGACATGTGTTCAGAGGAAACAAATCAGCAGGATCTCCTCCTCCCTTGCTTGTCTGAGTGGGAAGCTGAAAGAGAGGTAGGCAGAAGTGAGCCTGATGGACAAAGAGGGATGGTAGTGAAACTTCTTTTCTTCTACAATACTAGGCTCAGGGTTAGGCAATGTGATACTAACAAAAAATAGTTCCTGACCTCAGAAAGTATAAATTTTAGTGGTCGCTCATAGGAAAAAAAATGTAATATGGACATTCTCTCAGAGGGGTTAAGTGAAGAATTCCACAAAAGAGCCATTTAGGTTGAATTTCAGAGGATTGATTAGCATTTGCCAAACAGACAGGGAATTGAATCAGAGAACTCTTCAGGGGAGAGAATCAACTTGATTTGGGCTGGAGTGAGGCAGAAGAAGGAAGAAGTAGGGTTGATGTCAAGGTACAACCAGAGAAGCAGAACAAGTAGGTGGGTTTATGAGTGTGTGTGTGTGTGTGTGTGTGTGTGTGTGCTGTGTTTATGTTTATGATTTATTATAAGGAATTGGCTTAGGCAATGGAGGGCTGGCTAAGCAGGCTGGAACCCCATAGGCTCAAGCTGAAGCTTGTTGCTCCCTTTTCCCTCCATTTTTTCCTCCCTTACCTTCCTCCCGCACTTTCTATTTCCCCTCATTTTTCTCCTTCACTTTTCTCCTTTCCCCCTCTTCCTCTCCCCTTCTTATCTCTCTACTCCCTCTCCCTTCCTCTTCCTTTTCTCTCTCCTTTCTCCCCATCTCCCTCTCTCCCCTGATGAAGTCAGCTTACCAGGATAATCTCCTTTAAAGTGAACTGATTAGGGACTTAATTACCTCTGCCAAATCCCTTCACAATAGCATTTGGATGTGTTGGATCAAATAATTGGGAGAATGGGTATGTGCTCCAGGATGGCTCTGCCTCCGTTCAATCCTCCAACTCTCATGAGAGACTCTTTCTTGTAGCCCGTGTTAACATACTAGAAAAGGGCACATAGTTTAGCCTTAGCCTGGTCAAATTGATGCCACAAAGCCACTGCAGGTGACACCCAGTTTTCTGATTAGGGCGACTCTGTGAATACATGTGTTAGATGAACCGAGATCAGTGTTATAAGAGGAAGAAAAGAACATCTGAGGTTGAGAGGAATAATGAATTTACTTGTGACTTGCTGAGGTTCTGAAGTGCTGCAGACCATCACGTATCCCATTCATAAATCTGAGTTCAGTGTCTGGACTGAAGACACGGGTGGTGGGTCTTCAGCATAAGCATGGTAGTTCGAACCAAGTGCTACACTGATCATCTAGGAACATCAGGGAGAGAGCCTGGAACAGGGAATGGCCACACCAAGGGGCTGAGGAGGGAAGTGGAGCCAAAACAGAGGCTGATCTAGAAACATCCCAAGGTGGTGCTGAATGCAGACAGATGGGTGAAAGGATTGTGGCTTCATAGTCTGCAGGAATGGCACATTTCGCTCTTCCCTGCCTGGGTGGAGGAGCACATGAGGCTGACGTCACAGCTGATCCATGGTCAGAGGAGGGTGCAGAGGGAGTGGAATGGAGAGCTGTGACCTGAGCAATCACGCCTGCCATCAGGTACTCGGAGTGTGTTCCCTCAAGTGCACTAACTGCCTTTTCTGTGCTGCCTCCAGGCCAGGGACTACAAACTCAAATCCAGTGGGGCTCTGGCATGGGGGAGGAACCCCTAATCCAAACTTTGGGCTTCAGGAAGGCTTCACAGAAGAAATAATCAAAATTAAGATCTCTGGAATGGTTCAGGAATTAGCCAAATGAAAAGGGCATGCCTCCCCAATAATCCTAGTCAAACTTGATCTTTGCAAATTTATTTATTTTTGCTTCTTTAGAAGCGTTTTACAACTTAGTCTGCTATCTATTGAGAAGATGTCTGTTTTTTACTAAGTACTTCTAAGTTATATATCACAGAGGTGTATATTACATACATAATTTGTGTGTGTCAAATTGTTTCATTTTAACCATGTTTTCTCTCTCTACTTTTATCAAGGAACATGCTTAAATTAGGGTAAAATTTATTTTATTCTCCAAAGGTTTCTTTTTAAAGTTGGTAGGTTTTGAAAAGTAAAGTCTTCCATTGATAAACGTTTTACAGGCAGGCCTGTGGCCATTTGCCTCTAGCAGAGATAACTTTAGAATAGATGTCGAATCCCGATTCCCACCCTGGCTGCCCATCACAGTCTCCTGAGGTGTTCTTCAGAAATGCCCAAGGTGGGACCCCACTCCCCAGAGAGTCCAGTTTAATTGGTCTGCAGAGGAGCCTGGCCATCAATACTATTTTTAAGCACCATAGAAAATTCTAGTGTTCAGCCAGGATTGAATTCCTGGTTTCATCACAGCATTTATATCTATTTTAGGTAGAGAGGGAGAAGACCCACCACAGCCTCCTGAGGAGGATAGGGAAGGAAAACAGTGAAAGAAACACTTCCTCCTAAATGGTGACTCATTAGAACAGTCCATTTCCCCATCCTACCCTGCCAAGAGGGCAAGAAGTTGGTACAAATGGACTAGTTCGATGCCTGATGATGTGAGGTGGAGCTGAGGCAGTGATGCTAGCACTGGGGAGCGGCTGCAAATACAGATGAAGCTTCCCTCGCTCTCCTGATGCTCACCTCCTGCTGAGCACCTCGTTTCCTGACAGGCCATGGACTGGTACCAGTCTGCGGTCCCGGGGTTCGAGGACCCCTGCTCTAGCGTATTAAAGGTTGGCTTCCAACAGAATAGAGCCCACCTGCTGATACTAATAAGAAAACAGTTTTACTATACAGATACTTCTAGAGTAATGGTTTTTAGTCTTGTTTCATTTTAAACAGCAGAACCATTATTTCAAATGAATCTTTCTTGAAACTCTAACCTCCACCCTCCAGCCACCACCCTTCCCTGAGACCCTTCTTGGGAACACCAGGGTTCCTCAAAACAGTTTAAAAACCAAAGCATCAAGTGTTAAAGCTACTTCCGTCTTGAGTAGAAGCAAAAATAACATCAAATTGAAACCAGCTGTTTCACAACAAGCACTCAAACTGTGATCTATTATTTCCTCTGAGGTTTTCCTCTCCAATGGAGCCCTGAGTATCTTTCCATCCCCACAGTATGTGACGCCCCTTGATAAAGCTGAGGAGGAGATAAAGGACATTTTTCTGCCTTCAGGTAACATTTTTACACAGGAAATAGGTACTGAAAGCTAAATAAAATTTAGCTTTAGACATTAAAGTTGAGTGCTTCATACTGACTCCTTCCTCTTTATTTAAAATGTCTGAGCTGGCATCCCTGCAGAGACAAAATAATAGTAATCGATTTATGGTCTCGACTGGGAACTTAATGTCTAGTAGAGCAAGCCTCCATTAACCATTCTTGTATGTTCTGTGCGGTTTCACTCTGTGAACACGTGGATGTGAATCATTCCTTCCCCCAGGTGGCTGTACTAGGCACAGGAGCAGACAGTGCTTTCAGATTATAATCTCTTATGTCAGACACCTCTTTATGCCCAGGTAGTCTAGGCTTTGGGACTGGACCTCAGCTGTGCTACTTAACCAATATCAAGAACTTAAGCAAGTTCCTTAACCTCCCAAAGACTCCATTGCTCTCCGTTGCTTTATCACAAAACGAGAATAATCACATATAATTCATGTGTACCTGGGAGAAATTAAAGGAGATAGTTCACATAGTGTTTAGCAGAGTGCCTGGCACATGGTAAGCTCAATTGATGTTAGTTACTGTTATTATTCCGTACCTTGGAACAAAATGCTTTCTGTCCTCAAGGAGCTTATAATCGGGGTGGGGGGGGACGGCGGTTGGCTAATTTTTTGGAAATTATTTGTTTATGCAATAAATGTTTATTGATAGCCTGCTGTAGTCCAAGTTCTGGATGAAGGGCTGGAAATGCAGCCATGGGCCAAGACAGACAATAACAGCTCTGCCAGAGAAGCCTTAGTTCTTTTGGAATAGACCCACGGGGAGAACAGAAGCAGGTGGGGTACGTTATGATAGAGGAGAGGGCTTGTGAGCTGAGCACCTCCACAGGGTTGGGGGAAAGGGGTAAGGAAGGCATTTCAGACTGAAAGGCATGACCAGAGGTATGTGTGTTTGTGTGAGGGGCTGTCACAGTTCATGAAAAGAAGATCTTAGAACAGATAAGTAGTGAGGGGTGAGGCCGAAGGCTTGACTCTGGCAGTGACAGAAGCCAATGCTGGGAGCCTTGGCCACTTCGTGGAGGAGGGGCAGCCATTCTCTGTGAAAAGTGTTTAGTGCTTCACTGCATGAGGATGTGCTAATCGTATCTCCTAGTCTGTGTTCAGTAGCCAAGAAGCCCAGTGCATCTGTGAACACAACAGCCACAAGAATAGCCCATAATAGCAGGCTGCTCACACAGTATGTTAAGTCCTGGGAGGAAGACACTGCCAAGTTTTAAAAAGATTTGGCCAAGTATACGCCTCCAGAATGGTTGTCTCAGACTGAGCATAGACTATATTTCTAATCAGAGCAAAATATACATCGTTTAGGTCAGGAAACACCATACACCCCTTTCTGACATAAGAGACTGCAAGAAATAAACTGGATGACAGCAGGTTTGTATGAGCAGAAAGAACTTAAACTTTTAGTCACAATAGGTGTAAGGGTTGACCGAGGCTCACCCCGATACTTTGCTAAAGGAAAGCCGTAGCATGTGAATATGTGCTAAAAAAAAAAAGGTAGGTGGCAATTACATCATCAGACTTGGTGCCTGCAGGCAACTGGGCACAACTGAGGAACGAGTTATTGAACTTATATAACAGAATGTCGAGTTTGCAAGTGACTGCCATGGGTATCCAAATCTGACCATTCTTTTCTGCATTATTCCTGTTAAGAGGCACCTAGCCCCCATTGGAACCTTATACAATGGTGAATTCAGACTGCGGGGCCACCCCGTTTTACCTCGGACAGCTGGCTTCTGGTCTTAAAGCTTGTTCTACCTTTTGGAGACATATAGGCAAGGTCCTGCATACACCCTCATCCATATGACAGCACATCATTCCAGGACAGACAATTCTCCTGCCTGCTTTTTTCTTTTTTTCTGAGTTGAACAACCTTGTGGAACATGTTTTTAAGTCTTATCACCATCTTGATTACTTGCCTTCATACATTAGTCCTTTCCCATTCCTTTTGTGGGTAGATGCTTTAGCTCGGGCTGCCATAAGAAAAATACCATAAACTGGATGGTTTAAACAATAAAAATTTATTTCTCACAATTTGGGAGGCTGGGAAGTACATGGTCAGGGCTCCAGCAGGTGTGGTGTCCAATGAGATCCCACTTCCTGTTTCATAGATAACCATTTACCTTTTCTCTCTGTCCTCATGTGGAGGAAGGATCGAGGGAGCTGCCTGAGATCTCTCTTTTATAAGGATGCTAGTTCCATTGACAAAGGCTCTACCTTTAGGATGTAATCACCTTCCTCAGGCCCCACCTCCAAATACCATCGCACTGAGGGTTAGGATTCCTACGTGTGAATTTTAGGGGGACGCACATATTCAGTCTATAGCAGTGGCATAAAGCACTGAATACATCATTCAACAAATGGCCTGATTTGCCTTGAATAGAGCAAGATTGTGGGTCACCATCTCATCTTCCTAAACCATTTTTCACTGGAGCCTGAGGTCACACTTGAGGTTTTGAGACTGGCATACTGAACTTACTTGTCTTGGTAAGACCTTGAGAGGGTGGTTTAGCTTTGTTTTTCTTGATTGTTTAATTAGCATCTCCTTTGTTTCTGCTGTCCTTCCTGTATCTGTTCCGTTTTTAACAACTGAAGTTCAGACCTTTTATTTCTGTTTTATTTCTGCAGCCTGTAAAGACGATCAAATCCTGATTCAGCAGGACAGGAAATTCATCTTCACCTCTCACCAAATATAAGATCATATTTGTCAGGCTGAGTGCAGAACAAGTCAGCACCCCACTCTCTTCCTCAAGCCGGGTACTCATCAGCATGCTTTGAACATGTTCATTAATTCTTCATATTGTTCTACCCAAGTTCCCCTCTGGTCAGTAAGAATATCCTGAGAAGTTTCTCAGAGACCTTAATGAAGCCCATTTTTTTTCTGATTTCTTCCTTAAAAGTTCAACAGTTAATCAGCAATAACATTTCCAAGTTGTTAGAATAAAGGATAAAAACATGCAAGGTGACTTGAACCTATTTTGAACCAGCTCTTTTACAATCTTTTTATTCACCTTGGGCTTCCACTGTACCCTAGCAATGTTGTTATTCTGTCTGAAGAAAATTGTCTTTAAATAAGTCAAAAATAAGTTTCATTAACACCAAATACCAGAAATGCCCCTTCTTCGATTTTGCTGTTTAAAAACATTAATAATATTTTAACAAAAGACCTACCCCCAAGAGCCTAATTTTGTTGTATATAAAATTTCTGAAATCCCCAGTTCATTCTAGCCTTTGGATTCCTGGCTGAACATACCTGTCCACGCCATCCTCCTATGTTCACCCTAAATGCTTTTCCTTCGAGTTATTTGCTTTCGGTTCGGTGCTTTCCTTGCTTTTAGCATGAATGATTAAAATCAACACCCTCATCGGTTTCCATGGCAACATTCACTTTTCTTTTCATTAGGACTTTTTTGTGGATTGCTTAATCAGAGCTTCTAGACTTCGTGAACACTCTTCTGTTTTAGAATTGCATGCCCTAGGGTCATGTCTGTGTTGTCTGAGAACTTCCAACCTAAGCTTTACCACTCATTGGGTGTATGACCAAAAACAATGGCCTCTGCGCAAGAAACAATAAGACTTCTCCCAGGCTGGAACCTGTATATAAATGAAAAAGAGGATCCCACCAATGTTTGAGTACTCAGTGGCCATCACCTCCCCTGGGGCAGTGCCTGTGGGCACTCAGCTATGGCCAGTTAGGACCCTTGCCCTTTTGCAGAGGACAGATGTCAGAATAGTTGTGGTCTGGGTGTGAGCTTTTGTGACTCCCTCCCAATCCTACCTGTTCTTTCCAATCCTCACTTCTCATCTTGTAGAAATCCAAGGGTGACTGTTCAAGTGTTATATGGTTCAGTATTGGAACTGCCAATGGCAAGGCAGTTTACTTTTTATTCTTAAAGCACAGAAGCTATGTAAATGTGTTTATGCTTTTCTTGAGATAATGCCATCCTAATTTTCTTTGAAAAAGAGACATTTGAAAGCATGCCTACGTAGGTGAGAATGTCTAAATTTTGGTCTTGGGCTTTCTTAAGGGAATAATCTCTGACCTTAGGAAATGGTTCTCGGCAGACTTGAGTCATATGTGTCCCAGTTTCTCAGGTGCCAAGTCTTGGTAATAGCTTAGAAAGGTTTTACAGTAGTGTCTGGGGAGTGCCTTCTATATTTGGCTCAAAGTAACATGGAGGCAGCTAATCATAATAAAAGTAGCCAGCTGCTACCACCAGCTGGAGAACTTGACCATCTTTTCACTTTAGATTCATGCACTGCTATTAACATTTATTTGAGGTTAGGATGTTAAAGGTGTATAACTTGGACTATCAGGCACAGATCCAGTTCCCTGGTTCTTTGGATTTGCCCAGCCAGCTTCATTCTCTTTTTTCACAGTTACTCTTCTCCATTTCACATTGCCACCACACCATCTCACCATGGTCTAAGTGGTCTCCCCACTAGCATATTTGTCTCCCTGTAATTCATTGTCTAGACTGGACAGCAGCCAAAGTGATCTTCTAAAATCGCAAGTCAGATCACAGTATTTCCTTGCTTTGAACTCTTTAATGTGTACCTATTACATTTGGGATAAAACCAGAATTCTCTATAGTGAGGCCTGTGATCTGTCTCTGGAATATCTCTTCAGTTATAGCTCCTAGCACACATTCCCTTTTCCAAGACATTTTCTGCCTCAGGGCCTTTGCACATGTTTCCCTCTGCCTGCTTCCCTCCGCAAGGACTATGCTTTTCCCTCCCTCACCTAGCTGCCTTCATGCCTCAGTAACTTCCTCAAAGTTTTCTCTAACGTTCTTATCTAAGGTAGGGCTCCTTGTCATATTCTCTCATAGCTCTTGATTATTTTCCTTCTTGGCAATTATCATGATTTGTAATTATCTCTTTATTTCTGTGTCCTCACAAACTGTCAAGTTTCTGGGGGCTAGAAACCACGTTTGTTTTGTTTTCTGCTCTAGTCCCCACAACCTTTTACACAGCCTAATGCATATTTTGTGCTTCAATATTTGTTGAATGAATGTATAGATGAATAAATCAGTGCTATTTCATCTTAGCAGACATGGTGAAATAGAAGGTGCTCTGGCATTGCAATAAAAATATGTGGATTCTAGACCCTGTTCTGCTGTTTAGCAATTTTTCTAATCTCTTGACCTCCCTGTGCTCCACCTGCCTTTTGTTTAAGTTTGGGATAACGATCTTGACCTACCTTTCTTAAGGAGATGTTATAAAGGTCAAATGAGTCATTTTGTAGATGAAAGTACTTGGGGACTACATGGTAGAGTGCCTTTTTGTCCTTAATGAATAACTAGCAAAAAACAAGAGGAAACCAATGACCTGGAACTGGGCCAGGGCACAAGCGTGGGGACAGAGTGGATGCCAGTCTCAGGGGGGTGGGATGTGTGTGTGGGTGTGTGCGTGTGCGTGTGTGTTGCGTGTATTTGAGGAGGATGTGCAGAGCTACATGGGGTCATCCCAGATAAGGTCTTCTTTGGCAAAGCACATGCAGGATGTAAGACAGGTGTTTTAGTCTTACACAGTGAGAAGACATCTTGAAATAATCCTAACTCTGCCACTGACCAAGTCTGTGGCCTTAGAAACTTATTTGACTTATATTTCTTTGTTAACTATAAAATTGATCATCATGAAAAACATAGTACTACTTTTATTCCTTAGAGGGTCGTTACTGGGAAAGTTTGAATGAAATAATGGATGTAAATGTGCTTTAGAAATGTATAAGGTATTAAGTGCAGAAAGTAGTGTCTAAATTCAGAATTGTGGAAGGGTTCATTCAATAACTGCATAAAGTACCTCCTTCACACATGCTTTATATGTAAATTTTTCGGTAATACTTGTTAGCCGAATAATTTTATTTTCAGTTAGGGTGCTTATGAATGCAGCAACTGTAATATGTGGACTTGTAGACCCTTTTGAGAGAAGAATTTCCATATGTCCTGGTTGGTCTAAGGGCAGTATATTCTGATCAACGTTAGCTAGCAAGGGAACAGTTCTCACTATTTTTGCATGGTGACTGCTAAAATGTATGTACATGTAATTATTATTTTCAGCACAGAGAAATCATGCATGTAGGGCGTAAAATATCTGATAGAGAGATTGACCTAGGAAGTGCACTTCTAGATAACACCATTCGAGTAGGCTACCATTTGACATCAGTTGATTTTAAACTACCAAAACATTTAACGATAGCATTTTAGCCAAGGGGAAAAAAAAGAGCAAAAACCCTATCATATTCAGTCATGTTATTTGTAAAATTCATCATGATTTCAGAAGAATTAAAATATTAAAAACAGATCTTAGAATGAAAAATTATCCCATCTTGTTTCCCCTCTGGCTGGTGTTGTATGTTAGTGATTTTGGAGGTAAGGGCAGGCTATAATGTGTGTCTGTAACCACAGGTACTTCTTACTTCTCTCAGAACACCTGTGTTGATGGCACTGTGTCCTAATGTTGCTTTTGACATTGCAGCACTTCTGTCTGTTGTTATGAATTTAAATGGCTTCCATAGATGAGTGAGTTTTTAGGCTAGAGCAGAACATTATTGAAGTTGTGTTCTTTCAATTCACATGTTTGCACCTCATCAGAAATTCTGATGAAATTGCAAAAGCCGCATATAACGTTTATGGAGAAACATTTGGCAAGAAACTAAATGACGCATTTATTTTCATAGATCTGAGTTTCAAAAGCTTAGCAAGAGCTTATCACAGGATTTTGTAAATCCTGGAAATTAATACTAAATTCTGAGCAAGTTGTAGATGTTGCAGGTCTATCCTATGTCATCCATGAGTTCTTTTGTTTTTATTGTGTTTAAATTGACATAAAAGTCACACACCATACAATTCATCCCTTTAAAATGTACAATTCAGTGGTTTTTAATATGTTCATAAGGTTGTAAGCCATTACTTTTATCACTTTTATTTAATTCCAGTAACTTTTATCACCCCAAAAGAGACCTGATACCATTAGCAATGACTCCCCACACTCCTCTCCCCAGCTACTAAGCCACCTGCTATCTCTGTAGATTTGCCTGTTCTGGACATTTTCTTTAACTGGAATCATATAATATGTGGTCTTTTGTGTCCGACTTCTTTCAAGAAAAATAATCTTCTCCTTACCCATTCAATATGTTTAATCTGTTAGTATGTCCTGTAGATTCTTCCTGCATAATATCAAATCCATCCTTTTCTTCATCCCCACTGTCGGCACTTTGGTTCAGGCTCTCCTCCCATCTCTTCTGAAAAACTGCAATGACCTCCTCGCTGGTTTACCTACAGCCTTCTCCTCATCTCTCTTCTGCATTGCCTATAATAAATCTAGTGGCTGAAAATCCTTTCAGGATTCCCCAAATCCTGTGAACAAATGGCCAGACTCCTGCAAATAGCCAGTAAGCCTTGGCTCCTTCACTTTTACACAGAGGTGAAGCCAAACTTGAACTCTGTTTTGAAATCTCTTCAAAACAGAGTTCAAGTTTGGCTTCACCTCTGGATGCCCTCCCTCTGGATGGCATCTCCAATTTGGGTGGTGTTTCTTTTCCTTCTCTCTTCACAATACCTACCCATATTTTTGTTATAGCATTTATCTCATAGCACTTGTGAGTTCTGGTTTTAATCATTGTGGATTCTGTTTTTTTCCCCCTCCTCTCTCAATGCTTTTATAGTTTCTGGGATAAAGTAACCCCTCAAATAGCCCCTATCCACTGATGTGCCAGGCCCCGTGCTCAGTGTTCAGGGCACTCAGACAAGGTCCTACCTCTAGATGAAGGGCTGAGAGGGCGTCTCTCTTTGAGGCAGTATAAGGCGACTAATAAAGACGGAGCAGAAGTCAGTCCAGAGAAGAGTTGGAGCAACAGTGGTTCAGACAAATGGTACAGTGTGTTTAGAGGCCTGATATATATATACATATATATATATACGTGTGCGTATATATATATGTGTGTGTGTATATGTGTGTGTGTGTGTGTGTGTATGTATATATATATAATCTTGGTATGCTTGACGAACCGAAATAAAGACCAGAGATTAGAATCAGAGGGAGCACTCTTGAGGCTGCTGTGGGAGGCAGGGGTCTAGCTCATACAGGGGTTTTAGGCCAGATTAAGGGACTTTAGATTTTATCCCAAGTACATTGAGAAGCCATTGAAAGGATTTTGAGGAGAAGATAGAATCCTGTTATGTTTCTGTTTTAAGTTAGAATATCCTCAGAGAGTTCTTTCATGGAGTGGTTGCTTTGGAGAATGGTGAGGATGGACATAGGAAAGCAGCTAAAAATGTACCAGAGAGGTAGTTTCACATAGTGGTTAAGACACGGACTTTGGAGCCACAATGCTTGCATTCAAATCCTGCTTCTGTTACTCTATGACCTTGGGCAAGTTACTCAGCTTTTCTGTGGCTCAGTTTGCACATCTATAAAATGGGCATCGATATTATATGTACCTTTGAGTTATGAGGAATAAATGAGTTAATACCTGTAAAGCATTTAGAACAGGTTTTGGCATAAATTGTCAAATGTCTTATTACCACCAATGATAGTAAAATATTTTAAAAGAATGACTTTGGGAATACTGCTGAAACATTGTTTATAATGCACTAAAAATGGGCAATAAGATGTAAATACTGTGAAAATAGTTCTAGGGGAAACACTAAGAAGGTGATAACTTTCATTTCATTGTGCTGTATACCCTTGTTCTTAATATTTTAACCAAGTATAGTGTGGCGGTGAAAGCATGTATAAAACTATGCACTGCAAGGTGCAGCTAGGGCACCAGTCACACTGTTCTGCGTGACCATGTGAACGCTGCAGCCATAGCGGGTACATACAGTGAGTGGTTGGGACGGGGATCTGGGAGCCATTCACATCCAGCTTTGATCCAAGCTCTGCTATTTTTAACTGTGCAACCCCGGGCAAGATTTGCAGGCTCAGGGAACCTTGGTTCTATAGGCAAGAAATGGGGTATCCTCTGGAACTCATTGGACACTGAGGGTATTACACAATAATATGCAAAAAAGCACTTTGCACAGCACTTGCCCAGCGTAGACATTCACACATACAGAAGTTTTCAACATCTCTGGAGTATCTTTTCCCCATTTGCACTTCCTTTAGCTCCGGTTCTGCATCTTCTACTGGTCACACTCGCACTGTATATGATAATGCTTTAATGGAAGCACAAATAGTGTTTAAAAATTAAAATTCAAGTTCATTATCTGCTGAGATTAGTTGCTACAGAAACAGTAAATGTTTGACAGTGGTCAGTAAGTTGGAGTGGAGTAGATGCCAACCTCATTTTTAAAATTCAGCTCAGGATTTTTTTATTTGGGGAAGGGAGAAGGTGGGAACTGTTACTCTTCGGCCTGGGTTCTCTGTTAGCCCGAGAGGTCAGCATGGCTAGTGAGGCCGGAAGAGCTTCACTGATGGCAGTGGCCAGAAACAGGCACTAGCTTGGGACCCACACATTCTGCAAGTTTAGATGTTACATGATCCTTAGAGGAAGTATCTCATGAATTGTTTAGTTTCTAGATTCCCTTACAGGAACGTATATTGAGCAGAGAGACCCATGGTCTCATGTACCTGGCTTATAAGAAATTTGATTGACCTTGAGCTGTTCTTGATATTAAGGAAAAAAACGAAAATTATTTTTAGGCTGTGGTAACCATACTGCAGGTTTAGGTCAAGTTAAGGTATTAAGGGTCATTGTGCATTTGACAGACTTTTGATAACCTACACTGCTCTTGACCTTGGCAGAGTTCTACAGTCCTGTTGTATCTTGCTAGCGTTGGTGAGAAACTGAAACCATAACGGCAAAGTGAAAACAGACCCAGTACCCTGCAACCACCCTGGAATGTAATATGGGCATATTACACCAACTTGTTGGAACCCAGGAAGCAGGGGTGCATTTTACTTCTAACACTGCCCTTTGGACATCATAAGCAAATTCCGAGGGAATGTTTGCTTTCATTGCTGGATAAATGTACTCCTAAGACCTTTCCGGAAAGGGAAGCTGGTTTAAAGTAATTGTATCAGCTATGATGATGAAATAGAATGTTTTGTTTCCTGGAGTTAAATTTAGCACGATGTGGGTTGTGTGAAGAGGCAGGAAGGTAAACCTAGGAGCAAGGAGATAAGAGGGCAAAACAATCCAAGGTAAAAGTTTAGGATAAAAAGTTTGAAGTGCCCTTGATCTGGTGTAAAAGAGAATTTTCTCCACTCCTAATGTGTAGCAAGTGACTGATTATCTGATATAAACACTGTGGAAATAAAGGCATCAGAGCTAGGACTTAGCATTAAATTCACACAGACAGATTAAAAGTCTGAGCCAAATTTAATGCTCCAAATTCAGAGCCTATATTAATAATAAACCCTTCATAAAATCAGGAGGCATGTTACAAATTACCACATTCTGCCTTAAGTTCTGTGACCATTTGAGGATCAATTCAGCTTTTTGGTGCTGTTTTTCTGGGTTGTGAATGAGCCACCGGCAAGGCTGGAACAGGAGGCATTTCTTGAATCAATATTTGTGGAATGCCTATTTTCTGTGTAACCCTGAGACAGGAAGAGGAATGTCGCGGGGAGCAGAACTGGGAAATACTGGTTAAGACTGGCCTGGAACTTGTCCCTGAGGGATGAGAGTCATGAACTCAATTCTAAGGGATGGAATGGAGAAAGGAGAAAAGTGTTGTGTTATTTATTGCTGTGCAACAAATTGTACCAACCTTAGTGCTTAAAACAAACATTTATTATCTCATATTGTTTCTGTGGGTCAGAAATCCAGGAGCAGCTTATCTAGGTGGTTCTGGCTGAGTCTTTCATGAGGCTGCCATGCAAATAGTTGCTGGGACCAAAGTTATCTGGAGGCTTGACTCCATTTCTAAGACGGCTCATTTACACGGCTGGAAAATTAGTGCCAATTTTCAGCAAGGAATCTGAGCTCTTTGCCACATGTCCTCAATACATGGCAGCTAGCTTCTCCAGAGTGAATGGGTCAAAAGAAAGATCCAGAAGGAAGCCTTGATGTATTTTATTATCTGTTCATATGCCATTATTTCCACCATATTCTATATGTTCGAGGAAAGTCACTAATTCTTGTCTAAACTCAGAAGGGAGATAATTAGGCTCCACTTTTCAGAGGGAGGAGTGTGGAGGAATTTATGGACAAATTTGAAAACCATCAGAGGTGTTGAGTGCGGATGCCAGGAAGTACCAAAGTCAGTACTACAAACTAGGGTGCTGGAGGGACTAGGCAGGCCATTGACATCCCAGTGGGACAGGACGACATCAGAAGGACAGGGTCAAGGAGCCTTGCTGAGATCAAGGAACACAGGAAGAAGAAAATAGAGGAAAAGTTTTATACAAGTTGCTTTTGACTTTTCCTCTAAGCAGTTCCGTATTCCTGTGATACCCCTTCCTTCCATCTGATGTGACAACTGGGCTGCTTGGGTAAGGGGATTGTTGGAATTCACCACAGATTATGGCTTATTCAAATGTGTACTGGAAAAAAAGCTCTTGTGCCGAGGCGAAAGTTGAGATTTATGAAATAAGCTGGGACCCAGTAATTATTGTGACCACTCTAGTCCAGCCCTCTTCCATGCCTCATATATGTAACAGTTACTCCTGGTCAAGAGCAATTTGAGTGTTCAACTGGACTTTATAGGCAGTTTGAAAAATACACTTTTTTATATTTAGCTCTAACTGGAGAGAAAAGCCTATTAGAAGTAAGGCTTTTAATAATCAGGAAGAGAGGGAAGAAATGAGGAAGAGCTAGAATAAGTGATCCAGAGGGTTGCGGTAGGGATTCAAATAAGGGTGAGATCCACATGGGAAGTTTTGGGAGCTGGGAGGTTAAAACTAGAAGCTAAACCCTAGAGTGCATGTGGGATTTGGCTAGAGCAACAGAGGAGGGGAAGTTACCAGATGGGGCGGGGGGGGGGGGGTGAGACATGAGAGTGGTCACGAATAAATAGGTCTCAGGATCGCAGTTTGTGGGATGGTTGAAGGCTTGATCTAAACTGACAAGAACAATGCTAAATATCGTTGAAGAAATCCTGAATAGCATGTATAGATAAAACTAGCAAATACGAACTGTATACATGCAAATGTTTGCCAAGTAACCAGCCACTCTAGGTTTGCATTATCTTATTCAAGTTTGATACCTATTTCTGATTTTTTTAAACCAATATTGGTTCATGTCTTACAAATCACATGCCACATTTCAACTGTAATGCCATATCCAACTTTCTTAATGCAAATTTGCTCTGTAGAAAAAATGTCCACCTTATTATCTCTAGACCAGGGTTTCCCAACCTTGGTCCTGTTGATATTATGTGCAGGATAATTTTTTGTTGTGGGGAGCTGTCTTGTGCACTGAAGGATGTTTAAGAGCATGCCAGGCCTCTATCCACTAGATGCCAGCTTCATACCACATGTGGTTGCTTAAACCAAAATGTCTCCAGATATTGCCAGATGTCCCTTGCAATAGAACCACTGCTCTAAGCTGTTACTGCTGGGGCGATACGAAATCT
The DNA here is from genome assembly GCF_902729225.1 of Pteropus medius. Lineage (NCBI taxonomy): Eukaryota > Metazoa > Chordata > Mammalia > Chiroptera > Pteropodidae > Pteropus > Pteropus medius. The sequence continues at coordinate 5,333,546 of NW_024342474.1, read as the reverse complement.
GGCATTGCCCCAGCGGCATTGGGGTAGAACGATGGTGGTGCTGTGTATTGTCCCTCGGTTCTTCCCCATCAACACATCAAAGAATTACAGGTCGGCAAGATTTAGAAAAAGTAAGATTTATTGAAAGTACGTTTTAGAAGGAGACAGCCGTGCTATGGAAGCCTGCATCCCTGTGGAATTCGGGAGCCGAAGAGACAAGATAGCATGCCCTAAGGGAGGAGCGGGTTTTCAACAAAGAGCTGTAACAATGCATAAGTGGGAAGGTCTGCCTTATATTTGGGCGGTGATGGGAGGTCTAGATGATCCTTATGTGAGGTCACCTTGATCGACACCTGGCTGCTATATAACACTTTGCCTAGTGCACACGTGCTTACCCAGAATTTAGTCTGTTATAATTAGATTCATGAACTTCCAGGCATAGTCATGATATTATAAAGATGGTATAATGAGGCTGAAGATAGGGGCAGTACTTTCTGCTCATGCATTTGTAGCTGGTTTAGCCAGCAGCTTTAATGGCCTTCGAGCTCTAGGATTTGGGATAATTGATAACCCTAAAAGGGAAGTATTTCTGGGAGGTCCTTAAGGAAGGTCTTCAAGGGAAGTTGCTATGGTTACAGAGCTGGTCCTTGGCTCCTGTCGCTCATGCCTGACTACCTAACAAAACTAAGAGTCAGTGCTGACAGATGAGTGTGGAAAATGAGATTATAATATTGATGTGTGCGAATAGAGCAAGAAAATATCCTTGTGTCCCATTATTAGGTGTACATATTGTTTCCTTGATTTTTTATCAGGAGCCTCAAGAGGGAAAAAGCTTTGGGAATGAATTTAGATCACTGAATTCTGTTGGCTAATTGGAGAATGACCTTTCTCATCTTCTGTGACTCTATTTTCTATCTCTGTTAAAGGAGAGAATATCCCTAAACCATTTTTCAGATTTAAAATTAAACCCGTTTCTTTCTCCAAATCTCACTTCTCCCTTTTACTTCACTTTGACGGAAGCTATAGCTTAAAGCAACAGTATCGACAGCAGTAATAATCCTATATTGCCAGTTTACTTTTTACTTAACAGATATAAAAATTTTCAATGTTAGGTTTATAGAGAATGACAATATCATTTCCACATATTTGCTTTCTTTTAGAGAATGTTAGTACAGTGGATACATTTTTTTAAGTACAAAAGTAAATCTGTTGAGACTTTGCCTCTGAGAAATTGATGCATGTAATTAGCAAGTTAGACATAGAATCAGAAACTCCCTTTGCATTTACAATGAGTATCTCTGAATAGGAATATTTGGGTTATAAAGTCCATACACCTGAATAACAAATCGTGGTTGAAGTTATTTTTATTTAAACAACTCTGTAGGTGGAACTCATTTTGTGTAATGGAATTTCAATGAATTTAAAGCTTTGAATAATTCTTAGGGTTGCATAATACTATTCTTCCTTGGAGAACAAAAAAAAAATCTTAAGAAAACTATTGAATTCTCACTAGAATACTTTCAAAAGATTGAAATAATGTGTGTTAAACAATAAAGAGTAAATCGGTACTTTACTATATCTCTGCCATTTGTATAGGAGGGAATGATTGAAATCTGATGAATAGATTTTCTCAGTATAGTTTTTAAAGTTGACTATTCTATGAGTCATATGTTTCTAAAGACAACACTAAAGTGGCTGACTTTCCTTACTACCACTAGATTTATTTCATCAGGGAAGGTAGCTATCTGTACATATCTATAAAAGTGGTATATACATCAAGCCTGCTAAGGATTTTTACGTTTTTTTTTTTATACCAAGTTCTTTTTCAGTTTTGCCCTTACAGAAATGATATTTTGAAAGGCATGAGTTGTTTCATCAAAAACAAAGTCTTTGAGAAAGGCCTAAAGATCGTACATCTTCATGTATCAGAGAGCCTTCAAGTATGGGGAATAAGTCTCAGAACTCTTTACATCAGTTTGTTACTCTCAGATATTCCCGTTTAGATCACTACTATGAGCACTACTATGTAGTCAGAAGCCCTTGTATCTGTGCTTTTGTTCAGAAACCTCTCTGGAAGGCTCTGTCTTCCTGCTAATAACTCTTACTGTCTTCTCAACACTGTCATCTGCTGACCACCAGAATCCTTGCCTCCTCTCAGGGCAGCGTGCATGGTCAGCAGCCATCATACAGCCTAACCCCTGATTTCCAGTGAATTCTATTTAAGATTTCATCTTTTTCTATCGCAGTAGCCCACTCTCTAGGCCTGTCATAATTTTTCCTCTCTGACCACCTTTCCTAGTGGAAAATTCCAGAGCAAGGTTTTTCTGTATTTCCAAAGGCTTTAAGGCAACAATGGAAAATGTTGGTGACCACGGACCAAACTTGCTTATAAGTGTATGTTATTTGGCCCACACAGTGTTTTCAAAATCTAGAAATTTTCCATAATGTAGATTCTTGGCTTCTCTCTCTTAAAGTTCCGGGAGACTTGGCAAAACTGAGCCGTTTTCCCATAATTAGCTGGAGCTGGGTGCAGGCCCTACCCCCTTTTAGAGAGGCCATATGTTCTTCAGTTTGCGCAAGCACCACCTTGCCCTAGATGTCACATCCTGACCCAGGAAGCATTTGGGTTTACGCCCTACTCTAGGGAAAATGGAAACCTTTCTTCCAGGCAGTCTTAGCAGTGAGAGTTCACTTTCTCATGTGTCACTTTCTTTACAGCCATATGGTTTCACTTCTGGAATTAAAATGTATACTGCTCGGAGTGAAATGGAGAGTAATAAAATATATATTCAAATATACAGAGTAGTAATCGGCTGGGAAATAGGAGAAAATAACTTGCAAAAAGTAGTTAAAAAGTCAGTACAGCAGGAAACGAACAACTAGAGAAGGGGAAGCAACAGATGTCAGCTGTAGCTAATCAGCTGTTGTCAACTCCATATCTGAAGGTTTTATAGTTTAAATGTAAATTATATTATCTAGTTACAGTTTTCATGACTTTAAACGTGTAATTTGTTAGAACATTTCATTTTAGTGCTTTGTAATGATAGCCAGCATTCAGTGAGAGACTGCTACTGTCCAAAGCACTTCGCAAAAGTTTTAGCTAATCCTCATAAAAGCTTGGCAGGAAGGTGGATATAGTGGCCCCACGTCACAGAGGACAGAATGAGGTTCATTGCTTATTTTGCTAATAAGGGGACAAGATGGGATTTAACCCAGTCTTGTTTGATTTTTACGTTGATGCTCTTCTCAGCAAACCTCACTGCCTGTCTCGGTAAGTTACCGATGTCATCTTATTCATATTGTATTTCGTTATGATTATGTAGGCCTGGGACTCAGGTTTCTTATCTGGAAAAGTGGAAGTGTAGTGTTTATTCTTCTTCTCTCACAAGACTGTCGAAGTGTTTGTAGAGATGATATAAGTGGAAGTGTTGGGTAAAGGACAAAACACCTCATAACCGGAAGAGACGGTGCAGTTCCATTTTCCCATCTCCATGTTCACACTTGCTGGTGCCACGGCCAGGAAACTTAATAGCAGCAGTTTAAACTGCTGTAAATTGGAGAAGAGGAAGTTGGAACATGATCCTTTAGAAGCAGAGGTTATGGTTTTGTCATAAATTTAACCTTTATACTTGGAAGACATAGCTCAAGGCCTGCCAGACCTTTCAGCAGTAAGTCGTAGGAACAGCATTAGACAGGGATTCCATACTTCATAATCACAGTGATCACCATGTGACCTTGAACAACTTGGACAGTTTTCTGTAGTTCACTTTCCTCATCTGAAAGTTGAAACAGTTCCAAATCATTTCTGAAGTCCCAGCTCCGATTTTCCACAGTCATTCATTTAAGTGACATTGACCTGTGTGTGCCTGTTCTGTTAGTTCCTTGGTTTTGTTTGTTCGTTTGTTTGTTTAATGGTGAATATTTAGTTTTGTAAGGAATATGTTCAGAGGTTTCAATTGTTGGTTCATTTCAACACCACCCATCCTCCCAAAGGACAAATACGAACTTGACACCTTCTCTTTCAGCCTCTTGTGTTTATGAAGATCTCTGTTAGCACACATTTCATACTTTTTTAATTTTGGAATGTCGTGTAAGGAGTGAAAGAAAAGCCTGCTGAGAAAGTCCTAGCCAGAAGGCCTCCCACAGCAACAGTGGAGGTGGGGCTTTGTCTACTGGCGTTTGAAGTGCCTACTGCCCAGCTTGAGTGTCAGGTGATAGCTTTGTTTCGCTTCATTCAGATGATCTACTTCCTAACTTCAGATTTTTTTGAATGCTAGTGTCAAGGCTTTTCATCTGTGATTGTTCCACAAGACAATGAGCAGTATGAATTTAGAAGAATGAGGCCACTACTTGGCTAACTGATGTGAATGAGCAGCTATTCAGAGCTTAGATTACTAGCTGCAGATGTGAAAGGATCTGTTTCTGTCATTTGCGGAGACAGTTAACTTCCTCCATAATGTGGCCAGTACTGTTATTAAAGATAATGCATCATGCTGTTTAAAATGCAAGTCACTGCGGGATTCGTTTTGAAAATAGAAGCTTGAATGTCTTGATTTAACCTGTGGAGCAGAAAGAGGGGCAGAAATGTGAACAAATGACTGATTCCAGAACAAGTGTGCCATTGCAACCAGCATATATTTGGAGATCTGACCTTGCTTTTTATACACTAACCGCCCCCACACCACCACCACCAACCACCATGTTTCTGGATGAATGTTAATGAGGAACTGGAATTGAAGATCACATGCTTCCTGGAGGCTTATTTCCTAATTAAGTCACTTCCTTAAAAGGCACTTCCAGTATCTCTTCCAGGGATATATTTTCCCTGTAGTAATTATCAGCTTAGCTTTTGACTTTGTATAATTTTAACTAATCTGTATTTATATATAATTTGAGGCAAATAATGAGAAGTTAATGATACCTCTTTATGTGTAAAGATTGGAGGTAAGGAAGACATGAAATCCTTAAACTGCCTTTTAGATCATATTCTCTTTGAAATTCTATTAATGAAAAAAAAAACAACAACTGTATCCTTTTACTGCTCATCTTCCCTGTCTGGCAGGGGATGAGGGGTATTTAAAGCTCCTCTGTTTTACCAAAGCAGTTACGTTATAAAGGTGTTATTGCTGGGCAACACAACTGTCAACAAGCCTTGAGGTGTGTAGTAATTAATATTCCCCCTTATTTCCTCATATGAGGCCTTAAGAAGATTTAAATGAACAGCATTTTTCTTTTCCTTTCAACTAAGTAATAGACACAGCAAGGTAAGACTAGAAAAGTAAGCGGACAGCTTTTAAAGCACAGACAGACCTGGTTGGAAGTTGTAGGAATTGGCACAGGAAGAATGAGGGAGGGCAGCAGAGGAGAGAGAGATTACATATCAGACAATGGTTGCTGAAAAGGAAACTTTTATGAGGAATGTTGTGTAGCCAGTTAAGAAATAAACAAAGCTTTTTTATGTCACAATTACACATGATAAATGAGCACGAGTTGTCCAGTTGTACAAGGAACTCCAAGGGAAGGGCCTGCGGACTTTCATTGCTGCTTCTAGTAACAATACATTTGTACTTGTGTATCAGTCTCTGGGCCACACCCTGTGGGCAGCACAAAAATGACTAGTGCTGAGTTCTTACTCTTTGGACTCTAGTCAATTTAACAGGGTAGAAAGATAATCCGAGTATTGTAATTATAATACAAGATGGTCTCTGGAGCCTCTGAAAGAGGCAGAAAATCAGTGGGAAGTACCAATGAGAGAATAAGTCTCTGGGGCTAATTGAGAGAAGAACTAGGACAGTGTTTTTTGAAGTGGTTTTAAGTAGACGTTGAAGAAAGAGCCAGAGTATTGAAATGTTCAGAGATTCCATCATTTTAACACTTTTATATATGGAGTGTGTTAAATTTATTTGGTTACTAAGTGTTCCTGTTGCCAAAACTCTGAACTTTTCTGTAGTATTAAAACATATTGGTTAATCTTTTTTGTCATTCATACTCAAAGGAGGTGATAGAACCATATTAGTGCAAAAATTGATTCTTGGGGGAAAAAAATTGTAGATACATATTACAGTGGTTTGCAGCCGTTCAAAGCACTGTTCTTCCTAAAAAAAAAAAATCTTTTTTCTTTTTAATTTATTTTGTTGGGAAGAATTTAAATTTAATTTTTTTCTTAGGAAAACAATAGTGAAAAGACTGAGAAATCCTGCTTTAGATAGTCATCCCCTCTCATGTTTACACAAATGATACTTTATTTAAATCATCACAAATTTTATAATAAATGTAATGTGGTTTCACATATGAAACACAGTTTGTTTCTCCTCACTCTTTAACATCATTTTTATTACCATAAACTTTTTGATGTACTGCACATTCTGTTGAATAAAAATGGTGCCCTGGTAAATGCTGAATAAAAGATTCTACAAAGACTATTGTGATAAACGTAGCTATGTCTATCCATTAGGATATGTTGTGCTTAATAGGATGGAAAATCACAGAACCAGTTCTGTGACATCTGAGTATATGACATGACATAACTTTGGAAGAGTAACAAGTTTTCTAAAATGTGTGAGCTTATAAATTTGCTATTAAACAGAAACCTTCACATCTGAAATTATTTCTGAAAGAAAGGATTTTTTGAGCCATATACTAGCCAGAAAAAGGACCAGGTCCTGGGACCTACAGTCTAAATTACCACCAGCAGCAGGGCTAGATAGAAAAAACAAACATGTCTGCCATCCTAGAGCTGATGGCAAATCTTTTACACAAAGATGTAAGTTATTTTGAAAAGTTTACACTGGCTATAGATAAGGTGGGTGCGTAAAAGTGAAGTGTGGGGAGTCAGTTCTAGGATAGGTGCACAGTCTATAAAGAAGAAGTATTTACTACTTTTTGATTGGTAGTGGGCAACAGTCTGGAAAGTTCCTGCACCAGCAGGGTGTGATGGCCACTGGTGGTTGGCCATTTTTATTTAGATAGCTACCTGGAAGTTGATTCAAAACTCCAACACGTTAGGGAATGTGAGTTGTCTTTTGTTAGTTTCTGCCTACAGCTATTAACTAATTAATAACCCTGGTCTCTTTCTCCTGCCTATTGTAATTAAGTTTAAAACATCTCAGAATTTTTCTCATCATTACTATTCGTTGTACTTTTTAATTTTAATTTCTTTAAAAGATTAATAAAATTTTTTTTTCCATGAGGGAAATGGTCCATTTGGGGATCTATAGCAAATGTGTACTCGGACTCATTTTGAAAGATAGGTCAAATGAAAGCCAAAAAAGGAGTTTGAAGACTGATGACAAATGGACGAGGATGTATACATTTAGTAGTCATTACATAAACACTTTATTTATGCAAAGCACCTTGCTGGGTGATTGCTTTCCCTGGTGAAACCCTCATGAAGAGAGCTAAGCATGCATTCAAATAAGAACATAAGATGTAATGTGTACAATATAATAAATGTTTTGTACAGAGTTCAGAGAGGTGAGGGAGAAAGTACAAAGAACAAGCAGAGATGGTTTAATTTGGAAAATAGAAGGTTGGAGAGGACCTTTAATGGCAGAAACATAATAAAATCAGTTTGAACTTCAGCATGAAAGACATAAAAAGAAGCTCGACATGCAGTGGGCATTGAACCCAGACCACAAGTGGCTGGATCCATGTCCTTGAGACATCATCATAAAGGCTTCATGAGAGTTTTCAATTTGGGGTCACTTGTTAAAAGGCTTGTGACATTCTTTTATGAACAGATTTTTCTCTCTTTGGGGTGATTTATAGTCTTACCTATTGTAGGAATAAGTACGATAATAAAATAATTAAGAACAAATAGGATTATTTAGGGTAACAACCGCAAAAACCAGCCATCTTTGCTTTCACTGACCACCACTTTTCTTCCCTTTGCTTTTAACAAACCAAAAGAAGAAAATAAGTTGTACATTTTACCCAAGGGACCACTAAAAAGAGTTTGTATTGTACATATTTAGAGTCTCAACAGTAGTAGCATTTCTTCTGTCCTTCATTCGTTAAATATTTGGGTGCTGTCTTTGTGCCAACCCGTTTGCTAGGTGCTAGGAGTGCTGTGATAAATAAGATACTTCTTCCCCTTCTTTATCTCTATACCTCCTTCCCACCCACCTCTTCACAGCTCATATCTTCATTGAAGGTGGAGGCAGTAGAGATTATATGATTCCAGAAGACTCTTCACATCTTTGAACCCGATTTGTAAATTGCTGTAACGACCACATAGACATGTTAGGTTTATGTGTAGCCAATTTAAAAAAAGACAGAACATAATTCTTAGGTAATTTAATATCTTAGCATAGCTATGGAGGTGCATAGATTATTGTGATGAAATAACCATGTACATAATAACCTGTAAAGCTATAGGATCTCTTCAGCTCTTGGGATCTCCCAGGCCATTTCTTGATATAAGTATCATTCACTTTCTAAAGTATAATTTTGGGTGCGATGTCAAATACAATGTCAGATCCTATTTGACATCAGTTCATTTTAAAATTGTCGATGAAGACTCCCTCTTGAAAATGATCCTAGAACATTTCTGCATCCAACCAGATGGAGTAACAAGGATTGGGTTTTTCTTACTAACTGAAATAAACACCAAACAAACAAAAGACAAATCAAACATGGAACAGTAGTTTTAGGGACAGCATTAGGCAACAAAAGTTTCCCATCCTCTGACAGATGAGAAATAAGGTGAGGCTTATGATTGTCCCAGCTTCGCGAGAGGGGAAACCGGGTGTAACCAGACAGACTCCCCGAGCTGAGAAAAAGCCGAGAGTTTAAGGAGACCACATCTCACAGGATAGCATGCCGAAGAGGAGATAGCCACTCATGCACACACCACATACACACACGGAAAGACAGAGACAAACAGACAAACATCTGTAGGGGCGGCCCCCTCAGGTATTCACCAGAGTTCTGATCAGCTCATTCGTGTGAGGAAACTAGCTGAGCCTGAAGAAGAAGCCACCCAAAAGGATTAGAATAATAGTACCCAGTGCTCACACAGACCCCACATAGTGCCTGTTCCCATCAGCCAGACTGAAACCTCATCATTCATAGGGCATTGGGTAGAGTACTAGCCCTAGATTAAACACTCTGGTCTTGCCTAACATATCTTAAAAGGAAAACCTGAAAGAATCAAATGCCTAAATAAGTAATTGTGTCCCAGAATAAGTCTCAAGAATATGTATAGGTACATAAAAATATCCAGTACCCAACAGGTAAAATTTACAGTGTCTGGAATCCAATAAAAAATTACCAAGCCTGAAAAGAAGCAGAAAAGTATGACTCGGTCGTTAACTGTGACTTGACTAATTCCCTCACAGGTCCAGAGACCTGGAGTAACTTGGGTGCTCTGATGGCAAAGTCTTCAACTTCCAACTGATACTCGGAAGGTTGGATTCTGACAGCTTTGAAATCTCAGGGATTGAAGGAATTGGGTCCAAATGTAATAAACTGGCCCTTTGGATGCTGAGTCCTAAGAAGTCATTTCTTTCTCACTGCTAATTAAAACCTTAGCACTTTTGCCACCCCACTGTTCAAAGTCTCATCTGCTGGGGCTTCATGCCATGATAACCCTTTTCTGTTCATGATCTCAGAGATCTAAAGTATAGCTTTCCCCATTTCTGCCTTGTCCAACCTCAGATCCAGTAGTTTGTTGGACATTTTGTCTAAGAACTTTGCCAGTTACTAACTTAAAAAATCACCAGTCTGTTCTTGGGTCAATCTTTTATATTAAGAGCAAGTGGGCTTTAAAGAACGTCCATCCTGGTTTATAGGGACTGAGGAAGCAGGACTTTGAGTGCTAAACCAGGACATGTGATCACCCTAACTTTACACCTGCTTATTCTACTAATGACTTGAATCCATATATTAATATTTTTTATCATGTGGGAATATTTTTCAGGGACATCCTAACAGTGGCTTTTGGTGATGTTTCTTCTACATTTGACTCTGGACAGTGACAGGTTTAGATGAAGCTACATTCATTTAGCAGATGATTGATCTCAAGCTTATGCAGCGCCTACGCTGTGATGAGGGTCAGGATCATAGGAATCATCTCTTGATCATTGTAAGATTTTGGTCTGTCTTCCCTCTGTCTTCCCTAAACACAAATACTTTAAAATTTTTTTTAAGTATTTGATGCTGTTTTTACACCATCCGGCTTTCCAGAAGAAAGATGAATATTTCCCTACATCTTATGGATACAAAATGATTTAGGAGGCATATTTATCTCAGTGTCTGTTAGATAAAAGTAAAGTTTCTATACGATAGCTGTAATTTCACGGCTATTCTTAGGATGAGTCTACCTTAAAAATAAGTGGGTCATCAAAATGTTTCTATAGGTCTTAACAGTGTGCCAGGCATTTATAGGTTGTTACAAAACTCATTTAATCTTAATTACATTGAGAGATTAAGTACTACGTTAGCCTCATTTTTAAGTGGAGAAACTAAGCTAGAAGTAACTTGCCCAAAGTCACTTCTCCCCGACACTCCAAGTTAAAAAAGTGGTATGTGGATAAGGCAAAAATTGTGAAGCTAACGATCTAAGCGTGGGCAACATTGCTTGGTAGCAATAAACTTTAGGATTTTTTAGAATCTAGATCATTTTGGAGTTGCAGTACACCAGCCTAGTTTTTAAGAAAAACTCGAGCCATGGGGAGGTGGAGGTAAGAATTGCCTGAGCTAGTTAGTTTTTCCAGAAAAACTTGCTGCAATATAACATGAAACATTGTGCTCCTCAGCTTTTTTAAAAAATCGATCTATTTCCTTTTTTAACATACAAAAATCAATTTTGCTCTTCTATATGAGCAACAAACAGAAAATGAAATTTTTGTTGTTTGCTTGTTCAACTTTTTTTGTTTGTTTGCTGCCCAGCTTTTTATCAAAAGTCCTTCTGGACAAAATGGTATTTTTGGAAATTAATTTGAATGACATGCAGCCTGTCCATTTCTGTAAATACTCTGTGGGCTTTGTCCTTATTCCTCATCCCTACCTTTTGCTCCTTAACTTGGGCTTTCAGTGCACGGGACTTTGGAACCATCCCTTAGGTTAGATAGAAAGACAGATGTTAGAAGAAAGAGCCTCCCTTCCCCTTTGCATTTGTTGTAGGAGCAGTTGTGAGTATGTTCCTTTTATCAATAAGTCTTCCCCATAGGAAGACTCTGGGCAGAGAAATTTCCTTCTGAACCAGCTCTAGTTTCCCTACAGAACTAACAACCTTGACCTGTGGATGGTGGAGAATTGTGGTGGTTACCATATCTCCCTTTCTGCTGTGGCAATCAGGAAACTCTGAGCTACATTTGAGGCTTAATTTTAATGTGTCTGAACTAGCCAGTATGTGAACATTTAAACTCTTCCCATCCTTGATCTTTTCATTTGTTCTTCTTTTCCATTCTCATGAGTTTAATTTTTTTTTCTTTTTTTTGAAATTTTTGTGAGTTTATTTGAGCCAAGTTGATGGCAGTTGTTCAGAAGCAAAATCTCAGTGGATTTAGAAAATGCTCCAGAGAATAGACATCTTGCAGCTTATTTTATACATTAGAATCAACTGAGGATGTATGAGGAGGGTTACATGAAAATAGATTGGTGGTAGATTAAGGGGACCAGAGAAAGCAAAGTGGGGAATCTCTGGAATTGGATTAAAAAGTAAAACAGAGAGACACTTACTTCTTTCACATTGGTGACATTTATATTTTTTACCATTTGACTGTATGTATTTGTAAAAGCTTTCATTTCCTCAGAGGGTTAAAGCATGATATAAATTCTTTTCTCAACTTTTTATTCTAATAAACATTACAAACAAAGAAATGTTGAAAGAATAATTCAATGAATATCTGAATGCTTTTTACCTAGATTCACAATTAAAGGTTTGCTAGTTTGCTTTATACATTTTTTCTCTGATTTTTTTAAAAATACCTTGTCCCTAAACATTTTAGTTTGAATCACCTAAGAACAAGCACATTCTCTCATACAAGCACAAAACCATTACTACCACTGAGAACCTTCCCATTAATTCAAAAGTATCTAGGATGCGGTCCATATTTACATGTTTTTGCACTATCCCAGCAATGTTTTTTAGAACCTTTTTATTAGGTTGGCTTTTTGAAGAAACCAAACAAGTTGTCTGCAGAATATCCTACGTTTTGGTGCTTTTCCTTGTTATGTTTAACCAGATTCTCCATCTCCTTTGTTTCTCATATACTAGGATTTATGCCTAAAGGTTTGGTTAGATTGGGAAGACTACTTTCGAGATGAGGCCGTGTACTTCATTATTACATCAGACTAGGAGCCAAATAATGTCGGGTCATCCCACTCATCCACATCTGATCATTTGGTTAAGGTGGTGGTCGTCACGTTTTTTCCTTAGAAAGATGTGTTTATCCCTATAAAATTAGCATGTGGTCTGTGAGGTAACACTTTGTCACCATGTATCTTTTTCCAGTAATCTTGCTCCCAAGGTTTTTAGCATCATTGATGATCTTTCCCAAAGACAGTTATATCATTGAGGATTGCCAAATGATTGTTTTCCAATGATCAATTCTTCTCTGTACTTTATGGCATTTTTCTGGAAAGGATTTTTCTGTATTAACTAGAAATGAACTACATTTCTTCCTGAAAAAAGAAAGGATCATCATTTAATTTCTTCCTTTTAATTGTCAATTTTCAGAATAAGTAGCTAGCATAAATAGTCATTTCCAATGGTAGCAATTTAGTTTTTTTGTTTTGTTTTGTTTTGTTTTTTAACTATTACTGTGGATTGAGGGAATTTTTTCTGTGTAAAAATCTGATCCTTTTTGATGCTCAAATTATCTCAAATTTAACCAGTTTATACCTCCTTCAAGTATACTCGTGTGTCCTTTTGAAATGCCCTATCATCTTTGAGTGCTTCTTTGCTTTCTGACCCAAAAGCTGCCTCTGATTCATCTTATGCTTTTACTGTCTCATATCAAGAATCAGCTATTTCCCCAGTGGGAAATGGTATTTAGAAACCAAAGTCTGGGTGCTTGGAATGCTCACACTCTGTGTTGTCATTGCTAAAAGGTCCTTAAGATAGAGCTATGAAATATGCATTTCTATAATTGAGTTCCTATTGATATTTTCAACTCAAATTTAATATAAGATTTTTCTTGAGTTTATTGCTTTACATTAAAAACCTTGGGTCTTAATAAATGTCATTGATGTTTCCTATATCCTAATAATATATATATATATGTAACATAGTTTCGAATTTTCAATATTAATATTTCTGCTTACAGTAAAACTTTTGAGCAAATTTTAAGATTTTTGAAGTTTTTTACTCTATATCCCAGTTTTCCAAAAGTCACTTGCATTAGTCTGTATGATTAGATTACTAATTTAATACATACTTTCAATTTGTTTTCAACTGTATGATGTGTTTTTTTAATTTAATTTTCAAAAGTAAAAAAAAAACTTTTAAAGATATATATACTTTAAAAAGTCTAGGTTTCATTTTTTTCTTTATCCCATCCTTCCCATACGTAGCCCCTATAGGCATCTGTTTTAATTAACTTCTAGTTCATTCTTTCAGTTTTTTATTTGCAAGAGTGTGAGGGTGTGTGTGTGTGTGCTCTTTCCTTTACAAAAGACAAATATAATATCACTTTCTTTCGTTTACTATATCCCGGATATCACGGTAGTGATATACAGTTAAAACAACAATAGCAAAAAACTTCTGTTCATTAAATGTTCATAAAAATTTCTGTTTACCAGACGCTGAATCTGAGTTTTAAAAGAATACTATGAATGGGAAAAACTGTAAATTATCAGTAAGTCTTCAACTATAAAAATACATACATTAAATTTTTGAAATGTCTATACAGCTTTGGAGTTTGGAGCTGATCAAAAAGTAGATATTTACTGGAATTTGTGAGAGCCTCTTAGAGTAGTTAATGGTGCCATCTTTGGATCAAAGCTAAAGTCTGTTTATAGGGAGGTACAGATGTTATTTTAAGGTTTTTTTTTCCCCTTGCTTGTTCATAAAAGCAGACAAGTGAAATACTTCCCTCGAAACTAGTACATTCAATCTCAGACTTACTGCATTTTATCACCTTACAGCTTTTCTTTTTCCGGGAGGAGAGAGTATTTCAGTACTTGGGATTTTATATAGTCCTTAGTAATGGCCACCAATAACCTCTTAATTGCCAGATCTAGTAGACACTTGACCTTTTCTTAGCACCTGACACTTCCCTTCTTAACTCTTCACCTCTTTGGCTTCTATGACACCAGTAAATCTCAGGTTTTCCTTGTGAATCTGTGAATTTTTATCTCTCTCTTGCTGCAGTGTAGGGCGGTAGTAAAGACAGACTTTGGAATTAGATGGGAATATCTTGGCTTTACTGCTCAGTAGCTGTCTGAACCCAGGCTAGTCAACTTTCTGGATTCAGTTTTTTGTTGTTGTTGTTTTTTTTTAAGTTGAACAAATAATACCTTTTCTATCTACTATTGAGAGGCTCACATGAAATGATGTGCAATTAAATTATGAAGTATTGACAAGAGTCACATTAGTCATTTTTCTTAATAGTGAAATGTGCCTTGTAATTAATAATTTGGAATATAGTGTATAATTATCTTTGATATGAGAATAGTTACCCCAGAAGGTAATTTACCTTCCAGATTTGATATGCTAAGTAATTAGAATGCTCTTTATCCCGTCGTAGTGCAGCCACTTCCACCTTCGAAAACGAGCTTCCTGTGTATTGCCTTTCCACCCTCCTCCTCCTCTTACCATTTCTTTTTTACTGCCAACCGTTTCCTAAGATGAGTCCCACGTGTGGTAGACTCTCAACCACCACTACTCAAACTCCCTTCCCCTGCAGCTTATGGCTCCATAGACCCTTGCCCAGACTCCTTCATTTGGGGTCCCCACTGCCCCAGTCACATTCTTGCAACACTGAGTGACTCACCTACTTCAGGTTTAGACCATGCCTCTCTGGGATCCATCCCCCTTTCCATTGCTAGAAGCCTCTTGAGCTTCTAACTCTAGCGATGCTAACTAGCACCAGTGGCTTACAAACGATGAATATCACATATTATTTCGTTTAGGGTGTCTCATTTCCTCACTGAAGGGAATTCTAGTCCTGGCTAAATCAAAGGGACTGTGTTTCATCTAGTCCAGTGCTACTCAGTGTCACCACCACTTGAGAGCTTTTTTCAGTTCATACCTCCAGTCTACTGAGTCAGAATCTCTGGGAGTGGGACCCTGAAATCCACGTTTTAACAAGTTCTCCAGGTGACTCGTAGGCACACACAAGTTTGAGAACTGTTATAAACAACAGAGGTTGGAATTTTAAATGTACTTTTCCATAGAAACAGTGTTATAAATTTCGTTTGTAGTTATTCAGAATTGTGCTTCATTAGGTTGTGGTTTAGTAACATTTCCTGGCAAGCTTGTAAGTAGGTCTGATGTTTTGGTCAAAATGTACATCAGTCATCTTATTCAGGAACTTCTGGACTATAGCTCTTTAGGAATGCATTAGTAAGTTAAAAAGTATTTTGAAAATGTAGTATGTAAGAATAAAGTTAACTCTATTTTTATTATTTACTGATTAATTTGTACTTTGTGTCAATGCAGAAAAGATGCTCGCAACCAGCATATAAAAATTTGTGCAATTTCAAAATGGATTGGAATGAAAATTACCCTGATGGCCCTTTTTATGAGAAAGATTCTCTCTCCTGATTTCCTTTGTCATGCTCCTGGTTTTGCTATTAACATTCATTCTCAGCCAGTTAGAGCCTATTTATTACGCCTGCCAGGATTCTGGAACAATGAGATCTATTTTAATCTCTAGGTTGAAATGCAGCAGGGAAAGTAAACAGCTCATTTCAGAGTCTGTGGAATTTCCAACAATTTCTGAGACTTACGTAAGTCCCTCTGTGTCCCAGGGTCATGATTGGGAGTAGTAATTAGTTCTCATTTGCTAAATTGATCCAGTGTTTCCTGAGGGTAGGCTTCAGGAATAGTTTAACGTTTATTCATAGAATACAGCTTTTTAAAAAATCCTCCCAATAAACATTGACTAGCTCAATTGATTAACAAGTCAAAGATAATCAGGGGACTAAATATGCCTGACCAGTGGCTCTCAGAAGTGACCTCTTTCTGGTCAGAACTGTCAAATTTTTCCTACTTTTTTTTTTGTTAAGTTTCTCTTTTACTTCTTAGGACACGTATCTAGAGATTCTTGAGCTTGTGATAAGAATTTTAACCCCAAGTTACTATTTATCCCAAAGTCAACCTTTTATTCAGTAGATACTTAACTGCCTGCAGTATATCAGGCACTGTGCTAGTCTCTTGAGAGTACAAAATTGAATAAGATTCTTCCTCCGCCTTCAAATTACTTATTACTATAATAGTACAAATGAATGTCTATGAGAGTTGGGCATTGTTAAACTCAACCTGCAATTGACAGCCACCTAAGGTAAATTTATTAAAGGATATTGGGGTTACCTAGATATTCCAAGGATAAATGGGTCTTGGCAACAGCTGGAACTAGGGACTCAAACTCCATTGAGATTCTCTTTATTCCTAATCTGTACTCTTCTCTTACATAATCTTCATTTCTCTCCCCCAGTCCCCCCTTCCTTTACTTCTCTTTTATTTTCCATGGAAGAGCCCTAATTGGCTCAACTAGGGTCAGGTGGCCATTTCTAGACCAATCAGCTATGGCCAGAGAACAACTATTTGGGGTGGAGGAAGGTAGGAGGGAAAAATAATGCAAGAAAGGGGGTTCGGACAGATAAAACATGTCTCTGCCAGGTTTTTGCTAAGTAGCTTATAGTCACTCATTCTCTTAATCTACATAGCACAATTTTATAGCTGAAGAAACTGAATTTTAGGAAAGTTAATTAACTTACCCAAGTCACACAGCTAGTACGCATCAGAGCTGGGAAACCAATCCAAGTTTCTGGTAATCCTCATCAGTGTAACCTCTAACTACTTAATGGTTATGTTGCAGCGTTTAAAAACTACAAGGAAGAAGTCATATGAAGCAGCCTTAAGACTAGGTGGTACTTAAACTGAGCATATGAAGCAAATGCCATGGGGTGGCATTTGTCAGACAAGAGGAAGTTAGATCATTCCAGGCAGAGAGAAAGACCTGTGTGAGGAAGTTGTGGTATGTAGCAACACTTTTCTGTAAACTGCAGGTGTATTTTATGGCTGAGAACTGGGAGGGGGTGAGGGTGGGTATGAGGAGAGCAGATGTAGAGGCTGAGGATATGGATGGGACTAGATCATGAAGACCCTTGTATGGCAAGCTAAGGAGTTTACATTTTGTGCTGAAGTCACTGAAGTCTGTTTGAAGGAATTTGAATGTAGTAGAAACATGGCCATATCTGGCCATATCATTCATGATTGGGAAAGGTCAGTATGGCTATGTCTTGCACACTTTATTGGGGAGGAGCCAACTACTTTGGAGGTTTATACAATGGTGCCTAGAGGATATGATGAGGACCTGAATAAGGCATGGGAATTGGGGAATTTAAGT
Source organism: Pteropus medius (assembly GCF_902729225.1). NCBI lineage: Eukaryota > Metazoa > Chordata > Mammalia > Chiroptera > Pteropodidae > Pteropus > Pteropus medius. The sequence goes on along the minus strand of NW_024342474.1, from coordinate 5,316,048 downwards.
CATAGTTATGAGAGAGAATCTACTGGCTGAGGGACTAGATGTGGGTGAGAGGCTAGGAGGACAGGGCTGTTCCTTGGGATTCAGTTCACTAAGACTGAAACACCAGGAGGATGATGATATTTGAGAGAGAGGTAGACAGCAGGAGGAGGGAAAAGATGAAGACAAATTTGGGCAGCTTGAACGTGTGCAATATGCAAATGCATATATCCTGGAGACATTCAGAAATGCAAGTCATACATACACCCCAGAGACATGTACTGAAGATATGAATATGGCAGTGCTTAGTGCTTAGATCTTAAATGCAGCCTTGAGAATAGAGATCTCCCAGGGAAAACTGGGTGGGGAGAAAAGCCAATTTGGGATCCCCAGGGAATAGCAGCATTTGAGGCTCACTTGCAGCCCCCACATTCAAGGGCTAGTTGGGATTAGAAGTTTGAGTTAATCATATTTCCATTTCATAGCAATTTACCACGTGTCAAATATGATTTACCAGGTACCAGAGAATTAGCAAGACAAGTACTGCTCTAAAGCTATGTTGCATAAATTAATTTTAGCTCTGAAAATGGTCGAGGTTTTGCATTACTTGGAGGTGGGGGTGGGACAGATACAGACTCAGCAATTGCAAAAGAATCCTTAGAACCTTCCCATTCAATGCAGAGATCCTCAGAGTATCCCTGAAAGATAACAAACCAGCTTTTGGAGATTTCCAGTAAAGAGAATTCCTACTTTTCTGAAGTAATTCATCGCTTTGCTGAGCAGCTTTAAACTGATTGTGTCAGAATGGCCTGTCACCTTTGGCCTCTGGAATCTCCCTCCTGCACAGCAGTGTTTCAGTGTTGAGAACGTCATCCTGGCTGGCCCCTCCAAGCCCTTATTGGTAGGCTGTCGCTGTTAACAGAGCAATGTTACCGAGCAAGCACTTGGTTAGAAGTCAGAAATCAGCAGTGGAGTTCAGATCAAGGTTCCACCTAGAGATGTACTAGTCTCTTGACTTCATCAGCCATTGCTCTGTGCAGATGTTTGGGACTCACTTTACATATCCTGCTCCCAAGTTCATTAATGCTTGTTAGTAAATAAATTTTTCCTTTGGAACATACACTTATTTTTCTTAAAGCCCATTGATGGGACATCCCAATAAAAATATTTTACGCTTTAAGAAGCAAACAGGCAGATTTGGAGCTGTCATTAGTCTAGTCTCCCCTATAGGATGTTATAGGGGAAATGAGTTCATTTGTTCATTCATTCAACTAATATGTATTGAGTGCCTGCTCCCTCCTCTGTGACTTGAGATAGGGCAACACTTAACCAAAATCAACATAGAACATCATGGGAGCATATCTCTCTTTGACTAACTGAAATATATTGGTAGCCCACACTGTCCTTTTTATTTAAGGATGATACTAGGCATCCAAATTAAAATAGGTTACATTCTTGTCAGTGCATTTGTCTCCTTCAAGGCCGTAGAAGTCTCATTGTACTTTTTTGCTTTTTGAGGATAAAAAGATCAATTTGCCGAAAATGGGACCCAGATTGGCCCTCCTGGGGCCTCAAAGTTTAAATTGACATGTTCTTTCCCCTGTAAATAAAGGAGGCTGGAATTGTTAACTGAGATTTGCCTTGGGTCTGCACCCAAAGGTAAAAAAGAAATGTCAGATCAGATAACAACTACTTTTCAAAGGGCTACTTTTTATATTGTTAAGCCTTAAATGTGGACACAAAACAGACTTTCTCTACAAGTTAGTCTATATAGGAGTGAAGATTTTTCCCAAGCAGGTTGTTTTCAGTTCAAGTATTTGTGTTTTTTTAAAACACCAAAGTAATGAGGGGAGAGTTAATTATTGTTTGTGATGTGTACTTGCAGTAATACTATGCTTGCCTCAGAAAAAGAGTTTTGGAGTAGCAAAACCGTGTGACATGTCACAGTTCCTTGCAATACCTACATTCTATTTATAGGCTGTTGTGCAACTAATTACTAGCACCTCATTTTTGTGAACACAGTACATTGTTTAAAACCTCAATTGCTATGAGAAAATGCCAGAATGGCTTGTCTAGGATGTTTAACTGAATCATTTTGCCTTTGATATCAACAAAGCCAGTAAAATGAGGATAATACTACCTTTCTCGTGTTTAGGGTTACAAGCATTAACAAAGTTGTTAGATGTAAAGTGCTTTAAACAGTTTTCTGTTTTCAACAGTCAGATAGCTACCCAATAAGGAAAGTACTGGTAATTGTCCCCATCTTACTGATGAGAAACTGAGGCATCGAGAGATGTAAAGTAATTTGCTGAAAATCACTGTAGCTACTTACTGGTCGATCTAGGATTCCAACCTGTGGAATCTGGTTCTAGCAGACTGCCTCCCAAATTTCTAGCAGAGAGAAACTTGTCTGTCTGCCCCCCACCTGGTGTTCCCTGATCTGCTGTGTGTTTGAGCAGCACAGCCAGGTACATTTGTGGATACATAGGTGAGTGGCCTTCACCTTTCACATGAAGGACGAGAGCACAGTTTTAAAGATCTAAAGCAGGAATCAGAACTCCCAAGTTAGAGTTTCATCCTTCTTACCACCAAACAATCCTCTTCTGTATAAAACTGTTCTTCTTGTGTTGCTTTAAGGTTAAAAAGGAAAATATCAGAGCTTTAGATTTTGCAAAACTTTATCCCAGAGCAAAGGAAAAGCCAAGATTGTATCTGGAGTTTTGAAGAAACTGTAGATTAAAAATTGATGTATTTTATTTGATGTCTTTTGAGATTAGACTACTTTTATCTTTTGGTTTCATTTTATTAGTTTCAGGCTTTTTAAACTTTGCATTTTTAAATTACACATTTGAAAGTGACTTTCACTTTGTTTTAAAAATGTGAATTTCTTTCACATTGCCGATAGTACTAATATATCTGGTGAATAAAGAAACCTTACCTTTAGAAATATAGTAGCTTCAAGCACATTGCTTTTTTTCTCCCTTAATTGCCAACAGAAACCAACAGCTATATGTAAGTAATGTTGTTCTAAACCTGCAAAAAGTATTTTCCTGCTTTATTTAATGTAAAACTCCTAAACTTAAAATTCTTTCTTCATTTATTTTGATTTCACTTGGCCACAACAGAGTGGCACTGTGGCTTTGTATGGGAATTTCTCCAGCATCTGACAGACTTCCTTATTTAAATACGGAAGTTGGACTTTATAGTGATATTAATGGTTTTTATAAGAGGACCCAGAGAGTAACTGAAAGGAAATACCCAAAGGCAGCTTTTTAATTTTTATCTTTACTATGTTAAAAGTTCCTTTCTAAACAGCCAATACGAAGAAGAAAACATTGATATTTATGTGGGGAACTCTATGAGACACCACCATTCCTTTTGATTTTTAGTGTTTGTTTTTTAATCTTCAGTTATTTAATTATATCGGTGAGGGGGACAGATGCTAACAATAGCCCTCAGATGCTAGCAGCTAAGTATATCCAAAACAGATGATACTAATTACACCAAAATGCACATTAAATTCTACTCGAGCCTACCTCTCTCCTTTGCTTCACTTATATATTACGTATGATCATGTGAAATTTTCAGCTTTTGCCTTACAAAAACAGTTTCAGAGTTCAACCTAATAGTTAAGTTCAGTTGTCAGCACACATTTTCTGTAAAGGTATAGATAATAAATGACACAGGTTTCGTGGGCAAGAGAGTCTCTGTTGAAACAACTAACTCTGGAAAGCCACCATGGACAATATGTAAATGAATGAATGTGACTGCGTTCCAATAAAACTTTATTTATGGACACTGACATTTGGATTTCATTATTTTCATATGTCATGAAATTTTCTTTTAAAAATTTTCCCAACAATTTACAAATGTGAGAACCATTCTTAGCTTGGGGGGCCATACAAAAACAAGCAGTGGCTTGGATTTGGCCCATGAGCCATAGTTTGCTGACCCCTGGTTGAGTTGAAGTCGCATGCTACTGCATTTGTAATTTCTGGTCCTTTCTGTTTGCTGACCTAAAACCAATCTCATTGTCTTATCCCACAGAACTCCCGATCTCCTCGACTTGCTCATCTCCCTTCATAATCAGTGTACCTCATCTGCTCACTCTGACAGTAGGAGCCTGAGAGTCATTCTCTTTGCTCCTCTCTCCTCCACCTCCCACATCCAGCAAGATTTCCCCCACCCCCACCTCACCACTTCCACCCTTGACCTATGGATGTTGCCATTTCCCCCTTAAGAACTAGATCTCTAAAGGCGGAGCATCTCCTCTCACACACTCAAGGTGTGCACCTGGGGCCAGGCACCCCCTGGGGCCTGGTCTGTGGCTCCACCTGGGGTGCGAACCCAGGACTTTCTGCATGTAAAGCAGACGTGCTAACCACTACACTATGGAGCCACCCCCTCCAGCAGATTTTTACTAGGATTTCTCTGTTCATTCACTTCCTCTTAAACCCTTTCTTCCCCTCCACCCAGAGCCATTGATTGGTTCATGGCCTCTTTGTCACCAGGACTATTATGAGACCCTAACTGATCCTTTGCTTTTGTCAGTTATTCTCTATAATCCATCCTCTGTTAGGCCACTACTGTTATTTTCCTAAATAATTTTGATCATAACACTCCTTCGTTTAAGCATTCTTAGATTCATCCATCATAGGCTCTATAAGATAACGTTCACATAGAATTTCCTGGTCTAGTTCTGATCCCTCACCAAGCCTACACTTATAAAGAGGGGTCACACCCAATCCTTCTTTATAAAGTTCACATCACCCTCTGTTTTCACAGGCTGTTCCTCTGCTTGCAGAGCCTTTTCTCTGTTGATTTCCTCCCTTAATCCATCTGAACTTGCTCCTCTCTCCTCCACCACCCACTTTCCCCGACTTTTGTTTTCTGTGACACTTTCCCCGACTCTTCTTTTCACAGAATTGTCTCCTCTGCATTCTCAGATCCCATGTGACATATACCTCAAGAACGGCATCAGTCTCAGCAAACTAATTATTTGTGAGAAAGTCTTCCTATTTTCAATGACCATGGGCTCCTTGAGAGCGGAAACTGTGTCCTAGTCTGTTTGGTTTATCCCTACTTGGTTACACAGTAAATATTTTTAAAGTAGTTATTTCAGTCAGTGTGGTGAATATGCAGTGTACTATGCATCTAATAGTTTTCTAGGTTTATTAATGAAGTCATCAGAGATCTGATTGCAGGGTTGCAGAATCAAATGCCTTTGGGGCCAAGCTGTTAAGTTAAATGGCAAAAGTGCACAGAGTGAGGTCTGGGGTGAGCTAGTAAGGACGTGTCCTATCTCCTGGGGCTGCCTCCCCTCAGGTCCAGCTGGTCATTATCACAAAACAGTTTGACCTGACCAGTGTGTGGTCTGATGCATTTGTTTCAAGACAAACGGGAAAATTAAAATTTTTAAATGCTAACATCCCAATTTTTAAATAATGGCAACCAATTCACCTTTAAAAAAAAAAAAAACACTTTGTGGGCAAAAATTTAAAAATACCAACGTGTATATGGGCTGAATGTGACCTTTGAGACCCCAGTTTGCATCCCCTGATTTGGTCACATTTCTTCATCAGCCACAAATAGGGCCTGGGAACCAGAAGGTATAAGGTCGTGTGATGGGAAAGACTTATATGTATGTACTCTTTCCCCAGCCTGTATTTATCCTGCCTTCTCGACCATGCTTTCTCCTCCGTGGGTTGGCACTTAGTCACCTTCTAAAATGCGAAAGCTGGAGACCAGAGAATTCCATGTCCTACTGTCCTTCCTTCCTGCCTGGTAACACTCAACTGACTATTAACTGAATGGGTCGGGTGGACCTCTTGTTCCCCCTCCTTCCTGGAAGTGGCTGAAGCTGTCAGGGAAAACCTATTATTCTTGATGGATGTTCTGGTTGTTTTTGCTGATGGCTGTAATCAAAGGCTTAGGGTCCTAGGCAGAGCCCTGGTTTTCCAGTACACCAAGAATGAGAGGTTATTAACTCCCTTGGAGCTAGGAGTTAAGTTATCCTTATGTTCCAGCCTGTCTGGGTGGTCAGTGACCTCTTCAGAGAATCACAGGAAACATCACCTAAGAGGTTACCTAGAAAAAATTTTAATAATTCATAGCTGTATTTGGTCTTCCATAAATGGTTCATTTACCACCTTTCTCCCTACGGCCTTTTGATGTCTGCTTCTCAATTGTATATGAATCAGCAATATCTCACTTCACCTGATGGCCTTTATAAAACACTTTCTTCTTCTTACCAGTGCAATTATTGTCTGCTCAGAAGTATTAATAACACTTAGTGTAAACTTTTTAATCGAAACTGGTCAGGCCTTTATTTTCTTTAAAAACAAAGCAGTATAACAAGAAACCTCCCCCCATCTCCCCAGCTCCCCCCACCAAAAAAAAAAAAAAAAAAAAAAAACTAAACCAACAAAATTCTCTATTTGATCTATTTTTGTAAGTCTGGGGCTGGAGCTTCTGAGTACAGGAGCCTGGGGTGGGAGAGGGCCCAGAGATGCCACCTGTGGGCAGGTCTGGGTAGGAATTTAGAAGCAGCACATTCATAACTGTGTGAGTGCTTTCCTGTATACAGATCTCTGTCACATGTGTGGCTTGAAATAATTTTGAGAAGAAGGCTCAGAGGAGCAATTGGCCTTGTTCAGGGTCCTGTTCTGGGAAGTGTCATGCCATGCCACTTGAAGGCTCTAGAAGCCTGGAAGGGGCCATGTATCCTAGAGGTGGCCATGTGTGCTTGAGGCAGGCAGAGGGATGCTGATGGAAAGGGGAGGGAGGAAGAGATTCTCCGTGGACTCACATGGCTGGCTAAAGTCCCCTGAGCCCAACAGAACATGTAGATAACATTGTATTTGATATATTATTATTAAATAATATATATCGAGTGCTCAGTATGTGCCAGGGACCGTTTTCATGCTATAAAGCAATTAATTCTCATAACTCTTCTATGATTTGAAGTGACTTATCCCCATTTTAGAGGGAGAAAGCAACCTGGGCAAGAACACACAGCTGGAGTCATTAGCAGAATCAAGTTTGGACCTGATCTATCTGACAACCATCTCTTCATGCCTTCTGCACTCTGCTGAGTACCTAAAACCTCATGGCGGGGAGGGGGAGGGTGTTGGTAATGAAAGATTTGTCACCTGTTAAGTGTTGAGCACAGTATATGACACATGGGAATCCTTCAAAAAATGTGAACTGTAACTATCTTTTGTTGATTGACTGTCTTATCAATCCTTTTGAAAACAATCTCATTGCGAGTTCTCTGGAATGGCCTTTATGACAAGGATTCACTACTTGAGGATACTTGAGAGTACTGATTTGTCTGTATTTAGTAATAGGGACCTGTTCTGTGTGTCATATCATCAGATGAGTGTTCTTGTAGTCAAGATTTTAAGCAGATGAGAAGGCAGATAACTTGGTAATTTAAGAGTTGCAATTAAAAGCCAGACTTTTCTGCTGAAATTCAGGCGGAGGCAATTTTTTAAAAAGTTGTGACTAGAGTTTTTCGCAAACAGAGAGAAGGAGAAGTGTATGACAGCAGCACAGAATGAATCGAATACTCTTTTTAAATAGGACCTGCTATTGCTATGTTCTCACAGTCACATTCATGCCTGGTATGCAGGTCATAGCTTCAAGCTGTATCTGATACACACAGAGAAATTTTGATTTCTAAGTACTTAAAATTCTGTGTTTACTTGGTTTAATAAAGGGGAAAAAATCTAGGTTATGGTTCAAATGAAGGTAGGTTGGTAGATTAACACAGTCCATACGTGAATTTACCTTTGCCATGTGTCTCTCTCCCAGGGCAATGTGTCTTCTCAGCTTGCGATATTGAAGAGGCAGTAGCTATCCTTTCCCTTCATTCTCTGACTTTTCTCCTACTGAATTTTAATCTTAACTTCAACATTGCTGTATTCTAAATTTAGATGACTGAAATCCCCCTCCCCAACACACACACTCTCCTACATTTTAGCAACTCCCAGAATTTAATCCATGGAGTACCGCTAAAGAACTGAGGTTTCCTAAAGTAACTTGACCACTCTGTCATATACTAGTTGTGATTATATTTTAAAAGAGAAGAATAATGGTGGCTAACTCATAAGAGTCGACAAGAGGATTAAGTGAGTTAGTTACAACATGTAAAATGCTAAGCAGTCCCTGGCACATAGTTCTCAACAAAGGTAAGCTACTGTTATTACTCTACATCTAAGAAGTGGCAGAATTGATTTCTGTCTGATTTTGTTCATTCATTCAACAAACATTTGTTGAGCATCTGCTATGTTGCTACATTCTGGGGAGATAGCCCATGTTTTTAACCACTTATGCTTTATTGCCACTAGTTTAATGTCAAGGAAGCCATTTTTCCTGCTTTGTAAGAAATTGGAAAAGAATAACCAAAGATATGATGAGTCATGGTTCACCAGCATTTTGTTTTGAAGTCTTAAAAATAAGCATCATGGGTAGGTATTGTTTAGATAAAGAAAGCACATCTTATAGTCTGTTGATCTCAAGATAGTGCTGACTTTATGCTGGAACATAAGACAAGAAGAGAGTGTAGCTGCTAAAATAAGCTGCTTACATGGAAAGAAATTATTGAATCTGTTAACAGCATCATGTTCCTTAACTTGGGAAGCAAAGTTTTTCTCAGTTTACTTTTAGAGGACTTAGTGGTTTCATTTACATTTAATAAACAAAACATTTGCCTTTGAAGAACAAAATCAAGTATATAAGTTGATAGAAGTCAAACATTTTAAAGCAAAGTAAATTAAGAAGAATCAGAACTTTCTTCTAAAGCTGTATGGAATTTGAAATAATATAGAATATGGAATAAGAGGTTTTTTTTTTTTTTTAAAGGCAGTGGCTTTAAATTAATATGACTTTATCATCTGAATAATAATCAGATATCTGACCAAACAAGTTTTTACAGGGTTGGGGCTGCTCTTTTCCCTCTAGATTGTCACTTCTGACTTTGCGATATTTCATTAGTGTCATTCACAAGCTGTCTTCAACATGAAATGGCAAAGTAAGGCCACCCGCAATTGTTCTTTCACAGTTTTCTGGCTTCGATGAGTCATTGCAGTACAGCCCTCTGAACCAAGCGCTGATAAGAATAGACACACAATAGGAAAACAAAACCACTGAGAGCTGAAGCAGAAAGAACCGGGAGCTCAGAAGTATGTTCACAGCTCTGCTGTATTTAGCTGTGTGTGACCTTGTGCAAGTCAGTCTTCTAGGTCCCTGGGTTTCTCGGGCATAAATGAAAGTTTCTAGGGTCTCTTGCTGAAGTTAGGTCAACTTTAGAGTTTAATATTCACTAAGAGAGATAAGAGATAAAGCACTTTCAGCGATTCATGATTTATGTAATTATAGTAGCTTCGTTGACTGTTGGGAAACAGCAGTGGCAAATGAGTCAGCCTGGCATGGAGCTATTGGAGATCAGTGATGCTGTTTTTGTTTAAAAAAAAAAAAGAAAGAAAGAAAAAGAAAAAAAAGACTCAATTACACATAAGTTTATGTGCCAGTGGTCAGGGTGATGCCAAGTTCCAGAAATAGCGGGTAGGCTCTTGTACGGAGGACAGTATGGGAAGGACGGTTGTCACGAACTGGTTTTCTCAGCCAAACCTCCACGTCAGCTGTACACAGGGAAGACACTTCTGTGGGAGACCATGGGGGTGTAATATCATCATCCAGGAAATAGTTCACACCAAATATGTCGCATGGGACATCATTACCAGTGACTAAGAAGAGGCAGGCGGTGTTTCGAACCTCCTTCCTCTGCCTGGTTTTTGTTCTTTTTATGCCAGAGCTGCCCAAGGGTGGACATAAGAGGCAAACTCCAGGCAAATGCGTGTTCTGTATTATAAGCTCCAGCTGCAAACCCCTGGACTAAGACAGGCAGATCTGAATCACCCATTTTTCATCCTCCTTCTGGGTCCTGTCTCCTACTCTTCCAATGGCCAGAGAAGTGGAAAGAGAATTCTCCTTTCCCCTAACTAAGCCTGCCTTCTGCTGATTCTGTGCTTCCCTAGACAGTGCAGCTTGGCCTGACAGACTAACATGAGTCTCCATGTATTATAGGAAGAGGCCGAATTTAGGGTCAAGATAGGCCTCATTTTGAATCCCAGCTATGCCACTTCCTGGCTGTGGAACCTGAGGTGAGTTATTTAGCTCAGGTAGTAAGTGTGGTAATATTAGTAGTCATCATAAAGGTAGCCTCATTATGTCTTCAAGAATTAAAGTTTATTGTTAAACTATATGCAGATGTCTTCTCCATAGAGAGAGTAAAGCTGGGGCAGAAAACTAGACCTTGACCTCTCCCTCCTTCCATCCTCCCATCCTCAAGAAAATATGATAAACATCAGAGGCAGGTTTGATCTCACAGCGATGGGGAAGGATTCCTACCTCCTTACACATGCCCCAATGACAAAGATTTTTAAACTCTGTAGGCAGTAGTCTTTTTTAAAAAGTTATACAAAACACAAAACTGTGATATGTAAAATGAGTAGAAATAGGCTTTTGTTTCTAAAAATATGGTTAAGTTGAAATTTATAATAAACTCAATAAAAATGATGAAGCAGTTTTGATTAATACAGAAATTTGAAATAGGGAAGAAAATAAATGAATGGTATGGTCTTCCCTACAACATAGAGGTGAGCACAGTTATACCTCGGAGTCCATGGGGGACTGGTTCCAGGACCCTAGCAAATACCCAAATCCATGGATGCTCAAGTCCTTTATTATATAAAAGGCGTTGAACAGTGAACACAGCTGGCCCTTCGCATTGCTGGATTCCCAACTGCATATTGAAAACACTGTTTTCAAGTTGAGGTTGGAAGCCTGACTATAATTGCAAAATGTAATTTTTTAAAAAACTAGTCAAGTGATACTGGTCAGTTAACAAGGAAAGATAGAAGGCTTTTTATGCCGAAGCTGCCCAGAATATGTGAACCGGCACACATTTGTTCACATGTAACAGATGGGAATGAACTTTCAAATTATTGCATTCTTTTTTTCAAAATGCTTATACATTTAAAAAATAAATTTAAAGTAAGTGTTAAAATGTCTGAAACACCTCCGTAGAATCCCAAGGTTTGGCAGAAGGCTGTTTGAAACATATTCCCTTAGATCTTGTAGCGCTCAGATCTCAATTTGCTGTCCGTTTCCTCTTTGGTTGTGGTGTGTAGGTGTTGGCTTATGGAGATCTATACACTTTTCAAAACTAAAAGTCATTCGATATAAAAAATGATGAAATTTGAATAATAGCTGCAGTTTTGTCGACAGTATCGTATCAGTGTCAATTGCTTGTTTTGAAATTGTATTGTGGTTACATAAGATGTTACCATTGGGGGAAGCTGGGGGGAGGGTACATCTGTACAGTACTATTTTTGTAATTTTCTCTGAGTCTATAATTATTTCAGAATTTAAAAGTAAAAAAAGTCATTTGAAAACAATCATCTTCTACTTGCTAGGAGAGAGTACAGCCAGATTAATAGAGCAGTGTATACATCTCGCTTACAGAGTAAATTTCCATTTTTCTTACCATAAGAAAAAAAAGCATCTCGTCTTTTCTTGCCATTGAATTCTATGTCCTCCACACTCTTATCACTGACCGTAACTCTGTTGAAGTTTGGAAAATCAAGGAGAGCGCCTTTCTGCAAACTATTTTAGCTGGTGCTTTAATTACTTAATAAGAAAATGGTGCTGAAACCCAGAACTCCACCTGCAGTTACCTGATACAGAAAAAGGTATATGAATGATACAGTATATTTTTCAGAAGCATTCTTATGCTTAAAACAGTAGTCATTAGGCCAAAACAGTGTCAACACACCATGATATCATTATGTTTCCATGTGTCCAAATCAGAGTGCCCTGTAGCCCGGCGTGATGGTACAATGTGATGAGCATTCTACAGTAGAAAAGAGAAAAAATTAAAGTAATTTTAAAAGAGTAAATCTTTAATCCATTCACTTCTCTGTGCATGAAGTGGAAGTGGGCATGGCAGTAGTAAAATATGATTCTCTGTTCCCTCGGATTTTACAGTGTGCTGTAAATTACTACCTTGTTCTTTGAAAAGATTGATGGTGGTTTTGCTCTTTATCACTTGGAGAAATGCAGCAGAATTCCCTGGGCTTGCAGATCCAGGTTCCTTGTAATTGCCAATAGAGTGATTATCTCGTGTGTTTTGACTAGAACGGATCTGTGGAGCTGATCACATCTATCAGACACCTGCGAAAGTGAGCTGAGCTCAAAACAACAATTTAGTGAATGTTTTAATGTATGCTGATAAAATTCCATTTTTTAAAAAAATTAGTTTATTCAGGAACATGAAAGATCCTTTGCATTAAGTAGGGGGTTAGTTTTGTGCCAGTTGTGGAGACTGCCTTGGCTGACTCTTGAAACTAAGCTCTCAGCTTTCTGGAAATCACTCTGTCTGATCAGCTTTTCTGGCTTCTTCTCCAGGGTTATCAATGCTGGGAAGAGCACACACAATGAAGACCAAGCCAGCTGTGAGGTGCTCACTGTGAAGAAGAAAGCAGGGGCGATGACCTCAACCCCAAACAGGAACTCAACGAAGAGACGGTCCTCCCTTCCCAATGGGGAGGGGCTGCAACTGAAGGAGAACTCGGTAAGATCCTCCTTTATCCCAGCTCTCAGGGGAGAGGAACATGCACACTCTGGCCCCACTGTGAGATGTTCTAGCTGAATCCAGGTCAGTAATGGAAGAGAGAAAAGCAGTGTTCCCAGAAGAGATGCAGTGGGGGATATCAATCAAAGCTGGAAGTGACACATAAATGAAGAGCTGGTGTTTAGGTTCTTAACCTTTAAAGTAAATAAAACACTGACGTCATATATAGATTTTGTTGCAAGAATTAGTACACATGATGTTTGGCAGTTTTGAAGAAGCCACTTCAAGGTTTTTGTGAAGGAGATACTGGAAATTTCTGATGAAGGGTGGAAATAACTCACCATTGGCTTACAGTCCTGCTATAACTTTACTCTTTCTTTCCCCTTGCCTGTCCACTGGAGTTATCTAGTTGGAGCCAGTGCCTGACACTTTGCAGATTAATATTTGTTTCAATTGGCCCAAAGCCCTTGAATCCAGTGGGGCCGCTCTGAAAACTGAATGCCCTGTTGACAAACCACAAAGCATTTCTCCTTTCTCAAATTTCTGGAGGATAAAGCAGATAACGTCAGAAAGTTTTGAAGAAACACTCAGTAAAGGATAGGGAATGATCAACACTCTGTCCATCAGCGGGTTATGTAGTCCTACAGAAAAGAGACATTGAATGGATGACTCAAATGTGACTATTCTAATAATCTTGAAGATATATTTGTATATAAATTTGTATAGGATTGTAAAGGATCTGGGATCTCTTCTTAGTTTAATAAATAGTGTCTCATCGTTTTTCTGCTTAGGAAATAAGAATACTGATTTATTTTGTTAGTTTTACTTCAATTCAGAGTTGGAAACACAGTGACCTATGGAAACTTATCTGTTGTACCTGTTTTTAAGGCTTAAAGAAGCATTGATTAGATTCCCCCTGGAGTCAGAGTCAAGGACCCAGATGGACAGTATAGATTAATAGTGGTTAAGTGCATAGGCTCTGGATTAAGATGTTTTGTTGCAGTCATCACTTAAGCTATTTAATTTGGGGACCGTTACTTATTCTTTGAGCCTCAGTATTCTCTTCTATAAAAAGAAGTAATAATGGTAGTAACTACCAAATATGGTAAGTAGGAACAGGCTGGTTGGAAGTATAAAATCCAATAGTCCATGGAAAATGTCGAGCCAATGTCTTAATGAATCAATCCTTGATATATATTAGTGATAATTATCCTGAAGTCAGTCCTACTTATGCCATTCTCTATTGATAATGCCCACTGAATTTTGTATGTCTTGTTTATTTGCAAGTTGGAGATCACACAGTTTCTTTCATACCTACTTGACAGATTTTTGAGCTATGGAAAACGGCTCAGAAAATGTGCAACATTAATAATGATAGTTGGATATGGGTGCCAGGGGCTGAATATTGCTCTTTCCCTTGATATGTACCCCCTGCCATTGGGATATAAAGTGATTTCTGTAAAAATAAGTCAGTGTTGACATTTGGCCTAAGGCCATTTGGTGACAGCATTCTTCTTTCTTGCTAAATTCCTCCTGGAAATAGAGCCAGGAGTAATTTTTTGACTTCCTGTCACTAAGAACAGTAAAACCAGGACATAAGCACTTTAGGGTGGAGCTAAGATCCTCCCTGTGATGGTTCTGAATCTCTGTGGGGTCTGCTCCAGGAGGAAGCAAGGGGTTGCCGAGCAGAGTGGACACAACCTGGTACACCATCTCCTGCTTCAGTCGCTTCTAGAAGCTTCACTTCTATCTGCCTTATACGTTAGGCTTCTATTAGTGTTTAAGGCAAAAACTGCGTTTTCTTCAATTTTGGGAAAATTTACATAACATGAAATTTACCATTTTAACCATTTTTAGGTGTATAGTTCAGTGGCATTAAATACATTCATATTGTTGTACAACCAACTGCACCATCCCTCTCCAGAACTTTTTCATCTTCCTAAATTGAAACTCTGTACCCATTAAACACTAACTCCCCATTTCTCCCTCCCCCCAGCACCTGGCAACCACGATTCTACTTTCTATCTCTTATGAATTTGACTACTCTGTGTACCTCATGTAAGTGGAATCATACAGTATTTGACATTTTTATATATGGCTTCTTTTACTTATCACACTGTCTTCAGGGTTCATCCATATGTAGAATATGTAGACTGTTTCATTCTTTTTTAAGGCTGAATAATATTTCATTGTATGTATACACATCATTTTGTTTATCCATTCATCCATCAATAAACATTTGCTTCCATCTTTTGGCTATTATGAGTAATGCTGCTCTGAACATGAGTTTTCAGATATCTATCCAAGTTTCTGCTTTCAGTTCTTTTAGGTATATTCCCAGAGTGAACTTGCTGGATGATATGGTCATTTTGTTTAAATTTTTTGAGGAACCACCATACTGTTTTCCGCATCAGCTGCACCATTTTACGTTCTTTCCAGCAATGCACAGGGTTCCAATTCTCTATATCCTCATCAATACCTGTGTTCATTTCCGTGTGTGTGTGTGTGTGTGTGTGTATGTTTTAAAAAAAAATAATAGCCATTCCAATAGGTGTGAAATGGTACCTCATTGTGGTTTTGTATTTCCTAATGATTAGTGACCATTATCATTGTTGTTTGCCCTATTTTTTAAAAGCTCGAAAAGCTATGATCTAGTGAGCCAGGTGAACCATTGAGCACTTGTTGTGTACTAGGAACTAGATGCCGAAGATTCAGCAGGGAATAAAATAGACAAAAGTCCCTACCCGCAGGGAGCTTACATTCATTGAGTGAGACAGTTAAAATACATAGTGTGGCAGATAATAAACTCTGGAGAAAACAAAGTATTGGGAAGCAAGGAATATAAGAAGTGCGAGGTACGAGAGGTAGTTAAAGAAGACCTCGCCGAGAAGGTGACATTTACATAGAGACCTGGAAGTGCAGCTCTTTAGAGAAAGAGCATTCTCACATTCTAGGTAATCGCAAAGACCCTGAGATAGGAACAGGCCTGATGTTTTCAAGAGCCAGGAAGAAGGCCCATGTGGCTAGAGCAGAGATAGTAAAGCCCGAGTTGCAGGAGATACTGTCAGAAAGGTAATGGGAGTGGAGTGAAGCGAAGCGATCTGTCAGGGCCTTGAAGGCTCGTTATCAGGACTTTGGCTCTACTCTCAATGACCAATTTATTAGCAGAGGACACTGGATTAAACTGCTTAAAAGAGGCCAGTGATTTTTCCTGTCTAGAGCATATCCCCTGAACTAAACTATGGTGGTGCTTAGGAAAGAGTAGTGACAGTACAGGGCCCAGAGCAAGAAAACATCTGCAGGAGACGAGTAAGGCGGATCTACCCCTTCCCCTCTGTGAATCTGTTTCTTTACTCGAACATGTGTTGAACACTGAGTCCACACACCAGGCCTTGGGGATGAGGAGATGAACTCAGCACATTTCCAGCCCTCCTTGGAGCTGAGCTGAGGAGGCAGAAAGAATCAGTAAGCAGCAGCACTACAATGCAGTGAGTTTTAGGAGAAAGGTGGAAATTCAAGGTCGTATGGAACCCTAACTCAAATTGGTCACTGGTGGTTTGGGAAACAACAAAGGAGAGAGGATGGGTTGGATTAGGTGAGGCTTCGTGGGGAAAGTGACATTTGAGGCGCCGTCTTGAAAAGTGAATAGGAATTAACCAAGCAAATAAGAGGGGAGTTTCTGACGAAGGAAACATGCATATGCATATGCAAAGACAAGTTGGCGAGAGAGCACAGGAGGCATGTCTGCTAGTGCGTGGAACACAGGTAGTCTCTTGGAACGTGATAAAATAGGAGCAGCTGGCAGGTTTCACACACGAGTCATTTAATGCCTAATAAGCCAGAATTATAAGCAAAGGACTTTAGATAAGGGCCTAATGGAGTCAAAACAGTGATGGTAATGGGAAAGCTGACTTGGGAAGGCTGGGAGAGCAAACCTAGAGGCTGGGACATGTAGGAGTCTGGCTCAAACAGAAATCTGGGTGAGAAATGATGAAAGTGTAAAATAAAGCAGTGCTTAGAGCAAGGGACAGGCTCAGAAGAGATGATGCAGAAGATAGGGCTGAGGTGACGAGATGACCAACTACGAGGAACAGAGAAGAGTTTTAGCTCCTGGGTGCAGGTCCTTGAAAGTGAATTACTGGAGTAGGCACAAGTTTAAAGGTGAGGGGATGGGCATAAATGACTTGAGTTTTGAGCATTTTGTAGGAAGTTAGATATACTGATTTGGAGCTCAGGAGCAAGTCTAGGGAGGCTTAGATGACCAGAGTTGCAAGTTCAAAGAAGGTCCAAGAAGAGAGTGGAGCTGCGAGGAAGGGCAGTAACTATGCTGCGGGCCACAGAGAGGTTAAGAAAGGTAAGGACGAAAAAGTGGGCAAATAGTATTATAAGGAAGAAATGAGACCATAAGATAAATAACGGCATCGTTATTTCATTTGCAAACAGAGTCGACGAGCATGAAGGATGCAAAGGGAAGATGCATGGGCTCCCCCAGGCTACATGCGATCAGTTTTTCCCTTCTTTCTTGACTTCTTCATCCCCGATAAACTTAGTAAAGTCAAAATAAATATTTCCACAGACTTCGTTCATGTATAATATCACCTTCATCTTACTTGGATATTAAAGAAAACCTAAAATTTCCTGTAAAATAACCTTAAATTTCCAGTGAAAAAAGAAATTATTGTAGAATCTTCTTGTATGTTAGAAACATGAAAGATATGCAGAGGAATTCAGTTAGAAGTGCAACTTTATATATTTGATGACATTTCTTATATTGAGTGGCAGTAGGGTAGCTGAGTAGCAATGAGATGATTTTTTTCTTATTGCAGATAATTGATATAAAGATTTTAAGGCAACTTTATACCAATTCACAGAGAATTGTTTTATCCTATTAGTACAAGCAATTTTTTAGTCAAAGGAGTCAAATTAATCTTTTCGTTTGAAAACAAACTTTAAAAAAAAATTTTTGGTGGACAAAATAATAGACACTATATTCTGCACTCCTGGCTTCTGTGAGGCAGTTACTAAAGAGCGTTGTTTTCCTGTATTTGGCTGAGCTCTTGACAGCAGCACTTGACTTATAAAAAAGAAAACACAAATTAATTTCAAGATCCATCTACATAAAAAGGAAAATGTCAGGAGCTAAAGAAGCAATGTTCAAAAGATGTGATAAAAATCAAAAGAGATACAAATAAAGGAGTTTTAAGGTATTCTGCACTATATACTATTTTAGCCTGAAGAAATGCAAGGGATATGGTTGAATTATTGTATTCTCCCTTACAAAATACTCAGTAATGGATCCAGTCTCTCTCTCTTTTTTTTTTAATTTAGAGTTTAGCAATATAATTAGTGAAATAAAGAAATGTCTCTCTTTTGAGGAATAAGAAAGAGAAATTTCAAGATTTCTGAAGTGGATATGAATTAGAGAAGGATATTTTCTATGACAGATTAGGGCTGGAATTTTCCTGGTGCCTGGATCACATTGGGTAGTTTATGTGTGAAGTGCCTTAAGCCCACAGCCAGGCAGATTGGAAGTAGATACTTTGTGGCAAAGTGCAAGTCTTAACATTCCCTTGGCTCTGATTATTTGTTTGGGGACATAGGGTGGATGGCTAGGAAAGAAGAGAATCTAAAATGCTCACACGTCCAAAAGATGCCTTCATGACACTGTTCCTCAGAAAAGATGATGTAAGCCCCAGCCACCTCCTGCCTGCCTCTTGGTGAAAGCTTTTTAATTAATCAGATCAAAATTTATGGGAACTAATCACCATTACTAGGTTTTCTTTCCTTTGATTCGAGAGGTTTTAAAGGAGTTTTTATTTATCACACTGATTGTCCTCCACAAGTGAAAACAGAGCTTTTCCAAGAGCTTTGCTTTTCAGTTCTCAAGCACCTCCTCATTCTAGGACTGAGATAAAAGAGGAAGATATCAGATAAGTTCACTCTTAGGGCATCTTATAAACTTAGTATTAAGAAGTTCCTTTCCATCTCAGACAGGAAAAAGCTAAAGGAGTTTCTCACCACCAAACCAGTATTAAAAGAAATGTTAGAGGGACTTCTTAAGAAGAAAGATAAAAAAAAAAAATGATAAAAATATGAATAATAAAATGTCAATAGCTACATACCTATCAATAATCACTCTAAATGTAAATGGATTAAATGCTCCAATCAAAAGATATAGGGTGACAGAATGGAGAAGAAAACAAGACCCATACATACGCTGCCTATTAGAGATCTACTTCAGATCTCTCAGAAATTCTTTATTTAGTAGTATTTTTAAATATGGAACTAAATTGCCGTTTAGAAACAAAAAACAAATTTACTCAACTTATCCTATATCTTGTTGCAATAAGTAATGTTGGAGGAATTGAACTAAAGAAATGTGTATTTCATATTGTCAGCTCTTGAGAAGGAAGAAGCAGCATGTTCACTTAAGTATATGAAATTATTGGTTCTTTCCCACTGGGGAGATATTTGAATAGTTTTCAAGAAGAAAGATATGATAAACAAACTATGCAGTATGGGCATGATTCCAAGCAGACAGCACTAGAACATGAGTCCTAGGAAAGACTTTCATGAAGTTATTCAAATATTCCCTCGTCTCTGCTTCTTCATTAGTTTATTTTTCTCCCTCTTGCTGTGGTACCATGAGGATCAGATGAAGACCTGGAGATTGCAAGCACCGTGGATGAGGTGCCTGAAAACAGTTACTCTAGCTTTAGAATGATCATTCTTGCTGTGATGCCTTGAAAACTGGCCAGAAACTTTATGGAAATCAGGCCATATAGTAGCTTATGTGGGGAATCAGAAGAATACATCAACTCTATGTTTCTCCAACGACAAATAAGTAATTCCTTTTCTTTGGCAGTGAGACAGGAGGGAGGCAGATGTACCCCGTGCTCATAATGAGCCTTTCATGAAATCAGCCATGAGATTTTAACTCGGAGTTGGATTTCTACATTTGTGAAGTCATTTCATGCTCTTGATAGGGCCTCTCCTCACGTTATCTAGATACCTGATCTGTTGGGGCAGAGAAGGGGAGATGAGCGTCAAATAAGTTGAGTTCTTGTGTCTTCGGGGAGGATACCAGTTTTTCCCATAGGACAACTATTTCCAGAGTAGCAATCTCCAAACCATCAGTTAAATATACTTTTATGAGTATAGAACCCCAATATATTTGCTCATTTATTTTAACCATGCTACTGTATGTATGTGTGTGTGTATTAATAATTGCAAAAACATATGAAATAATTTAAAGGTAATAAAGATGAAAAGGCAATATTTTAAAATAATAACAGCTAACAGTTATATAGTGTTTATATAACTGTTATAAACATTGTTCTAAGTGTATTTCCCACAGTAACTCATTTAGCGTCTTGCTAAAAGCAAAGGCTTCATGTTCGCATTAGCTAATATCTCCAGGCACAATTCATCATTAACAATAGTAAATATAATTCCATATTTCAGCTGTCTCCTAGAGCATTTCAGATTATTATTACTAGTCAGATATGACTAGATTGGCATTACTTGGAGTTAAGTGCCAGCTGTGTCATGTTCTTATTTCCTCATGTTTTCTATCAGCAGTTTCTTTGCAGGAATTTTTTAAAAACCTATTTTCCACTTTGTAAGGGATAATTAAGTTAAAAACTTGGTAATATAATGGATAAGGCCATGTAGCTGGGGGCACATGTACGCAGCAACGGGTTGCAGTGTGCCAACGCTGATGGATGTGCGAGAGCACCGCGTTCCTGGAAGACGTCTGATAAACCTACCACACGAGGGCGCCAGTGTCAGCCTGTATGAGAAACACTAGCAAAGCTTAATTTCTTCTTCAGCTTTAGGTGAAAAAATGTGAAAGAATTTCTGATTTTCCTCCTACATGCTCACTGACTGTTGTTAATGTCCCTTCAGCTTTGTGTGCTCTATTGTCGAAAGCGCTCACCCTGGGAGGGAGGAGCGATGAAAGGGGTTTGCAAACTGGGAGTTCTGGGCAGTGAGTAAGAGAATGCAAAGCCTTGGTTTCTTTAAACTGGTACAGATGTGTCAGGCCACATTTTTTTCTTTGTTTCCTGCCTTAACATCTCAGCACTTCTATCAGGCTCCCTAGGAAACATCTAGATTTTGTCTAGAATCTCCCCCTCTTTGACAACATGCTGTAAGAGGAGCTATCTCTTTGCCTCCCAGATAGCTCACAAAAGCTATTTTGCCGGTGGGTTCTCCACAGTTGATGTGGTTCCTGTTTCAATAGGGCTAAAATTTAGGCTACCGATTTTTGACATACTTGACTAGCTGTGTTATACTTATACCTGAAACAGAATGGACATGGGCTGCTTATATCAGAACTTGTTTCAGATCCTCATTCAGTGGATAAATTTCTGTTTAGAGCAGTCTTTTGTTGAAATGCCCAAGGAGCTCTTCCCAATTAGAACCCATTAATTTAATCTCTGGCATGATAGATGCTCATGAAAATTGGAAAAATAAAATAAGCAATATTATTAGAAAGCAGTTTCTAGAACTTTTGGGAAAGATGAACATTGGGCCTGCTATAGAGAAATCTAAAAGAGAAACTGAACTTTAAACTCTCAATTTGTTACCTTCTGGAATCTTCCTTCATCTGACTGTAGGTATATTCCTGAAAAGGTGTGGGAATGTGTGTGTGTGTGTGTATCTGTATGTGTGTGTTTAGCGAATTACATATGACTATTTTTTGTAAATGAAATTATTTAGAATGCAAAACTACTTAGAAAACTACTTCGAAATTATTCTTTTGTGAGGCATAAGTGATGGCTGCCAAATTTAATTATTAGGTAAATCAAGAAAGGGCTTGATTATGTTTTAAAGTAGAGCGCATTTTTAATTCATGTTTATCTGCAGCAAAAACAAAGTAAATGTTTGTTAAAATATAATAATTAGTAATTTTAAAATTCATTATGTCAAGAGCATGTTACTCTGAATTTGAAGGGTAAATTTGAAGGATTTGATTTTTCAGGTGTAAACGTTTGCATCCTGGGCTGGTGTGACCAGCGACATTTTCTGATACTACCAGAGAGTAATGCAGGGCCACTGCGAGAAGTTTAGCAATCAGTTGATGGCTAAGGACATGTATGCAATTGCTAGTAAGTAACAAAGTAAATTAGTGCTGAGATGATAAAGGCTACAGAGTAACAGAAGCCAGGGAGATTAATTACATGAAGTTGTTCCTTCTGAAAAATTAGAAAGATCCCATAACTTGGAATCTGAAGAAATGGGTTCAAATCTTGGTATTGCCAAATACCAGCAGAGTTACTTGGCTGTCTGTGCCCTAGTTAAACCATTGGTAAAATGGGATAATGATGCTCATTTTATGATAGTTGTGTGGAGATCAAACACAGTAGGTACTCAGTAGATGCCCTTTGAATTTAGACTTCTCATTGGGGAAGTAACTAAGGAAGAATAGAAGTGACAGGAGTTGCACAGTAGAGGAAAATGAGTACCTCATTTGGCAGAGTTGAGAGTAAGGTGCTAATGTGTACAGCTTGGTGTCCCAGGGTCCCTGCCTGCTCATCTCCCCCACCCCACCCCAGGCCATTTAATAGTGAGTATAAGGAATTACTGTTACCTCTGGGTGTTTTGTTTCTCTTATATGCTGGACACAATGCTATATGTTTGATGTATTTATCATTTGAAAAAAATTATACACTGCAATGAACATTTCTTTCTTTTGGTGTACAGTTTTAGAATTTTAACATATGCATAGATTCACGTAAGTACCACTACAGTCAGAATACAACAGTTCCATCACTACAATTTCTCCCTCATGTTATCCTTTGCTAGTCATACCCTCCCACCATAACCCATGGTTATCCTCCACTCCTGTGGCACCATGCACAATCACAGTTAGTGTTCACATTCTAGATAGTTAGCTTCAAGAGCTTGGGAACCATTGTGATGAACTGTAAGTGCCATAGTTTGGTGTGGGTGGAATTTGGAGTATAAGAGAGTGTGGAGAGAGAATCAGAGACTAGATCAGATCACAAACTGGGGGATCGTAGAGTAGAGCCAGAGAGCAGATTGTTAGGCTGGAAAAAAGAAATATCAGATTTTGTGTTTTCAAAAAAATTACTCAGGTTGCAACTCTGGTTGCAGAGTGGAAAAGTGTACATTAGGGTGAGCTTTCCCTCCAGGAGCCAGTGGAGTGTGAGGTGGGAGTATTCGGCTTAATGTGGAGGTCGATGGCTTAGAGCTTAGACTTGGTGACCTCGAGCAGTTACACTCTCTGCCCCTCATTGTCCTCCTCTGTAAAATGGAATAACGTCATAGGGCGGTTATTCATAGGCTTGGTGTAAGGATTATTGAGCTAATAATATGTGTGAAGCATTTAGAATATTACCTGCTATGTGAGGGTTGTTAAATGATGGGAAGGGTGCTCTAGACCTGTCACTGGATACTTCTGTGATTCTCTGGTCTCTTAGACCTTAATAGGTGACCTGGAATTGAAGCATGTGGTGAGGACGCACTTTGTGGTATCTTTTCCCTAAGTAGTAAGTCACTCACTTTAAGTTCCTTGCCATGGGCTTGGTTTTACCTAAATCAAGGGCTTTCAAAATAATTTTTTTTAAACAGTTGAATTCTTTTGCCCAAGTTCTTTGACAAAACCCTTATGTTAATAACTGATAAAACTGCTCTGATTGAACTAATTGTCAAAAAGGCTCGGCACTTAAGCACCCCCTTAACTTTTTCTTTCCTAATCTACCACTTCAGAACCAGGGAACACAATTTGGACACCATCGGTCTGGTCATTTCAGAGAAATGTGATGACTTGTCCAAGGTCATGCAGTGAACCGATGGCTAGGACATGGGTCTCCTGACTGCTTAGCAACCCCCTTTCTATGAGAGAAGGGGGCCTTAGCTTTGGCTGCTCATATAGAATCCCAAAGTGGGGGGAGGGGGCTTAAAAAAGGATCAGAGCTGAGGCCGCGCCACCAGAGATACAGACTTAACGGTTTGGGCTTGGCCTCTATATCAGCCGGTGCTAGATGATTCAGTAAGAAACAAACTTCTTTGTGGAAAAATTACGTCTTACAAGTTTTAGCTATGAAAGTTATTAATCATATTTTAAAACTTAGCTGTACAAGAATGTGTAGCACTGCCGTCAGAGGGGTTCTCAGAAGAGGGGTGCTGAATCAGCCCTCTGGGTCCCTCAGAAGTCCCCCAACCACGTTCCCTCTTGAGTGCTTAGAAATTCCTCAGATATATCGTCAGCTGGTTGTTGTTGTACCTGCAGAATGCTTTGCCTTGGTGAAGGAAATGGTTGGACTACTTGTCAGAAAAATTTTCAGAGTTGCTTTTTAAAAATGTGGTAGCATTCCCTTGCACTGTAGCTCTTTTTTTTTTTTTTTCCCATGGGGTTTCATCTCGTTCGGTTCAAATCATGGCTCTAGAAACATGACGACGTTTGCTGTCGCAGAATCTGTGCCTGGGCACTGAAACAGCTGCTCCTCTGCCATCCCTCTCCCGCCCTTGCAGCCCTCAGAGACATTTGCTGGGTTTAAATTCAAACCGGGTGCAGAAGGACTGTGTGTGAGGGTTTCACTCGGGCAGCCTTGGGCCCCTTGGAGAATTTAATGTCGTGAGCAAGAATTCCCTTCCTTTGGCCACTTTTCCCTAGCTGCGAGATGGAATAGGGCAATATGTACTTTACTAATGCAGCAGATAACTACCATCATTGCAAGTAGTGACGAGCGTAGTAAATCAAGATGTGTGGAATGACAAGACCTTATTTCTGTTGGCGTCCAAGTCACAGATTCTGCTAATCCCATTGGGCTTTGTTGCCTACAATCGTAGTAAGAGGAAATGCTAAATTTCAGAGGTTTGTGAAAATCAATACAGGTTCATGGAATCCCCAAATTCTGTCCAAGGATGCCTTACATGAAGAACTTTTTCCTAAGGGTTCAGTTTTATTCTACCTACTTGTACCTACTTCTAATTCTTTTCTGTGCTTGTGCCTTACTTACCTTGCACTGCTCCTTCCTGCCACACATTCTAGAAGTCCCAGGATACTATTATAAACCCTTTCTTCTGCATGTTCCCAGCTCTTGTTACAGAATCTAAAAACAGTGGCCTATCACAGTGTCGTGAACCCCATATGACACGACACCAGGAGGTAGGCTGTTAAGGGCCTGTGTACTCGCCGAAGCCAGCCATCAAGGGCCCAGGCTCCTTCTGACTTCCTGTCCCACCAAACTGAGCTGCAGCTTTCACCCTTTTTTACAAGAGGGTTATTCTACCTCCAGGTACTGCTTCTGTGATCAGGCAGGAAGAAAGGGAGAAGGATGAAGTTCAAAAGTCTGGGCTAGTTGAGCTGTTCTTTTTACTAGAAAAACATTATCTTTTCTGGAAGTTTCACCCAGGAGACTTCCATGTGCAGCTCAGTGGCCAGTACAGCATCATCTGACCACACACAGCTGCAAGGGAGTCTAGGAAGGTGTGTATTTTAGCGGATACATTGCTGCGCCCAACAGAATCAATGGTGAGGAGGAAGGGAGAACACATACCCAGTAAGCATCTATCTGAGTTGGCCACATCTCCTAAGCCTGGTACTTTCCTCTTCCGGACCTCCATGTGACCTCTCAATCCATTCAAATTCTACTTTTTCCGACTTCAAAGCCCAACTTCTTCCCCGACATCTCCAGCCTACACCAATCTATACTTCTTACACACAGAATTTTAAGAGTTAGCAGGGGCATTGGAGTCTTTTCTAAGGGAGCCCCTCATTTTGTTAAAGAACTGAAGCCCAGAAAATGACTTACCCAAGATCATATTGTAATGGTAGAGATGGCAGCTACACATGAGGGCATGCTCCAGGTATATTTCTTAGCTAGTCACTTGGCATAAATGACCATTTAACCCTCCCAAATCCCCACTCCCCTGTAAGATAGCCATCACTTGCATTTTACTTATTAGGAAAGCATGGTACAGAGATGGTAAGTAACAGAAAGATCTAGTTCTAGAGCGACTCGGCCAGGGTCTAATGCCTGCACTGCTGCCCGACCTTGCTCCGCCTCCCACTCAGGGAACTGGCATTAAAGATGCCCTGAGAACCCAATCTTCGGATCTTCAAGTCATTGTTCTTTCCACCTAACTTTCTTCTGAGAGAGAGGGCCTATCGCCTCTGTTTCATAGTGCTTTTAGTTGTTCCCGAGTGTTTCCTACTGCCTGAATTAGGTTAAATGTCTTTTTAGGGTGCTATTTACCTCCTAACTAGCATCCTCACTTTCATTCTTCTCCCCTAATCTTCAAAGCGTATGTAGTTTGAATGATCTTTTAGAAACATAATTTTGCCGTTCCCTCAAGATTCCCCAATTGCCCTGGTAGAACTGAGCGGTTTAGCTGCTGCCTCCCTCGCAGACGGATCTCACCCCACTGCTTGCCTGCCTCAGTCCCCTCACCAGCCACATGACCATGGCTCAGTCTCCTCTTACTCCTCAGGCGCCTTCCTACCACGGGGACGTTGCACCTGCTCTTGCTGCTGCCTGGTGTTTTTTCCGCTTCTCTCCTGATCCCGTGAACTTCCAAGCAGCCCTCAGCCTGGTCCTCATGTCCCCAGGAAGCCACCTCCGGTATGCCCCTCTGCAGGCTGGCCTCACAGCACAGAACCTTTCCTTCTAGCCCTCACCAAAATTATGACCTTAGGGTTATTTGTATGATTGTGTGATCAGTGGCTCTCTCCTCCCCTGGATTAAGTTGAGATCATGTCTCGTAATCTCTTGCATCCAGTCTTTTATCCCCAGTGCCCACTTTCATGCCTGGCACATAGAGAGTGGTCAGTAAATGTTTGGGACTTAAAAAAAAAAAACCTATTTTATCCCTCAGCACCTAGCACAGAACTGAGTGAAAACAAAGTTTTAAAGGGCACAAGTATAGAATAGTAGTAGCACATGTCACCCTAACACAGTATCTTCCAACACCATTCTAAGACCAAAAATAGTGGTTACTAGGGGCTGGAATGAGGAGGGGGGGATAGAAGAGATGTTGTTTAAGGGTACAAACTTGTAACAAGTAATACCTAAGTTCTAGAGCTATAATGCACAGTACATGAATATAGACAACAGTACTGTATTACAATAAAGTTGCTAAGAGATTAGATCTTAATTATTCTATCAAAAAAGAAATAATTATGTGACTCGATAGAGTTGCTAACTATTGCTATAATGGCAATCATATTACAATATATAAATGTATCAAATCAACATATTGTACACCATAAATTTACACAATATTGCACGCCAAATGTATTCCAATTGCAAAAATAAGATGGACCAAAAAGAACTTACGCGAGAGCATCAGTTAAAGAATGAATTTATTGTTGTACGATAGATAAGCCTCGCGGTCAGGAGTGGATGTTATATGTACCTTACCTATTTAATCTCAGTACTTAATATCTTCTCCAGATATATCATAATTAAGCTGTTCTTTTTCCATAGCTAAGATTTTAGGCATGTGTGATTCAAACATGGTTTTTAAAACCGTTCATCTTGAAATCTAGAACTCAACTGGCAGGTACGAAATCCATGGACGATGAGGGAACATGGGCACACGTGGCTGCGGGTATAGCTTTAGGGTCAGAAGAGGAAACAGAGTTGCTGAATGACAGCTGGGAATCTGTGGGAGGTAGGAAACAGGCAAAGGAGCTTTGAATTGGCTGCATCTTAGGAAGCCTGGACTAACTACACTGGCTATCTAAGGCAAAAACATGTTCTAAAAATTCAAGATGTAAAAGAAAATGGGGCAATTATCTGAGAATATAAGGGCCCTAAAGGGGAAAACTTGGTCCGTTTATTTCCACCTTGAAGAACCTGCAAAAAGGCCTAATTTTCTCCAAAGACACCAGGCCAGATCTGCTCTGAGACTGAAGAGGTAGGAGGTGACGAGCTGGGAGGTTAAAGCTGGACTTCTAAACACTCATCCATTTGTATGGAGTTTGACTTCAGACATCTACACATCAAATTAAAGTAGATCTTGCCCCCAGGTAGTAGCTGAGCGTGTGGTAATTTGGGCCCCCTCCTCCCCCAGGTGGAGAGGCAGGGACCAGTTTCATCTCTTGGGTGCTGGTAGCAGCTGTGACAAATCCGGGGACCCTTCCCTGGATATCTTTGCCCACTGTCTGCAGACCAATGACAGGCAGCCAGGTAGATGCACTGGGGTCCCTAGGCCTTACCATGTCAGTGTCACCCCCTTGGGCAGTAGCCACTGTGGTTCTCACTCCTCCCTGTCACCCTCTCCCACCAGGAATCAGAAGGTGTTTCCTGCCACTACTGGTCGCTGTTTGACGGTCACGCGGGGTCCGGGGCCGCGGTGGTGGCTTCCCGCCTACTGCAGCACCACATCACGGAGCAGCTGCAGGACATCGTGGACATTCTGAAGAACTCAGCCGTCCTCCCGCCCACCTGCCTGGGCGAGGAGCCGGAGAACACGCCCGCCAACAGCCGGACTCTGACCCGAGCGGCCTCGCTCCGCGGAGGGGTGGGGGCCCCCGGCTCCCCGAGCACCCCACCCACGCGCTTCTTCACGGAGAAGAAGATTCCCCACGAATGTCTGGTCATCGGGGCTCTTGAGAGTGCGTTCAAGGAGATGGTAGGTATGGGTAAAGAGTCTGGGGCAAGAGGGGCAGGGAGACCACTTAAGCCAAATCTTTGCTTCTTGAGGGTTCTCTCCGAAAGGGCCTATCTCTGATCTGTCCACTTATTGCGTGGTTCCACTGGGACATCTCTGTTTTATAATAGGGTTTCTATTCTCGGTAGAAGGTGGCAGCAAGATAGAGTTCCTGGCATTGAACGCAGGCCAAAATTAAAAAGATGAAAGGGATGGTGCATGAGGTAATAGGCTTATTAAATAAATGTATGCATTATTGCTTCTCGTTCTGCAGACTCATGTTGATGCCAGCTGGTACAATTCCACTTAATTGAAATGGGCCTGGTTGCCATCTGTTTTATACATGTGTATGAATTCCAGGTGTTTCGGGAAACAGCTTTTACCAAAGTGCTCAGAATTGCCCCCTTTTTTACAAATCTGGTCTGAGAACAGCCTTTTACCATGATTAGCAATGTGGTTCTCACTGCTTTAAAAAAAAGTACAGGCCAATACCCAAGAATCGTTTGTTTTACTTGGGAACGTAGATTTGTTTGTACATTGAAATTCGAATGTGTCTAATCAAGGAATTCAGCCTCCTTCGCTATCAGCCTCACTCCGGAGAACACACTCAGGGAGAGAGTGCAGCTGCTCTCAGTGACCCTTGCTGTCCCTCTGCCTGGTGAGAAAGCAAATAGAAGGCCAGCCCCTGCTCTGTTCCACACCACCCTCTTCCTTCTCTGAGCACTTTCTACTGAGGCAATATTTAAGTTCCAAAGATTTTCTCTCCTGAGCAAGCAGCAACCTGCATGCAGATAAAGAGTAAGAGATATATAAAGATATTATAAGATTATAAGGACTTGAGTAAGGTGAGTGGGCAGTAATGTCCTTAAAACCTGGAGGTCCATAAGGGATGACAAGCTTCTAAGTGAAGCAAGAGCAGCTAGAAGCATCTCCTCAGAATTGAGTGTACACAATGCACATCCCGGGGTCTCCTGACGTCAGGTCGTGTGCTAATGAGAGGAGAAAAGTAATATTACACAGTTAATATGTTCACACCTCAAACTTATACCGTTTCCTCACTTGAACTCTTCTTTGGTCCCAGTATCTCTCTCCTTGTCACAGAGATAATATTTACCCTTTGAATAGCAGGTGGTTTAAAATGCACCTGTATTGGGAGTATCTAGTAGCCTTCAGTCCCAAGAAAAATACCAGGAGGTTGGAAAAGATTATTTAGAAAACAAGAAATCAAGCTAATAAAATTGACTCCTACTCAAGCTTGGTATCATATCAAATCTAAGTCTCCAGCTATCATAGAAACTCTGATGTAAATAAGTGTTTCTGGACACCAGTGTTCAGAATGCTAAATATTCAATTGAGGTAAAAATATGACAATGGGCTTATCCCCCTAATGAGAGGAAAGTAAAAAACAAAAAGGAACTTTGGGGTCTTCATTTTCTTCAGTAATTGCTAGTATAGGACATCTTTTACTTGGTACCTCTGTATTCTCAATTTTATCTACTAGAGGCCAATGTCACGTTGAGTCAGGCCTCCTCAAGGGTTCTCAGGCCGTTCCTGCCCATTAATGGCTCAGGGTTACTGGCAACAACTATATTTGAAATAAGAGGTTCATTCGGAAAAATGGGAAAGAGCTTCATTCTTGTCTTTAATATTTTTTCGGCTTTTAACCAGCTAGTTCATTACCTGAATTTTTTCTTGGAAATTTAGTTGCCAGTGAAAAGATCTTTTCACTTTCCTGTGTGATTCGCTTAATCAATAAATATTTGTTGAGAACTAACTGTATGTCAGGACTAATTGGAAAAAGGACATTGACCGAATTAGGCAAAGCTGGTATTAAACAAGTAAGATATACATGGGAAGGACCTTCAGAGGTGAAACGCAGGGTGAAGTAGGAGTCTCGTAAAGAGGCAGAGCAGAAGTTTCCCTGGAGAAGTGGTGCTCGGTGCAAGGGGTTGGGGGGTAGGAGCGAAGCAGACAGAACTTGAGAGGCTGGGAGTGTGTTCTGGGCAGAGGAAACTGTTAGCGGGAAGAAACACATCAAAGAGAGAACCCAGATGGGCCACAGGCAGCAAGCCGATGTTTACCATGGTTAGGAGATGATTTCAAAGGTAGGAATGATGTGAGGTGAACTGGAGGGGCAGTCTGGAACCCACCTGTGGAGAACCTGGTGTGCCATGTCATGAATTTTTGGCTTTAAGCCTGTCTCTTTAATCCATTCCACCCCACGGTTTCCTCTTCACTCTTCTAGGCCCCCATGTGCCAGAGGCCCACCTGGACTTCGTACCACGTGTTTGGCCTTACGTGAGATACTCATCTGAATTCTTTGGTTCTCATGGTGCTTGGTGGGGTGGCCCTACCTCCCGCCCTGCTGGTGACTGAGCCAGCTATGCCTGTTGGCCCAGAATGATTATTAATACTGTCTCTTTTTACTCTCAAAAGTGTCCCTGTTTGAATGATGCCTTATGTTTACCCTAATTACAAATAGATACTCATGTTTTCTCTTTGCTTCATCAGGGAATTCAGGAATAAACCTACTCCAGTATAATAGAAACACGTGCCTGACTTAACCATTGAATTGCTTGGGGTGAGCTTCAGAAGCAACAACTCAGAAATTATACAGCATGCTCTCAATGTTCTGGAAGCCCATCGCTTGCTCATATAAATGCTTTTTCTTTCCTGCCCCTTTCAATATTAGGTTTTCTAGAGCCATTGTTTCAAGGTAAACTTTGATTTTTTGAAATGCCCGACATACAGCTGATGTCCTTATCTTGTCGGCCTGATATTGGTGGCTCTCTCTCAGGCCTTTCAGAGAGGATCAGATTTGGAATTTCCCTGCCATTCTTAGTTTTTTTCCATTACAAAGTCTGCCACTTTCTAGCTTTCCTGTTCCTAGGTGTTCTTTAGGCCTTACAGGTTTTGTGCCATTCTGACCCTCTACACAAGAAAACTCAGTATTAAATAAGATTCAGTCATTTCAGCTTTGTGGCTCTCTTGCTTTCTCCCTCACTTTTGATCCCTAGAAATTTCCCAAGCCCTGCCCCTAAGCCTCAGATTTGCCTCACAGATGATATCTCTGCAGCTACCCTTCCTGAGATTCAGAAAGTAGCTTAATAATATCTTCAAGGCCAAGTTTGCCCTTCATATGGGGTTTGCTTTATTTATGGCAGTTCGCAACATAGAATCGGAGGTCTCTGGTCTCTCTCTCTGTCTCTGCGATGCCCTTCTCAATCACTACTATATATGGAGCTAATATTTTATAACCAGAATTCTTCTAGATACCATAAGGGTCTAGCAGTAAAAGATTACATTTTATATCTTGGAGCATTTGTAGTCACGCACTATATGAATATAGAAATACATAATATCTCATTTAATGATGTCCCAAGTAACATTAAGACGAGTGATAGAATGTTGATATCTATCTGAAAAGGGATAATCGGTTAAATGATTCAGAAACACAAGCCAGAATAAATAGTATTTATTTCCAGGATAAAAGTAGGTACTAGTTAAAAATATAGACAAATAGAAGTGAAAAAAAAATCTTTGAACAAGGGAAGATGATAACAGTTTCATCAAATGCCGTAGGCTTCTTTGAGGACACTGCTTTTCCTTTCCTCTTGGGTCCTCAGGTTGCCCAGCACAGTATGTGGCTTGTGATAAAGGTCACCTCTGACCGCTGACCTCTAATACTCACCGTGCATGCTTATCAGAGGCAGGTTTGCCCTATGGCCCCTTATTGTACCTCGTCTTAGATCTTCCTTCATAGTGAGAAAGCTGCATAGCCAATTCCTCCTGTGTCCACTGTGGCAAATGAACCGTGGCTTCCTGGAGGACCAGAATTTCAGAACTTTCCGACTTTCTTCAGTTGTGCTTCCCAGCAGAGCTTTGTAACAATGCCAAATTTAGCAGCTAAGTTTTGTCACCTGTGGTGTTTAGGTTGCTGCTTGGCCCAAGACGATAGATGTGAATAAGATAAATGACTTCTAAGTCCTGATGTCAGTCTCCTCCCTGCTTCCTGGCGCTTCAAAGACAGGGTTTGATAGTCAGCATTTGAAAGAAGTCACTTCCATTGCTGGTATAGTTGCAAGCGACCTTTGCCCTCCCAGCAACCAGAACCAAGTGCCACCTACAGGATTTGAGGTCTGGGCACAGGCGGGAGGATCTCAAAATTCTGTCCTATTTCCTTTTCAGTGTGGGTATAGATTCCTCACCACAGTGAAGAATGTACTAGAAATTTGGCTGTATTGAAAGAGAAAAATGGCAATATTTTAACTTGTAAAACTACCATACAGCTTGTTATTACTGAGTAAATGGCTCAGAAATACTTTTGTTGGTAAAGACCATATGGTAATACTACGTTGAAAAAGAGGAGGATAAATGCAAATCTTATTTATAGTTTAGAAATCAAAGTGTTTTCAAAAATCAACATATTATGTTAAATTGTGGACCTGTGTGTCTGTCTGTGTTTAGGCCAGAGTTTTGGGGGTTTTTTGTCTTTGTTTCTGGTATATCAGGAAGTTCCTCCAAGGAATGAGCATGTGATTCCACTGACAGCCAGAAGGTGGCAATATTAGGCAGTACTGGACTGGTTTTTTTTTTTTCCTTCTCCATTGCCTGGCTGAGAGATTGGCTTGTTCTCAGAATAAACCGAAATCAGACCCAGATACTAAAACCATGCAGAATCTTATTATTTGTGACTGACACAATTAGCAATGTGTTCAGAACCATGTTTCAACCCAGCTAGGGGGAGCTGCCAAGTCCTATTGAAACTACCCAACACTCACTCCCTTCTGTTGCCTGATATTGCTTTCCTTCTGCAACTTGAAATTGGTAAGGAAACAAAGAATGATCCTGGGGTTGCATCATCTCTGGGACTTTCAAACCAAATTACAACCATCCCGAGCAGTATATTTTCTGTCTTGCAGTTCTTTCCTGCTAAATTAGTCTTACTTGACACACATCTCTTTTTTCCCACTCTTCTTTGCAGCAGTAAGGAGAAAAGAAAACCCCGGGTCTTAAAAATTGCATCCATTCTTTGATTTAGAGATAAACCTAGCCTTAATGTAATATTTAGACAGACAGAACACAGGATAAATCAGTCCTGCTAAGTAGAAAGTAGCCTTGAGAGGTCTGGAGGACTCCTGCTTTGAGCAGATAAATCAATTATCTCGTTAATTGAATCTTATGAGTCATTTAAGTTGATCCTTGTAGACCATACTTGAAAAGGAATGATAGTATGTGCATGGTTTTTGCTCGTTTTTCTAGACTTATGTTCTGAGGTTCACTGATTTCCTCATTTTAGATAAAATAGTTCAGCGAAATAGTTTAAGCTAAAATGAGGAAGTATTCCAAATTGGTTTTTGTTTAGCACAAAGCAGTAGGCAGTTTTTCACATGATTTCATAGATTTTTTGAAAAAAACTCTCAAACTCGAGGGTTTTAAAAAAAATAATAATTATACACCGTTTCGTATTTTTTACCTCGAATGTGAGAAGCTTAAACTAGTTGGAAAAGTTGAGAGCTTAAAGAAGATAAATAGTTAATTCAATGGTAAATATATCTTTATTGACTTCATTTATCATGTTTGATCTGGTAGTAAAAGAACCATCCAGATGGTCCTTTAATGTTCCTTTCAGTACTAGGATTTTGTGAAACATCTTTTAAAGAGGAGTAGGTGGTGTAGGAAAAAATAAATTTGCTATTTTGGCTTCTAGGGAGGGGAAGGAGGAGAGATTATTTTTAGAATGTGTTCTAGTTACACCCAGTTTTAGAAGAAATAGAAAAGTGTATTTTAATGTCAGTGAATCCTTCAGGGTGATGAAGTCTGTAGAAACACATCTTTCAAATCCCTGTCACTGCGATTCCAGAGAGCACACATGTAGTTAAAGAGAGTGTGTGTGTGTGTGCGTGTGTGTGTGTGTGTGTGCGCGCGCGTGTACGTGTACGTGTACGTATGTACATGTGTACACGTGCCCCTACACACACACATGTATATTACCACACGAATAGGGGTATTGGTGAAAGCATAAACATATTAGCAAAGTTTCTTGGATAAAATGTATCTAGACTTTAGTCCACTATTTATGTAAAAGTGCTGCCAAATTTAGCATTCCTTATGCTGGGGGAGCTAGTAAGGGAAAGTAGTTGAAACACAGGAAAAGATGAAAGAAATGATGAAATCAAATAGGAAAAAATATTGAATCACTATTAATGTAATAGTGAGGGATTGACTGGGTACGCTAATGGAATTTTTCCCAAAAAATTAAAGGCAAATATGAACTCTGCCCTAGCAGAAAATCTTAGTGTTGAACACTCAGTGTTGATTTTTTTTTTTCAGGATTCAATAATTTCATAATCAGATTTTCTTTTGGTATAAACCATGATGATGCAGAATAAAGTTGTTTGTCTGAGCCCCAGACTAATTCTCTGCCTTGACGGCCCTTTCACATGGACTCTGTACCATAGCATTCCCCTGCTTTTGGATCAAACTAGTGATTTAAGTCTGTCAAGAATCATTCATACTCTAGTCAGCATACAGCATGCAAGCAGTTGTCTGCGCAGGGATTTTTAATAAAAATTGTCTTTCACTCAGACTTTAAGTATTCAAACAAATATTGATTCTGGATATGAAAGGATAGTTTTTGTAGCTAGAGCAGTTCCTTCCAGTATATTAAAAACGGTAATATTGGAAGTGGACTTTACCAATTTATATGTTAATTTGGCTAAATGTGTATCATAATAGCGACTTTATATTATTTAAATGCAAGAAAAAAATGAATTAAGTCCACCCACAAACTCTTTTGTGTATAGAATTGTTGGTTCTGTTTTATGCATTGTTTGGGGATTAAACAGAGAAAACTTCTGACAGCTTGATGCTTTCTTTCTCCTCTCTTTCACTTTGCGACAGTCCTTCCCAGCTGACATCCAGGCCCCTCCTTCCCTTTATATCCTCCAGCCTCCTGCCATCCGTGTGTAGGTTCTGAGAACCGTTCGTTCATTCTTGTCATGTGACTGCATTTTACTCGAAGCATGGGTTCCTGCTGACTTATCATCTTAGTGTACATTTATTTACATCGCGAGCTTTTCATTCGTGAATCATGGAAGTTACCCCCACTTCTCTGCATCGGAACAGTGAGGTTAATAATTTGGTTGTGAGGACAAGATGAGATTCTGTAAGTGCTTAGCGTCATGCCTGCCATCGAGACGTGCTCGGTGAAAGTTGGCCGTTGCTGTGTGCAGGTGTCACTGTTGTGAATTAGTGGGAAGAGGAAGTCAGACCAGAGTTCAGGAGCTTATGTCTTTGATCAGTAAGATGGGTTGACTCCTGCCTGCATTGAATAGAGGACACTGTACTTTAAGTCACCTCTCATCTAGTTGTAAAAGAAACTATTTACTGGAGACTTTGGGACTAAAAAACATTGATCAGGTGCAAGCAGTTGGCATTATCAGCCTCTCTGTTGTATTTTCCACATGGCAGCTCAGACAGTCCATACAAAGACTACATTCTCCATAAGCTGTGATATTTTTTGAATAGTTGGTTTTATTCTTCTTATTTTTGCCTGATTATATGTTCGCCATCCCTTGTTTCCTGTCTCTTGTCCGCAGAATGTCTAGCAGGTGACAGATTTATAACAGTGTCTTCTCCAGAAATGCTCATTAGACGGTAGAAAAGCAAGTACAGAAGATTCTCTTGTCCTTTCTCTGAAGCGCACTCACACCCTAGGGCGGTGTCAAGGGAGCGAGGCTAAGAAAGGCTTCGATATGAGTTCCTGTACAATCCAGCACTAACTCTGTTTTCTTCCCCAGGACCTGCAGATAGAGCGAGAGAGGAGTTCATACAACATATCTGGTGGCTGCACAGCCCTCATTGTGATTTGCCTTTTGGGGAAGCTGTATGTGGCAAATGCTGGGGATAGCAGGTAAGCGAACTGGCCTCCTGGTTCTTACTAATTCTCATGCCTTCTGATAATTTTTATCTTTTTTTTAAAAAATAAATGCTTAGAAATAAAATAATTCTGCTTGGGATTAGATATTGAGAAAGATGAGTCTTCTACATCTGAATAAAAAAGCATTTAAAAAGAATTGTCAGGCTGGTATGAAAAGTTAAAAGCAGTCTTCTTGTCCACAGTAGCCGTTTGCATATATACCTGTGATTAGTCTAAACCAGTAGTATCCGGTTGTTCTTTGACTTCAGAACCTGATTTTTAATGAAAGCTTAGCAGAGGCATCACATCTGAGAATGACAGGGAGGGAGGAAAGGAATGAAGTGGGTGTTTGAAGGAGACTCAGGAGGACACGCCAGCTGGTTCCACTTCTGCTCAGTGACTTTGCATTGTCCCCTCCCAGAGTTTCTCCTTTTGTGCGCATGCCCTTAGAGACTGCCTTCTCCTCTCCTCCGAGTTCAACTGAAAGGAATTTGACCAAGAGATTCTGGTTTATCCTTACTCTATCCAGCATTACCAGGAATAAGATAAACGTGTGTTTTAATTTTATTTTAAATAACTGCAGCGTCCTCACTTTAGGTGTGGGGAATTTTTAAAATGTAGACTTTGTGAAAATATGTATTATGTTCTAATACATACATAAAATATTATAATCTAATATGTATTACACACTTCTCTGCCCCTTATTAACAAAAGATGTTGGCTTTATAGCAGGACTTTTTGCTAAAGACTGACTCTTCTGAAAGCAATCAGAGTGTACTGGACTCTAACCACGATGTTCTCAGAGGATGAGTGAATTCCTCTACAGGCTGCGGTCTGGTCTTCGGATGTTCTCATTCCTCTGTCTCCTTCCTCTTTCTCTGGCCTTCCTCCCCTCCCCCTGCCGCTCCCCTGCCCTGCCCTGCCTCCTTCAGGTTGCAGCTGGTGCCTCTGTGGCCTGGAAGACCAACTTCCTCAGGCAATCAAGGAGTTCACCTTAGTTTTTTACAGTCGTATGTTGCTTAACAACAGGGATACATTCTGAGAAAGAAATGCGTCATTAAGTGATTTCATTGTGTGAACATCATAGACTATACTCACACACACTTAAGTGGTATAGCCGACTACACACTGAAACTATACGGTATAATCTCGTTGTTATAACCACTGTTGTATAGGTGGTCTGTTGTTGACTGAAACGTGGTAATGCTGCCGCGACTATACTTTCATTGACAAAGGAGGAGAGCCCGAGGGAGTCTCCACTCCCATTAGTTTAGCATCCTTTCCCAGTCTTGCCACTAAAGATCTTGGAGACTAAAGGAGAGAGAACTACCAAAGCAGCAATATTTGGGGTTTGAAATTTGATGTTTTTGAAAGTCTGTTTATTTTTAGAGTGTGGATTTCCATTCTACTCTATAGGACATCTCAGTTTCAATAGAAAATTTTGCCAAGTAAATGGAAATGTGTATAAGATGCCACATTTACCCCACGGCTTCTATTCCCTAGTGTTGTATCAGGGTCCTGCCTGGCAAGAGTCAGACTCCAATCGGATGCGTCAGCTGAAAGAGAAGTGACAGGGAATCGGCTTGGAGCGGTGGGGCCATGAAGGCGTTTACCACTTCAGGCCTGCAGGGACCAGGGAGCAAATGCTACAGCAGAGCCAAGAGAGCGGGGCCACCGGCGAGGGTCTCTGGGCAGGAACTACAGGAGAGAATAGGAAGAAATACTCTGACTTCTCTCTCTCCTCATTCCCCTGTCTCTCGCCAAGGCTTCCCATTGAACAAGCCCAGCTGGAAGCCAGGTGACATGTAGCCCAGGTAATACAGGTCACAAAGGTCAGCCAGCCAGGGCACAGACACTGGCCAAGACCTCTTCTCTGGGGCGGGGGCAAGCAGAGAATAACCAGCACATACGCTATTCCTTCTTTCTTTCACTGTCTCCAGGGTTTGAGCATCTAAAAATAGAAATTCTCAGTCTTCAGGGGCCTTTAAGACACAGACTGAGGAGCTAGCCTCTGGGCCTCTTGTTCTGTTCTGGATCTTGAGCTCATTGGGAGACAGATGAGTAGATAAGAAGATGATTCCTTTCTGTTCTGAGTAAGAACAGAAATCGGTGATTCAGCTGCTGTGCTCATCTCATGTTTTCCTTTTGTCTTTGTTTCTAGTTCCACGTCCTCTGAAATGAGTTTGCTTTCTTAGCCCTTCCAGGGACTGTGGCAGTGACCGAGCTCCTTGCTCCCTAAGGACAGGCCCACCCTTCATCTCAGGGAAGTGCCTCTCACCAGATAACCCCAGACTCAGAAGATTACCAAGCTTCTGTGCCCGGAATATCTTTTATGTTGGGTTATTCTTTTCATAGAAGCAACTCCTCCTCAACGTCTTTTTGTTTTGTTTTGTTTTGTTTTGTTTTTCCATTTTGGAACATCTTTCAAAGCTCTAAGCAGCTTACCAGAGCCACGCACCCAGCCAGGCCTTCTGATCCTGCTTCCTGGAAGTGTCAGGCCCCTGTCCAGCATCTGCCAGTCCCATCATCTGTCAATATTCATCTTCTGGGCTCTTGCCCCTCCTTTTTAAGTGATTTCCTCATTTACAAAAATAATGGTAGACATTGGACTAAATCTCTAAAATGGCTGGCATTCTAACAATTATCCTCTGAGGAGAGACATTCTTAGAAAGTAAAGTAGCGCTATAAAGCTTGATCTTTTTGTTATTTTATCTTTCTTAGAGTCAGTTTTTGAAATTTTAGTATAACTGAGGTTCCCATCTTCCTCAGTGTCCATAAAAGTATGATGTTTTACATGTTATTCTCAATAATTTGAAAAGCCCAACAAGCATTTTTATCCTTGTTAAAACTGTAAAGCACCAAAAAAAAAATTTTCCAATGATAAAATAATGTCTCTAAAACCTAATAGGCTTAATTACATTTATAGTGTTCTGGCCCCAGTATTCAGATACGAATTTGGGGTTTTATGGCTGATTTGGTCGGGTTTGCCGTTCACATTCGGCTTTGTGCCATCTAGAAACCTAAGAGCAATCTGGATTGGTGTTTGTATGCAAAGGATAACTTAGAGGACACTTACTCATTTGGATGCTGTTTTCAGCTCTCGTATGAACGATATTTCATATCATCTTATATAGGATCATTGCTTAGTTTATACTAATAACATATTATAGATATTTGAGTTTGCAAAAATATTCACTTATTCCCAAGAAACAAATTAAATGAACTTTGATTGGACCTATGTAGATGGCTCGATTTAATCAAATGATTAAAGCTGACAGGATTCTGGTAACAGGGCCCTGATTAATTAAGTGCTAATTTTTCTTCTTTATCGCCAGATATTGCCTACCGTGTGTTTATCTTAAACCTTGACAGTTTTGAGAGTGAAAGCAAATCTTTGTTCTAGGTTCCCTACCCCATGATTGCTCAAAATCAGGAAAAGAGAAGCTTTGTACTCGTTGGATTTGGAAGCTAATGGTGGTCAGGAACTATTTTGCCACTTAGCGAGCCGTGGAGCATGTGACTTTCCATCCGGCGCATTTGTGCCTGGGGTTGTAGTTAGGAACTTGATGCTCTTTGTGGCTTACTGGTGTTTGAGCCAACAACCACCCTCAGTGTAAGATGTCCGCAGTGATACCAGGCAACTGGTACACAGCTTGGGACGGACGCCCCTCTCTCTTCAGCCGAGATAACCCGCCATGGAGGCACATGGGATAAGTCCTTATTGCACACCGATTGTTTTATTTTTCCCAGGCACAGGCAGTAAACTCAACACCTAGGGGGATCATAAGGGACTAGGAAAGAAGCAGATGGTGGGCGGATTTTTGCTTCAAGCAAAAATGAACTGGTAGCATGCAAATGTCATACAAAGCAGTATGCAAACTATCACCCATTGTGTCTGAGTCATCCACTCCTTAGGGCTCTGAGTGATTCTTCAGTTCAAGAAGAAGATGCTTTGACTCCATCTTAAAAGATAATTTCATTTTATTGCTAGAGAGCTAAGGAATCAAGGAGGCAAAGTTGTTACCACTTATTTCAAACAATGTCTAAAG
This sequence comes from Pteropus medius, assembly GCF_902729225.1. Classification (NCBI taxonomy): domain Eukaryota; kingdom Metazoa; phylum Chordata; class Mammalia; order Chiroptera; family Pteropodidae; genus Pteropus; species Pteropus medius. The sequence continues at coordinate 5,275,838 of NW_024342474.1, read as the reverse complement.
GTTTGGCAACTGAGACTAGGCTAACTCATTTAGATTAAAGAAACCACTTAATATTTAAATTCATGACTCTGCTCTTGCCAGATTTATAGTAATGGCAGCAAAGAGAGAACTAATAAGTGCTAGGCACATGTTAAATACTGTAACAGAGAATCGTGTTTAATTCTCTCAGCAATGTAGTGAGAAGTAGGCATTGTTAATATCAGATAAATATACTGAAGCCCAGTGAGGTGAACTGATTTGCCCGGGGTCCCACAGCTGTAAAGGAGCAGGGGCACCAACCAGCCCAAGACTGGAGGTCAGAGCACCAGGTTGTCAGCAACTCCCTGTATTCTGGGATTTCCCATCCATGAAGAGTCAAAGGGGATTTTTGGTTTTGTTTTTCACATTTTAACATCTCTAAACTCAACAGTTTCTAATTAACATTTTTCCTATTTATATGAAAAATAATGACATACCTTTTCATCTGTGGTATCTTTGATTTCACCTGAAGTGGTTTATGGGTTGTAGTGAGTGTATGGCTGCACTAGAAGCTAATTTAAACGCACTTCAGTAGTGAAGCAAATAAGCTTTGTGTGGTCCAGTTCATTCATTTATAATACAGGCAATGATATTTTCTCAAAATGAGGGCTGCCATCCCCTTCTAAAGGCCTCGAAGTTCTATGAGACCATTTTAAATTTTGTGTTTTCATTTTGATGATAATCTGTTGGAAATAACATACGCATTTTCTGGATCTTATAAATGACTAGTGCCACAAATTCAGACCCGCTTTGTCACTTTTACAATTTCTTTGGCAGCAAGTGTCTTGCAGACTTTTTCAAAATGAGTCACAGGCTCTGGGGGAGTTCAGGGTCATCTTTCCACTCGTGAAGGCCCTCCTAGGAGCAGGGCAAGAAGGTCAAATGTGTTCATGAAGCAGGAGTGAATGAGTATTCTATGAATTGTCCTTTAAACCAAGCCAAAGTACAGCCAGTTTGGTATTCTTTTATTTCTCTTTCCTTCATTCTTAATTTTCCAGAATTACCCCCCATTTAAGTTAAAGCTCTCTCTATTCATTCAGAGGTGAATTCCTCTGGCAAGTCTGAATTTTCCTGAGGAGGATAGAAGTTAGGTATTAAACAAGGCTTTCATTTCTAAATTCAAAACCAATTAAACATCTGTGGTGTCCTCTCTTAGGCTTCTCCCCTTTACTAGTGGTAAGATGATGAAACATGATACAACTGCCTCCAACCCAAGGGAATATACAGAACTAGTCATTCCTTTTTATGTTTATGAACATAAATGACCAGTACAGAACCTTCCTGAAACTGCTTATTGCTAATAAGTGATTCATCTGTCCACACCTGCCAGGGAGCTGCTTCTTTGATAGTAGCTTTCCTCTGAATTCAGAAATGTAATTGATCTTCTTCCATCGACTGCATTAAGTTCACCACACCTCATTTTCTTTGACAAGGAGCTGAAAAATGGCATCAAGAGAAACCAAAATTAATCACCATTCTCTACTAGGAAATTTGAATTGCTATTTCTACCTTTTTTCTGCATGGGCCCCTATCTTTTTAGTAAATATTTACATCATCCTTTAGCTATACTCATAACCTATAGGAGGGATTAGCAGAAAGAAAATATTACTATCAATTGATCACAAATACATACAAAGATATAGAGGCCATGTGATCGTTCAAAACAGTCTTTGCTTTTCCCATCAAGTCACTCGCTGTCTATGCAGACTATACCTAAGAGGCCTTTCTCTTTCTGAACTTCTTCCCCTTGGGTTTTTTCAAACCTCTCCCTGACACCCCTTGCCCTAAATCAGTGGTTCTCAAAGTGTGGCCCTCAAACCAGCAGCAGTAACAACTGGGAACTTATTAGAAAAGTAAATTCTAGGGCTCTAACCCAGGTCTACTAAATTAGAAGCCTGTGGTGGGGATGGGGGAGTAATCTGTGTTTCAGGGTTTAAAAATTATAGCCTTTTCTGGCCTGAGGCTTAAAGTGTCACACTCCAAAGCTGTCAAGCATCTAGCAGTCCCTGCATGTGGAGGAGCTGTTAGGGTGCCATTTCCCCCAGTGCTCCCCAACACTGCCACCTGAGGTGGAGGGGCCCCGCCTACAGCTGGCTGTGGAGTCCTTTTTGTCATCCCGATGTTCTGGAGCATAGGTCCATTTCCTCGAAAAGTGGGAGTTGAGGTAAGGATTTCTTGCATGATCCAGCTCCTTATCTCAGCCTCCCACCAACTGCTGGGTAGCTCTGAAGCCCCCGAACCACCCTACACCAGGCTAGGAGTCCCTTATCGGAAATGGGCGAGGCATGACTCTGTGTGGATTTTTGATCTCTTATTTTTGGACCCCTGGGAGAGTGGATTTCTGGCTGTTGTTCTCCCATCCTAACCAAGTTACACTTTGAACAACTTCAATCCTAGCCCACTGAGGGGCTGGCCTGGGAAGTCTCGTGGAGTTGGTAGAAATGGCATATTTGCACTTACAAATGCTGGCATGAAATTTTTGTAGTCAAGATGGTGACCTTATCTATCCCTGGCTGCTGAGATAGAATGAAAAAAAAGTTGGTCTGTATCAAGAGGGAGCTTTTTAGTGGAGAACCTCAAGGCTTTATTTTTGGGCCACTCTAGCTCACACCAAGATTTTCAGGGCCTAATCATCTAATTCCTGATGATATGAAACCAAGTGAGATGAACTAGCAAGATTCAAAAAGACCTTTAGTGCCTGGAAAGATGGGCTGAACCTACCGAAGTGAAGCTTAACCATAGTCGAGGTAAAGTGTAATATCTGTTGAAAAGGGAAAATGAAAAAAACAAAAACAAACAAACACTAGCAGGATAGGGGAGACAAAGCTTAACAACAGCTCCCGTTCTTTAAAAAACTATAAGTGGACAGTAAATTCAATCTGGTCAGTAGTGTGATATAGACACCAGAACCTAATATAATCATAGGCTATAGCATTTGAAGGATAAGGCAAATAATAGCTAATGGTTTTTCTTGGCTTACTGTGTCTCAAGTGCTGTTTGTAATTTCTAGGGCTTTACATGAATAATCTAATTAATCCTCACAGAGTCCTTTTGGGGGACCGCTATTATTAATCTCATTTTACACATGAAGTCCCTGTCTAAGTGACACAATTCCACGTTTGTATGAATGAACAGGACCCTTCCAAAGAGAGACCAGAGTGGTGAAAGGATTTGGAGCCGTGTTTGAAGGGATGAGGAAAACTCAAAAATAGAATTTTTTTCAGCCACATGAAAAGATGACATGTATTGACATAAAAGATGTTTCGGGGTGTTTGTCATGTATGAGGGAGAGTGATAAGAATTGCTCTCTGGGACAGAGGTGACAGCCACAAGAGGACAGGGTAGTGGTTAAGAGTAAGGGCTCAGACTGCCTGTGCCACTTTTAGTTGTGTGTGAACTTCGGCCAATCTCATGTTTTCCATGCCTCAGTTATGTCATCTGTAAATGGAGATAATGATAGTGCCCACTTCCCAGGTGAAGATTAGATTAGCACATGTGTGGAAAGCTCTTAGCACAGGGCCTGGGCCACAGTGCTGCTCAGAAATAGTTAAGTGTCGTTATTGTCATCATGCTCAATGAGAGCTGTCAGTACTCCACGGGAGCTGTCCAGAGATGCAGTGAGCACCTGTAGAAAATAGTGGGTTCTCTCTTAAGAAAAATATTTATGCATCAACTGTATTACTACCTAGCAAAAATGTTGTACTAAGTAATTTTGTTCCCCATTAAGCACCATTTCTGTGACGTAAGGAGAATCTTAAATATATTGTGACTGTTTTCATTTTTCCTTCCTTATGAGTTTAAAGACCTCACAATTCGTATAAGGAAAGGCACACGTGTTTCCTGCTGTGCGATGTTATATATCGGGTAGGCTAAAGTGTAGAAACAATAGACCCCAAAATTCACTGGTCTAGAGAAGCAGTGACTTTGTCTCTTGCAGGCATTCGGGGACCTGGGATGAAGGAGGGTCTACCACTTTTGACAATAGATTCCAAGGCCTTCTGGGGGCATCTCCATCCAGTCCACTGGAAGGGAACAAGAGCATGGGGGAGCACTCAGGCAAGGTTTTATGGCCCAAGCCTAGAAGAGGCAGACATCATGTCTGCATGATTTCCAATGGCTAGAATTCAGGTACATGGCCATCCTGAGAAATAAGGAAGACTGCTGGGAAATGTAGTTGATGTAAGAACATCTAAACCAAGAGATAAAATTTTTAAGAGTTTATTTGAGCCAAACAGAGGGCATGCTTGAAAGCAAGATCTCAACAGGCTGAGAAAATGCTTTGGAAAATGACAGCTTTGCAGTTTCTTTTATTCCTTTGGAATCAAGGAGGAGATGTAAGGAAGATTACAGGAAGATGAGAGAAAGCAAGGCAGAGAAATTTCTGAGATTGAATTATAGAACAATTAACAAGATTATGGGCTGAGGGTGGTCTGCTTTAGAAGGAGGGGCCCGAAAGGGGTCATTTCAAAGGTGTGTTAACCTAGATGCACAAGAACAATGAACAGGTCTTGCTTAAGGCAAAGATAAACCTTTTCAAAGGCCTGGGGCGTGACTCTCCACTATGACCTGTCTAGTTATGAATTTGTGACCAGATCACTCTGTGAGGTTACTTTTTTACGGAGCCCTTTTTTCTAAGTTGTGTCCCTAAATTCAAGGGACACAGTTTCCGCCATCATTGAGCATTGAGAAGGGGATTCATGTTCAATTGGTGATGGCCTCTTTATTTGGTGTTATGATTTTTCCCATTCAGCTGATGAAACTGCAACTTAGATGTCAGTATCTTTTTTAAAGCCCAAACACCAATTACAGATCTCTTTTGTTACCTTAATTTTGTCACTGTTAGTTTTAGAAGAGATGCAGTAAGTTCAGTTTAGATTGTCAAAAACATTGAAGAAATAGCCTTCTCGCTATGATTCACTTTTATCTTGAAGAACACATTTAGATATTTAAAAAGCCTACAAGTAAATAGTATACCAAATATTTGTCATTAGAAAGTCCATCATAGAAAGTAATATTCATTTTATGCAAAAGAAGAAAGGTTATATTAGCCAGGTAGGATATGAATATACTGATGTTTTAGGATTTTATCAGTTTTACTAAAACCGATTTTTTAATCTCAATTTCTATTCTGAGGTTATTTTTAAATTGTCGTTATGTTATAGAGATTTTAAAATGACATAGCTGTTCTGTTTAATAATTATGACATACCAGTTTAGTTTAATAGCTTAACTTTTTATCCACTCTCAAACAGTAATTCTTTGGTATATATATATATTTTGAGCACATTTTCTCTTTTCAAGGTCATCTTCAATAGAGTCAAAATAATTACTATAGATGGAGCATTAATAAATGTCTCAATTCATCCTGTTTATTTATCTTAAACTTGTACGATTCATTATGTGTTTATACTGTCAGAGCCCCAAAGTGAAGATAAGATATAAGCTGACTAAAATGCCACTAGAGGAACAGGATTCAACCAATATTTGGATGTCAGCCATGTGTCAGGCACGTGTGGGGGAAACACAGTGAATGAGGCAGACAGGGTCTCCGTCTCCATTTACAATACGGTGTGACGGGCAAATGCAGGATTTGGAGAGACAGGTAAGCACTAGGCTTTAATGAGTGGAGGCTCCCTTGGGTTAAAGGGGATGAAACTCTAGCATGTGCATAATCGTAATCGTGCTCTTTGAAATAACGGCAGTGCTCTGCACCAACAGAGATTGCTTCACAGGTCAAAAGCCCTCGCTGCAGTTCTGCCCGCCTACCCCTTGCTTTATTCTTCCACAGTGTCACTGTTGTGGTTGTGAATAGCACTTGAAACCTTGGTTGGCACTTGGGGTCGGTTTGTAGTACGAATATTTTTAGTGGGAACTGAACTCGTTTTGTGAACTGTGAGCCTCATCGAACCATCATCAGCGAGAAATGGTATGTGAAGTTCTTGTTTCGTGGCAGGGTTACTATTCACTGAGCAGTCCTTATTGGTGTGCACTATATGGTGGTTGGTTTGCTCTGGGAGTGAACTGGACAAGATGGGCATTTAACTTTCAACTTTGCCCTCGTTTCTGTGAGCTAGTCAACACTCTCCCCAGGACCAAAGGTAGTTTAGCTGTTAGTAGCAAAAACAGAGGCAGGGAGATGTCAGCCCCTAGAAGTGAGCTTTGGTAAGTGAGCTGTGGGCAATGCAGCATGGTGAAATGGGATGGGCCTAGGGTGCTGGAGATCAGGAAAGCTAGCTCTCACCCCTACAGAAAACACCTCAGGTTTCCCATTGGTGGAAGGGCTGGTTCCCACTCTTCAGGACTGCCATGCAGGCTACAGGTACTGGACATGAAGCTCGTGGACAGAGTATAGCATGTGGTTCATTCCTTCCTTTATTCACCCTTTGCCAGGCACCGTTGTAGGCACCAGGAACAAAACCTCGTGCCGTCAAGAAGCTTACAGACTAGTGGGCAACACAGATAATAATCAAGGCAAATAAATGAAATGTTGAGTACGCTAGGTGGTGATGATTGCTAGAGAGAAAAATAGGATAAGGGGAGGGGCTCAGTAGTCTCTGGTGGGTTGAAATTTCAGATGGAAAACCAAAGAAGGCGCCTTTGAGTAAAAAAGGTCTGAAGGAGGTAAGGCACAAGCCATGCAGATATCTGGGGGCGTGAGTGCTGGCAGATCAGACAGGAAAGACCCTGAGCCAAGAATGTGCCTTTTGTTGTGGAGGACCAGCGAATAAAGACAATGGTAGGGGGTGAGGCCAGGGAGGTGCAAACAGGGCCCAGGGCCTCTCAGTAGCAGCTGTGCTGCTGTGAAGATGGCCTTGGCCGCAAAGACACCATTGCATGAGCTCTTCTCTCTTGCTTTTACTCTTCAAATAATGGAGTAGTCTCACCAGCTGTAGTTCTGAAGCCTTCATTCCATCTTGCTAAACCCTAAGGAATTCTGTAAATTTATACAGTCATATACATACAAGGCTTTAAAGACCACCTTGTAGAGTGGCTTATACACCTTTTTTAAAAGCAATGGAACCACTGTTTGTTGTTTTTCTGGTAGAATCCTATACAGTTTCCCATTATATAAGAACAAATAAAAGTGGGAGTTGTTTTGATGTTGGGAACCAGACCGAGTGCTCATGCCAGCTCCCTTTTCCCAAGGCGGTGCCCAGGCTGCTCTGTAGGACTGTAAAGCTGAACTTAGTCTGAAGGCTACTTGCCTGCTCCAGAGACACCAGACTTGCTGCCATATCAGAATCACCTGAGATATTTTCAGCATTTTATTATGAAAAATTAAAAGACGCAGAAAAGTCGAGAGACTCATAGTACACTCCCATATACCTACTACTTAAATTCTGCAGTCACCATGATAATGTTTTAATCACATATCTGTCTGGCTCTGTTGAACCAGTATACCCGCCTGGGGATTAAAAAAAAAAAAATGTTGGGCCCTATACTCGGGCTGGCTTCATCAGAATTATTGAAGGTGGGGCTGAAACTCTTTATTTTAAAAGCACTCCAGATGATTCTGATGGAACCACCACTCTGGCCCAAATATCCTTTTTTGTTGATAAGGAAAATGAGGTCCAGAGAAATCGCCTTTCTCAAGTTCCCCCTGGGAGCCGGTAGTGGCAGGGCCGGGACTCAAACCCAGGTCATCACCTGCTTTTTCAGGGCCCACTTTCTAAGATTTTGGTTGGTGTCTGCTCAGCCACATCAGCTCTTTCTAAGATCAAATTACTATTCCTGCCCCTCTCTTCCTTCCCATTACCAGTTTGCTGAGCCGTTGCTTATTTTAGGGAGTTGTAAAGAAGACTTCATTTTCTCCTTGGTTGAAATTTTCAAATATTATCAAAATAAAAGAGCATAACTGTAGAACCCCAAAGCACAGAGATGAAGGTTTCCAGAGTGTGGATGTCTGATGTCACCCTTAGTTGACTCGATGAGACGGAATTAGAAAGGGCACTGGGCTGGGAGCCCAGAGACTGGGAAACAAACTCTAGCCCTGTCCCAAATTGTGAATGGTAGAAAATTCATGTCATTCTCTGAGCCTCTGTTTCCTGCTTTGAAAACAAGCTGAATTAGTAGGATCTTGTTAAAACTGTTGTCGTCTAGCTCTGAAATCCGGTGACCACTGAAGGCCACCCAGCCAGAGACTGGCCCAGTCTGTGCAGCTCCCGCATCCTGAGTCCCCGATCCACTTTCCTCCCTTGTCTCGTTGGCTTACATGCCAGAAGACAGATGAGATGCCCCTACCTGTGAGCCCAGAGGTTTTCAGTTATCGTCTGTGCCGGCTCTGATGAGAACCTGTGCTGCAGGGGCTTCCCCAGATCTGAGCACCCCAGGAAGTCTGACCCGGGCTCCCAGTAGCTTCTGGATTGTCCAGCACCGACCTTCACTTTCTGCAAGCCTCGGAGGCCCTGGTCTGCTGGCTCTAGCACTGTTTCTGTCATCTGGATATTAAGGGTGAGCATTTTCAAAGCTCAACTCATCTCTTATTCTGAACCAACAGCGCATAGGTTAGTGGCTGCGCGTGGACCCTGGGCCGTGGGCACTAGCTTTCTCTTAGGTGTTGCATCCTGTCCTCCAGACGAGAAGCAGACTCTTTAACTCCTTTGTTTTAAATACTGTGTACTGTCTACAGCCATGCCACCCTGAACAAGCCCGATCTTGTCTGATCTCGGATGCTAAGCAGGGTCAGGTCTGGTTAGTACTTGGATGGGAGACCAGGTACTAACGCTGTAGGCGTAAAAAATAAAAAGTAAGGGATTGTAAGCTGACAAGGTCCTTGCAATCTGTGAGGTCAACCACAGGGTTGCCTCGCCAAAAAAAAAAAATTCAAAATAAATAAATAAATGAAGGAAAGAAGGAAGGAACGAATGAATAAATAAATAAAAATAAAATAAAATATTGTGTAACCAAGGTGCCACCCAGTACTACTACCACTGGTACTACTACTACTAGGACTGCTGTTACCATTACTAGTAGTATTACCATTACTACTACTAATACTCCGACTACCACTTCTACCACTAGTATTACAGCTTCTAGGACTACTGCTACCGTTACTACTACTGCTATTACTACTAGTGGTGCTACCACTGCTACTAGCACTACCATGACACTAGTACTTCTACTACCACTACCACTACTGGTGCTACTGCCTCCTCTCACGTGGTGGATGCAATAAAACTGGGATCAGTTTCACATGTCTACCCTCTCTCCACCCCCATTCCCGTTAGCTCATCCCTCTGTACCTACCCAAAGGAAGAGGCTTCCCTGACTCCCACATTAGGGTTTCGGCGCTTTGCAGATGTACAGTAGCAGTGGGCACCGCTTCCTCCTGAGCAAGGAGGAGGGTTCCTTTTCCGTCCCAGCTCAGGCTGGTTTGATCCAGGCCCCGATGCCAGTCAGCATCACACCTCAGGCCGGTGGCACTGCTGTTTGACTCAGTAATCATTTGTGTTAACAACCTGTGACATATATGTGGGCGATGAACAAAAAAGGTAATGTGAAATAAAAAATGAGATACAAATGTAAAATAAAGTTTTTAGGGTGGCTAAGGGAGCCCCATAGCTAAGTATACACATGTGGCTTTCTGGGTGGAGGACTTTCAGGACCCTGAATGGGGTAATGACTAAACACTTGCAGTTGGAACTCACACGGGCCTGAGTTTGAATTCTAGCTGTGCAACTTACAGCATGACTTTGGCCAGAGTACTGGATCTCTAAGACACAGTTTGCTCATCTATGTGATTAAAATAATAATAGCTTCCTTCGTAGAACTGCTCTATTAAACCAGAGAGTGCTCACAAGGCATTTACCTATGTGCCTGGTACATAGTAAGCACCCGATACATGTCAGCTATTGTCTGTGTTAAAATAGAGAGTCAGAAAGGTTAGGTAGTGATTAAAAGTACAGGGTTTGGAGCCAGCTGGCCTGGGTTTGAATTGCAGCTCCAGTGATTAAGCAGGTTACTTAATCATTCTGTTTGTCTCATCTGCAAAATAGGAATTATAACCGTCTCTATCTCAGAGTCATTATGAGGATTAAATGAGTTAATTTGGTTTAAAATATATTTTCATCCCTACTATATACCAGACACTGTTCTGGGAGGTAGAGACTTAGTAATAGAGACTAAAACCCCTGTCCGCATGAAGCTGACATTTTCGTAGAGGGAGACTGGTAATCAATAAAATAAAGAAGGAAAACATATAATACGTGTAAAAGCATTAAACATGGCATACTGATTGAATGCATTTAAAGCGCTGAGACAAGCGTCTATTTTCCATATGGAAACCACTTAAAAATGTTAGTTATTAATATTGATTATCAATTTATTGTTACTACTAATACTATAGAGTTTGCTAGTAATTTAGCTTAGTTTATAATAAAACTATGATGCGACATAAAATAAATCTTGCATTACAGTATAGGTGACTTGAATATGAAAGGGCTACATTAACTTTTGAGCTGATGTAAAAGTATGTGCTGTGATTTTTCAGATAGCATTCCTGAGCTGTTTGTAGGACTCTAGTATGGAGTAAACTCATCCTTGCCAGTGGTGTTGCTAAATGTTATCTCTGGACCCAAGAACTATATTCTTACCAGATCGGATCTGGACGCCATGCTGAATTCAAGACAACACTCTCTGTAAGACCGTGGAGCGGGGGGCTCCATATAGCTTACAGTTATATTTTAGGTGCTTTGAGGGCACACTAGGCAGCCTCTAATATTCTTTCCACCTCTCACATTTCGTGATGTTTTTGTTTTTGTTTTTTACCTAGTGTTTTGGCAAGCAATGGTTGTCTCTTAAGTAACACAGAAAAGTCCTTTTTCAGCAAAGCCTTTTAAAAAATCTCCAGGCTCTCAGGCATTTGACAAACAAACAAGGTTTTTCTTTTTCTTCGCTGTGAAGTCAAGGTCATGCTTCCTAGGGAGCTCAAGGGCACAAGAAGCCTTTGGTGGGCCCAGAGCCTGCCTGACCCTCTGCGTCAGGCTGTGCTTGGCCGCCCAGCTCTTGGACTCTAGCTTTTCTTTTCCAGCAGCATTCCAGGCAATGAAGAGGCTTTGGAAGTTGCTAAGTGGAAACTCATTCATTCCCAATGGTGGGGCACCAGGCCTGCGTGCCTGCAGAAATGGGATTCATGCAATTAATTTGCACGTGGATTCATCTCTCTACTTGATCCCCCTCCTTCTCGGCCCCCAGGACCAAAAGTTTTGATTCTTTTCTGTGTCAGAGTTTATGGATAGCTTTTTCCCTCTCCTCTTAGTCATGTTCTTTGTGAATCTGAAATGGCAGGTTGTAGCTGTAATCACTACCAGTATTTCAAGAACATCTGGTACCTCTTCCAAATGGGCTGCCCCAGCCATCTTGTGCACCTGCCACTCACACCCTATTTGCTCATCTTACCGTCCTATCTCAATGTTGATAAGTCATCTAAGAAATGGCTAGACTGTATTACGCACTTTTCAGGTCCTTCATTTAAATGAAATCTTGTAGCAAACGCTCCATATATGAAGCAGGTAAGAACCTTGTCGTAGGACAGGGTACATAGTGGCTAATAGCAGAGTCTGGAGAGAGCCCAGCTGGATTCTGGTCCTGGCTCTGCCACTTATCAAAGTACCCTGTGACCTTGAACAAAGTATCCAACCTCTCTGTGCCTTTGCTCCCTTGTCTTCTAGCCAGTTACCTTTTCACCCAAGATGCTCCCAGGAGATTGTCATTGCCTGGCCCTACTTCTCCTCTCACCACAGCCTTGATTCTGTCCCCACCCCCACCCCTTCCTGGAATACATTTTCCTTTCCTCACCTTGCACTGCCAAATGGAAGAGCTGGCTAGCTGCTCTCCAAACACTTTCCTTCCTCATCCTTCTGTGCCACTAGGTGTGGCTGTATGGCTAAGTTTCAGCCAGGGGCCTGTGAACCACTTCTCAGGCCTGAGCCATAAAAACCTCTTACACACTATAATGATTTAATTCTGTTTTCCTCTGCCCCCCAGAAAAAAATATGTCCAAATCCTCACCCACATATCTGTGACTGTGATCTTATTTGGCAATGGGTTCTTTGCAGATGTAGTTGAGATAGAAGTTGAGATGAGGCCGTACTGGATTAGGGTAGGCCCTAAATCTAATGACTGGGATTCTTATAGGAAGGCCATGTGAAGATAGACACAGGGAAGTGGACATGTGAAAATGGAGGCTGAGGTTGGGGTTAAGCTAACAAAAGTCAAGGAACACCAAGAACTGCCCACAACCCCAGAAGCTAGGAAGAGGCAGGGAAGCATTCTTCCCTAGAGGTGTCAGAGGGAGTGTGGCCCTGCTGACCCCTCGATTTGACCTCTAGCCTCTGAAACTGTAAGAGAGTAGATTTCTGTTGTTTTAGGACATCAGGTTTGTGGTAATTTATGACCGTCCTAGGAAACTAACGTGCACATCATCCTCTTTTTCTTCCCTGTTCTGCCGACTAGAGGTTGACAGACCAGCGTGGTCTCAGAAGCGCATGCTAAATGAAGCAGACAGAATACCCAGCAGCCTAATTTTCTATGACTCCTACCCCCTAGCTCCCCAAGCTGAAAAGTGGACTTCATTTCATATGTAAAATAAGCATGCATTGTGCTAAGCCACTGAGCTTTGTAGGGTTTATCTGTTACAGCAGCTATTATCACCTTAACTAAAACACCTACTTACAGAAGGGACTGAAGGCAGCTGCCATAAAACTTACTCCACCATTCCCTTCCAGAAACAATCTCTTCGATGGCTTCTGGGATTTCACTTTCTTGGTTCCCTGTCACACCTGCTCCTAAAGCATAGCCCACCCCAGGGCTTCCTCTTCAGTCAGCTTCTCCACATTCTATCCCTGAGCCATCTCATGCACCTGCCACTCACACCCTGACTTGCTCATCTTACCGTCCCATCTCCCTACAGAATATTAGTCGTCTTCCATGTAGGTACAGGGAGGGCTGACCTTCTAACTTTCCTCAGATTTTGTCATTCCCCTTCCCCGACATCCCCAAGCTTAGCCCACTTTCCGAGCCTATGACTTAATATATAGAGTAACTGCTCTCCAGATATTTGTCAGACAGAGTAACCATGAACTTGATGCCTTTCAGTGTTCTGAAAGATTCTGTTGAGAGAAACAATGCATAGGGAGGCTTTCCAGTCCTGACATCCTCTAGGAATTCCCAAGTCTGTGCCTGGAGTAAGGCTGACCCTCACTTGTGGGCCCCGTAAATGGGTGTTTGTTGAACTTCCTTATGCCATTAGCCCCGCTTAGAGAAGGTTGTAGAAACAGCTCTGGGAAGTGTGCTGTTGCATTTACCGCAGGAATCCTGCTGAAGCACTTGTGTGTTTCATCACACAGAGGACTTCCCTCTTATGTGCACTGTAGGGGAGGGCTGGGATTTAGAGAGAGGCGATGTTTTTTCATTTTGGACCCTGAGATGGCTAAACGAATCATGGTTGCCTTGGTGCTGCCTGTCAGGAAGCATTTGTGACTGCTTTTAGGAAAGTTAAGGGCCTTGCAGCACATGTGTTTTTGTGGTAACTTAATTCCTACCTTCCTCTGAGCTTCCCTAGTTTTCCACATATGTTTATTTTTTATTTTATCTTGTGTATATTTGTGTAATCTCCCTTTAGATCCTTCCTGGAGCAAGGTAAGTTCTGAATAAATAAGATGTTCTGCAAACCTCTTTACGCTTAAAATGTCCAAAACTGAAGGAGTTTTCTTTTCCCAAATAGTGCCCTTTCCCTTGTGTCCCCGATTTTGTTTTAAGGTGCCACCAAGCACCCCATCACATAAACCAAAAACCCAAGATAATCTACAGTGACCACCCTCTCCTTTCCCTTATCCCCTCCCATATGTACTCCCAATTCCCGTCAATAGCAACACTGTCTTTTGTAGACTCCACATAGGGGCCTCACGTGGTCCCCTTGACAGGGATTACCGCTTAGCTGGTACCCATTCAGTGGTTCCCCAAGACACTGAACTGCTGCTGGTGGCCACATCCCTTCCCTTCAGTGACTTCTCATCTTCAGAATCAAATCCAGACTCTTTAGCCTTCTTTGTCAGCCTCTCTCCACGCTGTCACTTCTTATCCTCACACCCCAAGCCCTGTCAATACAAGACCACACGCTTGCTTCCTAGCACTGAACTGCCCTCTGCCCCTCGTCATGATAGCATGCCACTGTGTCCCTCTTTGTCTATTGAGCGACGCCCCCAGGATGTTTTCTTCCAGAGGACTCAACTTCCCTATCACTTCTCCGAGGTCTTTCCTCTCTCCCTTGTCCCTTCCCTGCCCACTGGTGCCCTTCTCTGTGCCAGGGGCCCGGGGTCTCCCCGCAGTGTGTTGTCGCTTCACTTTTCATGCTGCAGCAAAACTGAGCGTTTCTCCCTCTCTCCCCTAAGAAGCCAGAGCTCATTTGTGGCAGAAATCAAATCTTATCTTTATATCCCCTCAAAGCTCTTCCAGAAGTGGGCTCAGCTTTGCTTAGGCTCTTCAAAAAATTATTTATAAATAGGATTGCTCTTTGAAAAGACCACGACAAGGTTCATACCATCATAGTTTTATAATATTTTTTAAAGGAGCCTAGGCAAGTAGGTGCATTTAGTCTAGGGACAACACTAGATGATGAGTGCACAGGGACCTGGAATATGAAGGAGATGGCTAACTGTGGGGAAATACCTCCTCGAGGTCCCTGATACATAGAGGCACCTAATAAACATGCCCCCCGCCCTCAGCTGTCCTAACTCCCACTCCAGGCAAACCCGTGTCCTGTCGGTTCTGACTCCAGACTACGTCGCAAATACATCACTTCTCGTTGTCCCCACTGCCCCTCCTTCGGTCAGAGCCACACACCTCTCACTTAAACTTCAGCAGCAGACCCTTATTTCTCTCTCTCAACTCTGTCCTGCAGCAGTCTGCTTTCACACACAATGAGAACGATCTGTGTAAAAGATCAAACCTCTGTTCTAAGCCCTTCAGAGCTTACTGCCGACCTCCTTTCGACTCTTTCGACACCTGCCAGGTCCTCCAAATGGCCCCTGCCCACCTCTCCAACGCCTCCCAAACCCATCTCTTTCCTCCCTGACCCTTGTCCAGCTCTTCACGCATGGCGGGCATGCTCCCACCATGGAGTCTTTGCACTGCAGTTGCTTCTGCCCGAACTGCTCTCTCTCCTTGGCTTTCCACATGGCACTCGCTGCCAGTCCATCGGGCCTCGTTGTCCCCTCCTAGCCTCCGTGTCTGAAGTGTCCCAGACAGATCACTGCTCCTTCCAAGGCTGTGAGTTCCATGAGCAGAGACTGCTCCCTCGGGTTCCCTGCCAGAGCCCAGCGGCTGGCACGGAGTAGGCACTCGGGGAATCTTCGCCAAAAGAAGGAAAACAAGGGAGAAGAAGAAAGGTCATGGGAGTTCTAATTCGATCAGTTTTCTATGGTGAAAACTTTCATGCTTCTTTGGACGCTGAGCCCTCCATATGTACGGAGTGCTTTGTTCAGCGTAGCCGTTACCCAACAGTAGAGGCAGATTGACTTCAGATTGGTGGTTTGGCTCTGTCTCGCTTTTGCAGCCATGATCTCCTCTCTCTAATTTAGGGCATACCTAGATTTCCAGTACATGTGTTCCCCTCTCGGCAATGTAGGACATAAGCCAGGGGACTTTGCTGTCCCCAGATGGTACCACTCAACATACTGGCTCCAGAGTAAGTGATCTCTCTGGGTGCACACTCTCTCTTTTCTTCTGGGTCACTCCCATTTGTTCTCATTTCACTATTTTTGTCCCTAGTAATTCTCCGGAGGGCAACTCATCAAGAGTTCAACATTTTTAGTATTATTGGATTTTACAAAGGAGAGAAGAAAGAAGGTGGTCAGCCCTGACAAGGGGCAGGAACCTAGTGCAGGCAAAACGGGTAGTGGCTGGATTAAGGGAAGAATTCAGGACTGGGAAGGATCCTGACTTTCATTAGGGGGTAACAGAATGCATCAGTGGGCATCCCTAAATGTCCGAAAACAACCACAAGTTTAGGTGGGAAGTCATAGTCTGCCGTGAGTGGGAGGAAGCATAGCACATTGAAGGAAGAACCCAGAAGCGAAAGTTAAGACATGGGTTTCAGTCTGGCAAACTGCCAACTTCCCTAGATACTGGTTTCTTCATTCCTAAACAGAAATGACTGAACATTAATAGGATTTCTAAGCTCAAAAATTTCAGTGAAGAAATGTCATTTACTGCATTTCTGCATTATGTGCCTCTAGTAAATATTTAATCTAAAATGAGTTCTGGAGTCACATTAGTGATTTTGACATTTGTATCTGAGAAGCGTTCTCTCTAATTATCCCCTGAGAGAGGAGGAGCTGAGGAAGAAAGGGCTGAGGGCTCACAAGAGGTTGTAGCAATTTATGTACTTTCGAATGCTTTGTCAAGTCGTAAACAATTAGACTCATAGCTCAAAAGCAGTCCCCTACAGGCGAAGCAGATGACCTGAAATCAGGTCCATTTCTACCTCTGTTTACTCTACCTGGATTCAGAGCTTAGCCCTTATGGGTACTCATAAAATATTTATCTCCACAGCATACCGTGCAGTAATATTTAAGATTTTGTATAGCAGAGTCTGACTGGCATGTGGCTAGACCTTAATCTTTAACCCGAGACTCAGCGTTTACTCCTCAGAACTATTCTAGGTCTTTCGGCCATTTTACCACTATAGGAAAAGACTATATAGGAAAGTCTTTTTTTTTTTAGTCATTTGGGGACATGGCCTTGCCACCACAACCTTTCGTGACAAAGAGAAATCCACTTAGCTGTCAGATAGTTCCTGAATGAAACCTCTCTTGGGTCCGATCCCCTTTCTTTTCTCCACAGTGTAAAGGTGTAAATAAAATGTAGCCAGAGTGGGGAGGAAGACTGCAATTGTATAGGCTGAAAGATAGGTCTGAAGCTTTGGCAAAGCTTCTGTCCCATTGCCAAGGTAGAACATACACAGATTCGGGCAAGACTGAGCTTCGTTGGGTTAACTGTCCAGTGATTTCTCCCACATTCAGTGTCCGATGAATATGCATCGTCGATCATCTTTAAGTTCCTTAGGCTTCAGAAACTGGTGAAAACTATTTTAACTACAAATAAACACGTAAGTTGTACAAATGCAGAAACCCCACACACATGCTGGGGCCTCCCTTTGGTGGGAATGCTTTAGGCATAAATGAATCACGCTCAGATAGTTTTCATCTGTGAGGTTCATGTGAACTCTGACGCCACCAGACCTCAAGGCAAAAATAGATGCCCTTCAAAGACTTTGCAGCTTCCAAGAATTATTCATGTGGAAACCAAATGAAGATGTTGATTCTCACGAAGGAGATCTCGCAGCGACAATGAAAGACTCTGATCCCAGCCAAACTCGAGAAAGTGTTAACTTTTTCATCTGTGACTGAAGGAATGTGATTTTAATTAGGATACATTACTTCAGGGTTCTGGGGTAGTTTTAAGCACTTTGCTTCAAGCACTACAGTTTAGCCTTTTGAACAGCAGACTCATGTTTCAAATTATAACAAATGTCTCTACTAATGCTCTCTCTAATTGCTGCTCAGTCTCACTCCTAAATTGCACCAGGATGAGGATGTAAAGGTTTGCGTGTGGAAAGCCTCCATCTGCGTTCCTCCTTTGAGAGGTGGTTGTGAATGCCACCAGCCAATGGGAATTCCAGGACGATTGTGCTCTGAGGGCCTCTTGTTCTATGGAGTGTGTGACTTGCTGGCGGATGCTAAACATTTGAAATGTAATCCTGAATAGGTCCATAGAAGTTGGGACACCGAAACGTGGGATTTGCTGGATTGTATTTCCCCTGAGTGTTTTATGGAGTGGTGTTATGGTAGGAAGTGCCACTTCAACAGGGTTATTATAAGAACAAGCTTGCAACTTAAACCTTGCCCCCAGAAGAACATTTGAAAATAGTGTTTCTATGATAACACATTTTTGGTGGATTTACTAGAGAATGTTTTTCTTCCAGTGACTCTATCTCTTCATTAATTTTTTTCCTTCTTTCCTGTGAGATAAACAAGGGCAAATTGGTTTATTTTTATTTTGCAATTTGAGGAAGAGGTTAAACTCTTGACAAGTTTGTCTAGAGCTTAAGATTTTTTTATTCACCTGAAGATTTTAATTTTTTCACATGTCCTCGCCCGCAGTATAAATATATCCCATCCATTCTTGTGCTGGACATGGGAATGTCATTTCTACTGTTCCATGAAAGTTTCTTCTTCGGGCACTGCTAATCCCAGAAAAAACGGGAAGTGGTTTATCTATCAAGAGTCACTCTCCCGATTTTGTTGGTGATGTTCTTGGAGCTCTTTTCCTGTGTCGGACCTTCCGTATTCAGATAATCAGGATTTATAACTGAACCTTACCAGAGCGTGAGGTGGTGTGGGGATGATAACAGGCCATACGGCTGAGGCACCTCCTCACCTGGGCAATTGGAATAACTCAGTTGCCAACATACTCAAATAAGCAAACAGCGCCCATTGGCTCCCCATTGGCCACAGGTCTCTTTTCTGGGTCTCCCCTGTGGGGTTGCTTTTTCTGGGCACCCATTCGCTCCCTGACCTCATTTTCCAACTGGACCAATGATAGCATCAAGTGTTCCTTGTAAGCTCTGGAAGAAGGAGGATTTTTCTTGTTTAAGCCCTTGGAGCTACTCTTTGCCTTTAGTTAAATCTTGATTAACATCACAGCCACCTCTCCAGTCAGTTTAACGAGGTCCAACTGGTTTGTGGTTAGAGATCCTGGTTTCTCTTTCCCTCTCATTGCTGCAGTTCCTGGCAGAGATTTTTGAACATGTTTTTAGCCTTTCATGTGCTGTCACTTTTCTCTAGCTCTGTCAGTCAGCTCCGAAATTCAATTGCCCTCCCTACTCTCGTCATTCCCACTATCACTTTTTCCTTATATTTCTCAGTAAATACTGTTCACCTTTTCATAACCTCACTCCCAGCTCAGCAGTATCTTAGCACTTTCTGGCTTAAAACTCCTCTTTATTCATGACACTCCCCTTCAGTATTTTATTATGTATATTTACATGTATGCATTTACTTCATGAAACATACGTAAAAACAAAAACCAAGAAGATAAAACTTTACCATCACGTAAGCAGTATGTGTTACTTGTCTACATATAAAATATATATAAATAAGATTAAGAAAGAAAGGCGTGTTTCTACCCCCTAGAGATGATCAGTCATTCTCCCACTTGACAGTCCTTCAGATGCTACAGGATACCTATTGCAGTCTTCCAGAGATCATCTCTTCTTCAGAATAAACATTCCTGATTTTCTTTACATATTCTTGAGAGAGCTGGTTTGAGACCTCATCATCCAGGTCTCTGGCCCTGGCCCTGTTCTTGTGAAGTTTCCCTCTTCACACATGGTACCACTCAGAACCGAATTGACCTGTGCAGTGTAGAGCTGATGACACCCCCCCCCACACCCCCACACCCCCACACATCCGTAAAGATAGAATTCCTAAGTCTGTTCTCACTTTCTCAACAGGCATGCCACAGGGCCAAATCACAATGACTATCTGAGCGACTGAAACGCTTTAATTTTGTGGACATTTCGACCATTTTTAGTTTGCTTATTTTTACTTATCCTAGCTCCTTCATTGTCAACAAAAAGATCTTGAAAGATTTTCTTGGTTTCTTAAGTCCAAGTAGATACTCTGCCTGTGGCATTTCTTTTACTTGGACCAAAAAAAGAAACGGAGGGAGAAGGATTAGGAATGACATGGTTTACTCTCTTAGAGGACCCAGGCAGGCCACCAGTGACCACTGTTCTCTTTTACAAGTTCTCACAAGTCTTTCTTTAATGACCTAATCTAGAATCTTACTCCAGATTGATATCAAGTCCCTCCTCCATAGTTTACAAAATCCACATCTCCCTTGTTGAAAATCGGACCTGATTTGCCCATCTCTATCCTTTGGGCACATCTCTTCTTCATCGCCATTCCTCCCAGATTCCTGACAGAACTGTGATAGCCTCATTTTCCAGGACTTTTAGGGTCCCAAGACGTAATCTATTGAAGTCCAAGGACTTGATCCCATTTATTGAGGCAGAGTTCTCTTCTATAATATTTTCATCTAGCTTGGGCCTTAATTTTTTGGTTTGTTTTGTCTTTACTTATGGTTATTTTCCCCTTCTCAGTCTGAAATAAAATAGTACGAGTTCTACTTCCTCATCCATCAGCATTACACCTTTGTTCTCAAGCAGCTGATTAGTCTCTTCCTCAATCATCTCGATTCTTCAAATTGAGACTAAATGACTAAAGAAGGTCATGTCTGTTGTCTTCACCATGTTTCATAAGTATACATCTATCTTTTGCTTTAGCCTTGTAAACACTTTTGATAGGTTGGTGGTACTATATCTATCCATCCTTGGCCTTCCCATCAGAAATAATGGGATCTTAAATTAACCTCATACTAATACTCAGAGTGTTTGCAAATGGGAAAAATATAAAGTCCAAAATACAATTCTTCAACTGTAAATGTCAAAAGAGATTCCTGTGTGTGGAATAAGCTCTATTAGGGAAGCCATGGAGGCGGGGCGGGCAATGTGCAACAACATCCTGCAGAGATGAGTTAAAACTCAACCTGATTTCTAGAAGGTCAAGGGAGGAATAAGAAACTTCATGGCCAAGACATGGAAACTCTAATTCTCAAGTCCTGTTTGGGACCCTGCCTATCAATTCCAAAAAGTTAAGCAGAGAAATGTATGGATAGGGGATGAGGCAGAGGGACCCATTTTATAAGTAACAATTTTGGTCTTAAATCGTAGTGCAGTCCCTTTGTAAGCCATGCTGGAACACGTCAGAATCTTCTTTTGTTTAAGCTAAGACCAGATCCAGAGCTTAAGACCTATTTGCTTCCTTCCTGCTTGTCCTGGTGATGAAGGAAAATCATTCCAGAGAAGCAGCAAATACGAAAGTAAAATGAGCACCAGAGCAAGAAAGCCCCTAAGCTTCCCGTCAGGACCAGTCGAAGTCAGAGCAGCAGGAGCATGCCCTGAGTTCTCTTCCCTGGTCAACTAAGAGAAGAGCCGGAATGGAGAACACCAGCGTGGGGAGAGAGAGAGAGAAAGAGCTGAGCTTTCTTCCCAGCAGCCCCACTCCAGTCTCAGCCCCCTTTTCCTCTGCAGCTTTTTGAATGAAGCGCATCTCAGAAAAGAAAATGGAATCAGAGAGAGAGATGCATGTGTGGATTTTTCCTAAGAGAGAGCAGCCCTGATTTTTTATCTCATAAGGCTTTTGGGGTAGGGGTCTACTGTTTCCCTAGACTATAGCTCAGTCAAGTGCACCCATCCTGAATCCGACCCATGTACTTGGTAAAAATGAAGAGATGTTAAGAGAGATTCATCTTCTAGTCAGGTTTGGGAATGATTGCACAGATAGCTAGTCTTGGAGAACAGCAGTACACATTAGTATATTAAAGGTCAGAAAAGCACTGCCCAAACTCTTTTGAGCATCATTTTTTTTGGTGGTTTCCTATTATCTCTCAGAACAGTGTTCCATGGAAAACATTATAGAGGTCAACTTCAATTCATTGATTTATTCCATGATGAGGGTTCACCGGGCAAATGAGGGAATAGACCCATCGATGTTTTCAGTTAATATTTATCCCCACATTTTCTGTATACATTCCCTGGAGCGCTTGTTTTAATTCCATAGTTTTAACTACTGTATAAACATAACTCTTCTCAAGTCTGTGTTTCCAGCACTAACCTCATCACATAGCACCACACTCACATGTCCACCTGTGTATTCACTAGCCCTTCTACCTGGGCATCAGGCACATGCCCTGAATTCACTATGCCCAAGTCAAAATGCAGTATCATCTCCAGACTGGCTTTTCTTCTTCTTTCCCCTCTCGTTAGTAGTAGTATTAACCTCCACCGACCAAGCTGGGAACCTCAGCAAATTCCCAGACCTTTTCACCTCCTTTACTTGGAAAAATATATTTAAAAATTACATACATATAATAAATACACATAAAATAAAAAGTTTTGATGTGTTTTATCTCCCAGACTCTCCTCTCTGCTCCCATAGACATAGACCAGCCTCTCATTTTTCATTTGGACAATTGTAATACTTAAATTATGGGTTAAGTAGAATTTTTCCAGGGAAGGAGATCCGGCATGGGAACATTTCCTATATCTGTTTGTCAAAATAAAATCTTTTTTTCCGATATAACTTATTTTTAAAATATATTTTTTAAATTTTTCCATTACAGTTGGCATATATTATTATATTAGTTTCAGGTATACAACATGGTGATTAGACATTTGTATAATTTACAAAGTGATCACCCTGATAGATTTAGTACCCATCTGACACCATACATAGAAAATAACATCTTAAATTACAGATGTGAATGGGCAGTGAACACACAAGGCAATATAAATATGCCTTACTTGAATTGTACACCTGAAACTTACTGGATTTCATTAACCCATGTCACCATATACAGACATACATACTTGGGAAAATGTTGAGATTACAGCATGAACATTAACAAATAAGGTGGGGGTTTCAAGCTAGCGATAAGAGAAGAAGGAATGCTTTGATACTACCCTGTCAATCTCCCTTCTTTTCTATGGAATTCTGGGGATATGTGAGCACATGACTGGAAATGACAGTGGAAAATCAGGATACCATTTTATTATTAAAGCCTAAATGAGGTCACTAAATACAATTTGACTTTTCATTCATACAGTTCCTTAGCATCACAGTTGTGGACAGTTATTACACAAAATAATAGTTTCAAGTAATTGTACTAGCTTGACTTGGATGTGTGAGTTTCCTTTAATAATTCCATCAGCGTCACTAAATAAGCTGTATTTAAAGCCCTTTTCTACATAAACTTGTTTAATGTGAAGAAACTGGTATTGTCCCATTTTTCAAATGGGAAAAATCGAGTCTGAGTGGCTGATTTTCCCAGCATAGCTAGTTCATAGCTTGAACTAGACTTTGGACTCCAAGCCCTAATCACTTTCCATTACATGTCATCTGGCTTCTCAAATCCAACCGATGATTATGTTCAGTGGATGAGAGATGGCTTTTACAAGCTTTCGTTGTATAAGGAACTGACATGGGGTTACCATTAGCAGGGAAGTCCAGAGAGGCATTATAGGTAAGGCATCCAGTCCATAACCTAACCATGGGCCACGGATAAGCCCACCTGCTCTGCCAGATGAAGCCTTGTAGTTTATTTTGAACAGGGGCTGTGGCGAGGAGTGTGCCCTGTTTACTTACACAGTATAGGTTGCAAGACCTTCTCAATACGTTTTACAGTCTAGAAGGAATTGTTCATGGATTCGGCTTTGTTCTCGTGCAGCAGATGTTCTTCCTGATTTATAGCATCATAAAGAAACAACAGTGAAGGCTGCCTCAAGACTCTTGGCAGGCGAATATAGACAAAGCTCCCTCATGTCCTTTTGAAGAATTCCAGGGGTGGAGACCCATGGGCTTCAGTCAATGTATAACGGGAAGATCAGGAAATTCTTTTCCAGTTTCCAACCGTGGAATCTTACTGATTTGATTTAAATAGAATTTCCTCTTGTTTGTTTTACTCTGAGCGTGAAGAACAAGTCACCCACCATTCTTTGAATAAAACCATTTCAAATTCCATGAAGGAGAATGCGATCCAATCACTCCTCATTCTTTCCTTCAGGCTAAAGTATCAAAATTGCTTTAACCTCCTTCAAAGCATCTATTTTCCACTCCTCGAATTGTTTTTATTTCTCTTCTTAGATTTCTGTTCAGTTACTGCACTGCATTGCCTTTTTAAAGTAAAGAGGTCAGAATCGGACACAACTCTAACATGCGTGTGACTAATGCAGAGCATTAGTAAAGAAATTGCTTCCCAGGCTCTGTGTGTTCTACCTGCCTTGGCACACAAACAGTGAGCTATTGTAGTCATCAATTATATATATATTTTAAAAAAAGAAAAAAAAAAGGAAGAAGGAGATCCATCCTACTCCAAAAATGACTGCAGTAGGAAAAAAAAAAAATGCCTTCGGTGGCCTCATCCAGTCTGGCTACTTGCCATAGGGAGAAAAATATGCTCGCTTTGGGGCTTGAGAAGTGTTTGTATACATTTGTGCTGGGGGACTCTGTTGCTGTGGATTATAGGTTTTGACCCTGCACTTGAAAAGAACAGAATATATATACCCTTGGATACAAAAGAGAAGTGAACCATTAAGTGTGCAATGGGTGCATTGTAACTGAAGCGTATAGGCAAAATTTTTCCAGCAAAGTGCTTTTAAAACTGTGAAAAATAAGAAACCACAGTAGGATTTTCACAAATAAATTTAGTTTGTAGTCTATGATCCTTTAAGAGAAAATTTTAAAGCCCGGCAACTGAGAATGTAAAATGGTGCAGCCGCTTTGGAACACCGATTGGCAGTTCCTCCAAACGTTAAACATAGAGATACACCGTGTGGCTCGGCAGTCCCTCTCCAGGCAGAGAGCCAAGAGAATTGAAGACATGTTCACACAAAAACTTGTACATGAATGTTTATAGCAGCATTGTTCACAACAGCCAAAGAGTGGAAACAGCCCAAATGTTCATCAGCTGATGAATGGATAAACAAAATGTGGTACATCCATACAGTGGAATAGTCATTCGGCCATAAAAAGGAATGAAGCACTGATGCATGCTACAGCAAGGAGGGACCTTGAATACATTATGCGAAATGAAAGAAACCAGACGCAAAAGGCCATACATTACGTGATCTCATTTACGTGATATATCCAGAACAGGCAAATCCAGAGAGACAGAAAGTGGATTGGGTGTTGCCAGGGGCTCGAGGGGAGGGGAAGGGACTGACTGCTAATAGTCAGTAGGGCTTTTTTATTGAGGTGATAAAAATGTTCTGGAATTAAATAGGGGTGATGGTTGAACAACCTTGTGAATATACTAAAAACCACTGAATTATATACTTTAAAAGGATGAATTTTATGGAGTGGAATGTGGATTATATTTTTAAAGAAAACGTAATAAATAATCCCAGTGTTAATTTATAGATGGATCCCTTGTCTTTTTTTTTTTTTTTTTTTTTTTTTTTTAAGAAACAACAAGTACCTCAAAAAGTTTTCTTAGATGACTTAGAGGCATTTACCTGGTCTGGAAAATATTGTGCGTGGTGCATTGGGTCTCGTAAATGTGGCTTGGTATAGCAAGATGTTTGTAGAAAGTGGCTGAATTAGGACATTGAGAAATTATTCTGGGTGGTGTGAGTACAGACTGGGCTGGTTGTGAGGAAAACAGGGAACATCTGACTCAGTTGTTGCTCTGCGAGTGGTCACTTATTTCTGCTGCTATCTAAAGATCTAAATTTTTTTCCTATCCGTTTTTTGGTGAATATTTTTGCTGAGAAACTTAATTGCGTATTTGGGGACCTGTTAAATGAATCATCGTATTTGCAAACTTTTTCTTGAGTATCCATTCTGAAAATGGAATGACTAGGAGCACACCCAGACTAATTCCAGGCTCATGGGATTATTTTTTCCCTTCAGCTATTTTTTGACACCTCTAATTAGCATTGACAGCCTGGCTGTCCTCTGACAGTGGTCACCCCAGCCTGTTCCGTCAGCTGCCCTGCTTTCTTTTCCATCGACACATTTCCAATACCTTTGAAGGAGACAGACGTTTTTACTCTGTTTGAACAAAAGTCACAAGGTCTGATTCTTTTTGACAAAATGGATGCTTCCTCCCTCTACTTTAGAATTGACATACTGTCAAAAAGGCTTTTCCGAATGGTTTCTCTTTGTCACCTTGTAGCAAATTTTCTCCTCCATTCTGGACATGTGCAGTTTAATGTTGCGTTGCGAATCACTTTCAGCTGAAAATGTGTGTAATGGAATCGGGGCATCCCATGAATACTCTTAACAGTGTCAGCGATGGCTTTTGTTTGCAGCTCTGTGTTCCAAGGGGACTGGTGACAACGGCGAAATTACACGAAGGGGTCTGCTTGACAACCGGCTCCTTGCCCCTTATGATTTACGAGATGCACGAAGGGCGACTTCTCCCATCTTGGCACTTCTCTATTGGTTTATGCTGATTAGAATCTAAACTGTGGTGATCGCTACCTCCCGAGAAGAAAAGTAGTAACTGTAGTATTTCTCCACCCCACATATGTCAGGCTTATTTTCAAAATCATTTAAATTTAGACCTGAAAGGTACCTGAGAAATGATCTGGCCCTCCCCCTTCTTTTTATAGGCAAGGACACGGAGGCCCAGAGCTAAAATTTGCATAAGGTGGGGCTAGTACCTATAAATTCTGATTCCCAGGCGAGTGTTCTTTCCGCCACACTACACAGCTTCACTACCACCAATTGTGCGTACAGCTGTGAATCCCTCCAATGCCATGGACTTTCTGAGCTGGGAGGAGGGTTGACAATGAACCATTGCCCCACAGTCTTTGCCATTTAGTGCTCTGGCTCTCCCGTTATAACCTTCTGGGTGAACTATCTGACCTTCCAATATCTAGAAAGGGTAGGTACTGCAGAGCGTTCCTCTTTTGTTTGTCTCTTGACCAGTTAACATTTTGACTAACTTGGGGAACAAAGTATAGTTCTTTTGATTCCAGATTGTGACGTTGGAGGGTATAAGTAGCAGGATTTCCTAGAAACTGTTCTCTGAACTCAAAACTCTCATCAATTAGGAATGACTTGCCTTGATCCTCTCCTGTGGATTTTGGGAAGGGAGGTCCCAGGGAGAACATTTCAAAAACTGTTTATATCTTTGCTTTACCTCCTCTTCTCCCATCCTTGCAGTTGACTCATAAAAACATATTAAACCTCATCATTCACCATATTAAAAATAATCCCCCATTTATTATACTGGACAAGATATTAAAGTGTATACATTTCAGTAACTGTCTCTGAGTGAGAGGCTTAACTTTGGGGAATATGCTTAGGAACCACCCACTCTATACTGTAAAGGATGCCAGGTGGGAGTTGCTTGCCAAGTGATTACATTACCCCAACCCCTAGTAGTTTTCTCACTTAATTTCTGGCCAAACTCTGAGTAGGTAACAGAATGTCTTCTAATTTCTGACCAGAGTCACATCCACAGGTCCAGACCTGAGGTCCCAAAAGAAAGATCAGGACATGTGCCTAACTCTCCTTGATTCTCACTGCTGCCACGTTTTTTTCTTTCTTTCTTTCTTTTTTCTTTTCTTTTTTAAAATTTTCCTTAGGAAAAACATTTCATAAAATAATGAAGCAGAAAATACGAGTATACAAGAATCCTACAATGGCAGAATGTAGTGTTAAGGTATTTCCCTACTTTGTCGGTGGTTTAGTACAAGATTTGTCAGCCTTCACATGCACTCTTTTCCCTTTGAACCCCTCTCACTGCCCTACTCCAGATTGGAGATTAGCACTCTGACAAATTGACCCCAAAGATCAGACGATGAAAAGAGACAAAGATCAAAAGGAAGCCAGGAATCACATAGGAAGAGGCATCATGATCTAGAGCCAAAAATACCGTCTTCTTTAATCCACAGATATCTCATAAAGAAAGAACTTGGTAATTCAAACAGAAGCGAAGAACGTCCTATACACAGATGGATTTTGACATAGTGATCTATTTAAGAAAGTGATTAGGGGTACCCCAGCAGCGAATATTGGACTTGAATGCTGATACTTTATTGTGTGTGAATTTGAAATTGAAAATCAAAGTAAACATAATGGCGGCTGCCACCTTTGCTGCGTTCTCTCCCTTCTGCCCACTAAGGTCAGAGACCCTGCCTAGTTTCCCCTTACCTTTCAAGTCACTTCAGTGGTGACTCAGCCAGAACAACATCCTTATAGGTCCATTGTCTTTTTGTAAAACCAGTGAAAAGGTAGTATGGATTTTCGAGGGCTGCGACTACATACAGTTAGACAATTACAGATAATAATGTTACTAAGAAAAGTTTTTATCTGAGGCCTCTGCTCTAGGTACATTTGTTCATCCCAAGTAAGCTCACTCTTCATCCATTTAGTCACTTACTCTCAGCAAACAGTTATCGTGTGTCCACCACAGGCCAGGCACCGAGGGCTGGAAAGTCAGAGGCAACGACTTGTCCTCTGTCCAGAAAAGATCCCTGGGTAGTTAGAGATAGCAGTGGAAGCCAGCTGTCACAGTAAGGACTGGTAAGGGCTGTGGTACGACTGGGCATACCACACCATGGGGTGGTTCACAGAGAAGAGGCATTGAAGGTAAACCAAGAAGGCGAAGGAAGGCATTCCCTCGAGCTAACTCTCAGAGAGGAATAGGTTGAGCAGAAGAAGGAAGAAGTAGAAGTGTAAGGTATGGCAAGAATGAGGCTAAAGCCAGAAGGATAGGCAAAAACCAGATAATGAAGGAAATTGAAAATTCTAGGAAGCCATCAAGGAGCTTTAGGTTGGGGATATGACATGATAAGAGAAATGCTTCAAAGTCACCTCAGTGCCACATGGATCGTGGCCAGAAGGGGGCGGAACTGGGAGCAGGGAGAGCAGTGGAGAGCTTCTGAGTCATGTAGACAAGTTCCGATGGGGATCTGAACCAAGGCAGTAACAGTAGGAATCAAGGAAAGGGACAGATTCACATACTGTTGAGAAGGTAAAATCCACAGGACTTGGTGCCTGCTTGGATGTGTAGGGTGAGAAACGTGAGAAGTCTGAAATGGCTCCCTGGTCTGGGATGGGCGACTAGGTGACAAGTAAAGCAGCGTCATTTCCGGAAATAGGGAATGTTGGTAGGACAGATTTAAGGGTGTGGTGGAAATAGGAATCTTTAAGTTTGAAACATGCTAAGACTTAGATGCCAGTGAACATCCAAGTGGAGATATCTGTTGGCAGGTGGCTGTTCTAGGCTGGAGCACAGCAGAGATATGTGGACTGGAAAGGATATTTAGAATCATCAGCATATGTAGCTCTTGATGCCATTTATTCATTCAGTAAATATTAAGGGCATACAGTCAGAACCAGCTTCATGGGTGTATGACCGGTGCAGTCACACAGCCTCACGCTCAGAAGGGCACCACATTTGGTTTAATGCTTTGTTGTCAGCATCTTAAAATTCTCATCGACAAGAGAACCTGCATTTTTATTTTGCACTGGACCCTGGAAATTATGTAGCCAGTCCTGCTTATAATAGCCTGGCCCTGTGTGGGGCTACAGTATTGAGCAAGGCAGACGTGGTTCTTGCCTTAGGAGCTTACCGGCTAGCAGACAATTAAGTCATCTGGAACAAAATGTGATGGTTCTGTATTAGAAGTACCAGACTAAGAGAGCGTGTAGGAGAGACCTCTAACACTATTCTTGGGGGTTAAGGGGTCGGGAAATGACATCGCCCAGGGAGAGGGAGACAAAATGGTAGCCCACGACAACAAAGGGGGCATAGAGAAGGCTGAAGGAGTGTCCCAGGAGGTGGGAGGGAAACCGGGAGAACGAGTATCACAGATGCCAGGTTGGCAGAGACTGTCAGATGCTGCCGAGGAGACTGGGAATGGGGTCACGCCCAGTGGATATGGCAACAGAGAGGCCATCTGATGACTCGAGAGAGCAGCTGGGTAGAGAGAGGGGCAAGAATGAATTTACCCATGAGGGATCAATGGGAGGTGAGGAAGTAGAGACCCTGAATGTAGATTAATATTTACAAACCTTGTCTTAGTAAGAAAGAGAAGAGACTCTAAATGTGGGTTTTGGATTAGGAGAGTATCATTTGTTTGGTTTGGTTTGGTTTGGTTGATTTTAAACACAAAGTGCTTTGAGCATGGTTTTGAACTATGGGCCGAGAACCAGTGATGAGGGAGGTTAGGAATACAGAGAGGGTGTAACTGATGTAGGGAAGACTCTGAGGAGGTAAGTAATGGATGGACTCGCTCTGGTCAGGAAGAGAAGAGGAAAAGGTAGCTGGGGAAGCAGGTGCACTTCTCAGTGAAGGCCCCTGTGGCTCTGTGAAGTCGACCCCACTTTACTTGTGTTAGTAAACATCTATTGCCTCTTAGTTCTCTTCTTTTCCTGCCTCAGATTCAAGGAAAATTTTCTCCTAAATGTCTCATCTGTTCCTTTATTCAACAAGTATTTATTGGGTTCTTGCTGTGTGACAGGCACAACGCCAAGCATTTGGAACGGGTGATGAACAGAACAGACAAGGCCCCTGACCTCCTGGCATTTAGGTCCTGGAGGAGAATCTCCATGGCTTGAGTGAGCAAGTTGGCTCCTCCTTGAGGGCCCACACCCAGTGACACCCAGCCCTCCTTCTGCCAGGACTGACACGCAGTCTCCATCTTCCCTACCTTTTCTTTTTAGTCATTACCTTTTATTTCCCTCCTGGATATTCACCTTTTCTAGTCCAAGCCTGAAAGCTAGAATTCAGGGGACATGTAGAAAAAGGGAAGAAAAGGGAATAAGACTAGCTTTAAGGACGATTTTGAAACTAGGTTGCCTTTGGAATTCGTTACAGAATTTTTGCTCCCGTCTCACAGGTTCTTAGGGACCTCGTTGCTACCTTAAGATTAGGCCTGAACCTAGACCTTCCTTTTAAGTTTCTCCATTGTCTATCAAAACCCCTACTCCCTTATTGTAGTTATTCTCAGCTGATAAATAGGACAAAGACAATTTGAGTTAACTCACATTGATTTGTGAATGGTGGATATCACCTTTCTTGGAGGTGGGGGCTGTGATTACATTTTACAGGTGGCTCTGGGTTTATAAAAAGGAATCTTTAATTTGTCCCATTTTTGGTGGCATAATAGAAGAAGTGATACAAATTTTGAAGCAGGAGATATCCTCTTCACAGAGTCAGCTCCCCTAAATGTTACCAGTTTCTCACAGTTTTCACTGATTTTCTCCTAGACTGAAAATGTTCTAAAGCCCCCAAGATTTTTGTTGTCATCTCTTCTCTTGCCTGCCCCCCTCCACCGGTTTCTATGGCAGCAGCAACTGGGCACAAGTGGTAAAGAGTTGGGGGAGGGGTCACGACAGCTGCAGCCATTTATAGGGATTGATTCTAAGTCAGGGACTGCCTCTGCAGTGGGAGGGAGGGGTGCCAGGGGCTTTTTGGTACAAAGAATACAGCCTCCCCTGGAGTAAAGGAGGCATTGCCCAGAGCCGAGCTCTTCAGAGGCACTTCCAGTGTTTGTGGGTCTTCGCAGAGGAGTGTGTCAGGTCTCAGGTCTCTGGCTCCCTGCTACCAGGGAGCTTTTGGGTTTAGGTAGACTGCAATTCTCCAAGCCGCTTCCATTTGTCATAGAAATGGCAACCTTCCACCACAACTGATCAATAGCTGAAAAGTGTCTGTCAGAAACCACTTAAGAACAAGAAGGTCTAAGAATAGGAGACCCACCAGAAATAGGCCTCAGAAAGGTTGCTCCACTGTTTTCAATCCTGCAGTCTCTCCTGTAGACATCTGCTCTGGGGAAGTCTGTTCCCTCAAAAGTCCTTGAGTCGGCAATAGCTCTTAGGCACATTTTTGGGAGTGTGTGAATTTCCTGAGCTTTAAAATGAGATGAGAGTGGTTTTTCCTGGACCCAGGATGTTATGCTAAAAACTCAGTCAGGCGTTCTCAGGTTTTGATGAGCCTATGAATCGCCTGGCGATCTTATTACCACAATGTGGATTCTGATGTCGTAAATCCAGGGCAGCACCTGAGAATCTGCATATCTAACAGACTCCCAGGTGAGGCCAGTGCTGCTGGCCCACAGAAACCTTGAGTAACAAGGCCCTAGAGCGGTACTGGTGACTACATTAAACACTAGCCACTTGTGACTGCTTAAACTTAAAGCTGAATTAATTAAACTTGGACCAAAAAATTTATTTCTCAGCTGCACTGACCACAATTCAAATGCTCTGTACCCACACTGAGTATTTGTGGCTGCCATATAGGACGGCCCAGATTAAAACATTCCCATTATCACAGGAAGTTCTATTGGAGAGCACTCGTCTAGAGTGAGCCTCTGTTGCATCATTCATCTATTCATCCATTTATTCACTGAGCATCTATAATGTGCCAAGTAGTATGCTCGGTGCTGGGCGTTTAAGGCACAGTTCCAGCTAGCAGAAAAAGAAAACGTAAGTGCACCAGAATGTGACATTCCTAAAGTTCAGATCCCAAGGATGTGGTGAGGCATCGGAGTTGGCAGCTGTGAACCTTGCCGGGCAGGTGGGGAGAGAGAGTATCTCTTGGGCATTTCTCGTGTGTTCTGAACCGAGCCGTGGAGTTAACACAGAATCAGGGTCCCTGTGAGTTTGGCTGACAATGCATTTTCACCATTCCAGGGCAATAATCATCAGAAATGGAGAAATTGTCCCCATGTCTTCGGAATTCACCCCCGAGACTGAGCGCCAGCGACTTCAGTACCTGGTAAGAGCATGCAGGTTTGGCAGGCGCCGTGGTGCCAGGGACGGCGTCGGAGCTGTTTTGGAGGAGCTCGTTGCTGTTGACGGGGAGCAGGCCCACGGCAGTCAGACGACATATGGTCTTAACTCCCCCCACACACCTTCTGGATCACACATCCTGGCTCCGTGTGTGACGACACACTCCACCTCCGTGAATTGATTATTGTGGCTGATTTTCTCCCATCTGTGACCAATAGAAGACACAGCATGCTCTGTTTCTTTTAATGGTTTGGTATATACAATATGAAATGAGGGGTTGGAGAATGCCGATACCTTCTTCCTTGGCCTGCTACTCATTTTAATTTAAACAAAGGGGCTCAGTCTGAGTCACATTGTGAGAAGGATGGCAGCCCCGAGATCCTGCTGACACACCACTTACTTCATGCTTAGATATGAAATCCCAAGGGCCCTTTGGGAGCGTTGCAGGTGTCAGAAAATCTGTTTCTACCCTGAAAATAAATTCTCCGTGTAGATCGCTCTCTTTGGGGTCAAATTATGACAGGGCTCTAGCGGGGCTATTCGGTTTTTCAGATCCTGAGAATTTTTGCTTCATTCAAAGATTTGAATTTTGGGGAAAACAGAATAAACTTAATTTTATTCCAGGCATTACGCTTGGAATCTCAGTTCAGTGACTTTGGTCATCATCCTAGATTACTTTTGGTGGGGACTCTTTGGGGAATCTTTTGGTGTGAATAGCTGTTTTGTGGATGAAACGTTTTCTTGCCGACTGGCTTTCTTTTTAGACAGCGTAGCTAAATCAGTGACCCAATAAGAGACCCTCTGCTCTTAGGAAAGAATTGATCTAGGCTACACAAAAATAACTTTGTTTACGTCTCTGAATTTCAGCATGTGTGAACTTCCAGAATTTGATTACTTTGGTTAATTTAGACGGTAGCTGCATCCTTTCCCTCAGTTCTCTCGTCTGTGTTTTTGTTTGTTTTACTCAATAACTACGCTGTGTTGCTTGGGTAGTTATCTGGTACATGAAACAGCAGGAATGTAGAACCAGTGTGAAAACATTTCTTCACTCTTTTAACGACTATTGGTTTCTAACCCTCCTGTTGTTTTTTTCAAGCGGATAAACTGGAAGCCACACCTAGGAGCCCAGACTTGAGAGCTGTTCATTTTCTTTAGCTGTCTAGGCAGATGAAAGGGATCCTGCATCAACCACAGAACGTCTTCATTCTGGTCCCAGCTCTGTTACTCTCCAGTTAGTACCTTCGTGCAGGTCTCTTAACCTTTCCAGACCTCAATTTGTCACTTATAAAGTGAAGAACTAGGTTAGAGGGTCACTGAGGACCTTCAAGCTGCCAGGATGTCTTCCAAGTAGAGTTCATAACAACTGGCCTCCTTGCCACCTGTCTGGTTTTCTCCAGTCCATCTTCCACAAAACCACACAAGTGATCTAATCACAGCCTTTGTCACTCCCCTGAGTACCTCGGCTCCCCACAAGGCACAGAATGTGAGCCACACTCAGCAAACCCAGAATCGTGGTTCCCACCCGCCTCTCCAGCATCATCTCACTGTCGCCCCACCTCCATCTGCATCCCAGGCTGCGGCCCCGGAGAACCATCCTCCCTTTCCAGGACACACTGCGATCTCCGCGACCTCCACGGCTTTGGGAGTATGCTCCGCCTGAATGACCCTTCTCTCCTCTGCCAGAAAAACGTCTCCTCATTCTTGGAGAACCCAACGCAAATGTTACTTCTTCCAGGGGTTAGTTCCCCTAACGCCTCCAGGTGTCAGTCCCCAGTTCTCACACAGAACTGTGTAGAGGCTTTCGGTGTATAGTATTTTATTGTGTATTCCGATCTCTGTCTTCTGTCTTGAGTCTTAGGGGGCAGGCCCCTTACTTAGTAGTCACCTCATACTGCCAATACCCAGCCCAGAGGAGATACTGAATTGGGATTTGTTGACTGAAAGAAAGAATGAATCAGTATTCATATTGACGTCTGGATCATGACCACACAGTACTCTCCCCTCTACCTTCCCCCAAAACCTATCACAGTGGGCACCAGGCCTTTGCCTCCCGTGCCTCGATGGCATTCTGTCTTCATTACCTCCTCATCTTAGTGAAAACAATTTCCTGTCTTCCTGCTAGAGGCAATGGTTAATAATGGATTAACTTTTTTAAAGTTTTGAAATAATTTTGCATTTTCATGTTACAAGAATAGTACAGAGAGCTCAAATCATTGACATTGAGGAGGGATGGGAATGCTGACGTTTTTCAGATCCCTGAATATCTCGATTTTGAGATGGTTGGAGTAAGATGCGTGTAGCTTCAGATCTCAGTGTTGTCACATAACTGTGTGATTTCAACAAGGTCCTTCAATGATCCCCAGCTTCGTCATCAGTAATGGGTATAGAAAACCTCAGAAGGAAGGTGTAAAAATTAAATGAAATAATATATGCAGAATTCTTCTGTGACACCCAGCAATCATTTGGTTATTGTTTGATGAATCAAAGTCTTGCCACTTCAAATCCTAGTGGTCTGTAAACCACGATGATATTTTTTCTTTGTTTTTACTTAAGAATCACTCCTAATATTCTTGAGATTATTGTGTATTTTGGTATCACTCTCGAATAATCAGTGTGGACACAAAAGTGAGCCTAATGTCTGAATTTTTAAAAGGTGAGAACACTGTCCCCATTCTTTCTAATTCTTACTCCTAAGTCACATAGATTGCCCTAATTTATAACTAAAACTTTTCTCCCCAGTTAACAAGAGTGTAAATGAATGGAACATAAATTATCTTGGTTGTCCAACTTCCTATTCTGTCCGGAGTCTAGAAATGTATGCTTTGAAATGGACAAATCCAGTGATAATATTCACATGATCTATGATGTGAATCTTTGTGAAGTATTTTTAGAGAATTATATTGAAAAAATTTGAGAGATCTATAGCATCAAATAACCTCGTGGTGATATCTGTATGGTAAAGTATTTGAGAGAATCAGGAGGTTTATAGTGTAAAATCTTGAAAAGAATATCAATCAGAGGAAAACAGAAGTGTGATGTGGGCTTCTCTTATTCAGCCCCAGCATCAGCTGCGTGACTCGAGCCCCTTACACAGTATCTCTGAATCTCCTCTTCTCCTGAGTGAAAGGTATAGGAATACTTCCCCTGACATATTCTCTATATGTTCTGAAATTGAAATGAGAAGTAATCTCGTGGTAATATTAAGTACAGTATATACCTTATATTTTTGAGTGCATCTAATTTTATCAGTTCAGTTTTTGAAAGCAGTTCCCTTGAACTAATTGTGAAACAGTTTGGTGCAATGATAGTTGTAGTGTCCTTTACACAATTTAAACAAGTTAGTACATAGCTGAAAAGTTAACAATGTATTCTTTATTCTTAGGTCAAATCATATTTTTTGATGTGTGAAGAATCCTTTATGATAGAATTATTAAAACTTCCAGGGCCTTAGAGACTTGATTTGGGTAGCTGTCTGCAGTCCCAGGGCTGTTCGACGTATAGAAATAGCTAGTGATTTTCTTGGAGGTAGGGAGGGTTGAGAGCCCTTTATACATGAACCATTTTGATCTGTGTGGACGAGGAATGTTCTTGGTATGCACAGTCTGGATGCTTGGGGATTATAGAACTGGAAGCAGATTACAGGATGATGGATATGGCAGGCACGTTCATTTTGTTTGGCCTTGCATCCTGACCTTGGAGGCCCCTTCATGCAGCTCTCTGGGTAATGTGAACTTTGTTCCGTAGGTTCCTGGGCAGAGTGATTAATCAAGCAGGCTCGAGGATTTAACGTGTTCACACAGAATGAGGCAGGTGTGTGATGAAGGGGTCGGGCTGTGCACGTCTGCCCCAGCAGCTAGGGAGAGCTGACAATCCCACAGCCATGAATACGTTGCCTTCTTCTGTCACTGAGGTTTTTTGTTTTTGTTTTTGTTTTTTTTTTTACTGTCTCCAGGGTGATTGAAATAAAATATTTAAGGGAGTCCACCAAGCTAAGTAGCATGTTTTGATGGAGTCAAGGCCCAGATAGGAGGGAATGCGGTCTGGTTCGTGGGCGATTCTCAGTAGAGTTTAGTGCTCTGATGCTGTGGCCTCCGGGATATCGCCGGATATTACTTCAGGCGACAGCCAGAAATGGATCTTCCTCAGGGGAACTTCTATAGCCCGTAGGTGTGAGGGTGATGGCTTCCCTTCCATTCTGCCTAGACATATTTATAAACTCTGATTTTATTACATTAAGATGTGCTGTTATCATCAGACCTTCAAATAATATACTTCTATCCTTGTAGATAATCCAACTCTGCAGCTGTTTTTCATCAAGGACAATATACAGCAGAGATGAAAGTGGGTTTCAAATACACATTTGATACACACAAGTGCAGCATTATCTGAGATGATTTCTTGCTGTGTCCTTGGAACTGCTCCCAGCCTCTCCATTGAGTCTGGGTCTATTTGCCTGCCGTTTCTCTCTTACTGGGCTTGGAAAGGTTTCAGGAGGCTAGGATTGTGTTTTTGGGCTCTCTAGGGTTTTTCATGCTCAAGAATTATCTTCTAAAAAGTATATTCTGTGAGCCTGAACCTGCTTTTAAGACCAGAGGCCATTTATAATCAGGTGGGTCAAGTGTGCTAGTGAGTAAAAGTGACTGACCCGCCGCCTGGACATCACACTTAACCTTGAGAGCAGGTTGTTAGGTCTGGAAGTCTGGCTTTAGTCATGAGGAGGCAACTTCACCACCATTCTGCTTTGGCTGATGATTGAGTCATAGAAAAATTCTTTCCCATCCCCACTTAACCCCCTTTCACAAAACTGCAAGCGAGTTTCAAAATTTCTAATTGAAAAATGGCAGGCTAAAGCGGTTGACATTTTTAGTACTTACTATAGCTTCCATTGATCACACAGATGTCATGAAGAAGCCAGGAGATTTTCAGAGCGCTGAATGGCACAGTCCAGGGCTTTAGAGGCGGGACTCATATTTGGCTCTCTTGGGAGTGCTGCTCAGCAGTTGGGGAAGATTCTAAAACACATTAGCTCTTATAATGGAACCTCACCACTTCCAGAGCCTTGATTTTGAAAATGAATATAAATGGATATTTTGTTTATTCCAGGTGGGAGGAGTCAGACTTGATATTGAGGCATTATAAACCTACTATGTAGATCTAAGAAAATGGATTCCATACAGCTGAACAAAATAATCATGAGAATGTATCCCTAAATTTTCTTCTTTAAAAAATTAGTCTTACTGCACAGTCGCTATACGTATATAATCTTTAGATTCTCTAAAGCTCTGTCCCCCAACCCAACGTTCTGAAAAAAGTTGAGCACATAAAGCCAGAGCCATCTGTCTGTAGGGTCCCTTAAGAATTGATCTTGGTGTAAAGAAGCAAGATAATGTCATGCATCCTTTAACTGTATTAAATATATTAAAGTTAAGTATGCTATGAGAGAGGTACATAGGAAGGACTCAACGAGGTTTATTAGAGCAAACTCTTAACTATCTGTTTCACAAATGAAGTTTCAGTTGCTTCATTTGTGAAATAGGGTAATTACAGCACCCTCACAGGATTGGTATGAGGATTAATGAGTTAATATTTATAATGTGCTTATAACAGTACCTAGAACAGAGACAAAATAAAATCTCTTAGTTTTCAAATCTAACTGTATAGGAAGAGCTGTTTCATGGCCATCCTGCCATTGGGACCACTTTGGCGGCCTTTTATAAAATTTCTAAATTTCAT
The DNA here is from genome assembly GCF_902729225.1 of Pteropus medius. NCBI lineage: Eukaryota > Metazoa > Chordata > Mammalia > Chiroptera > Pteropodidae > Pteropus > Pteropus medius. The sequence goes on along the minus strand of NW_024342474.1, from coordinate 5,237,719 downwards.
TTGCATATGCAAAGAGATTGAAGATATGCAGGCATATCCTTTTTGCTGACATGAGTTGTTCTCTTCAAACGAATGCCTTTCCCCCACATTTTAATTTAGGAAGAAAAAGCATTAGGCAAATGGATATGGAAACCTTACGTGTTTTATGTAAATGAATACTTTTTACCCCTTATTCTATACATTAAACTGTTGTAGAGTTGACAAATCTAGGCAATTTTGTTTAATATGTCCATTTGCATACCAGATTCCATGTGACTCCTTTATCACAAGATATAAATTTTACAATTTTAAAGTTATTTTAGGGACATACTTCTCTCTGGTCGATCAGTATAGTCCCATGTAGAAATTTAAATGTGAACCTTCCTTGACATCCACATAAACCCGACAGAATTTCATCAATATTCAGTTCTATAATAGCTTAATATATACAAGCTCGGTTCTTGTTATTTTAAGACTTTTCAGGACAAATTAATACTAGAGAATTCTTTATGAAAGACTCCAACCCATGCATATTTTGATCTTAGCCATTTCACATTTTTCCTTCATTTTTTTTTTTTTTTAAACCCAAACCGAAGTATTCTATTCTTACCCTGTAAATCAGGCATCCAGCCTTGGCTCTGGAGGAGCCATCTCATTTGACCATTGGTGATTACCAGTGGTTTGGCTGACGTTATTAATTTCATTTCATATGTGACCTAAGACTTTCTATCATGATAAATCCTCTTGAAATGTAAGGTTTCCAGTTCTCCTCTCATATAATCTAATGAGGGTTTTTCTCCGCTTAAAGGCAAAAAAGAGGAGAGATTTTTTTTTTAAGATTTGTGTTAAACACTGAAAATCCTCATTTTGATAACTTCTTTTCACATATCAAGAGGTCCGAACATTTTAAAAATTAATTCAGATATAAGTTTTCTAGTTAGAGGACTTTCTAAAATATTTCCTGTTGCGGAATCTGCCCTCCCATTTAACACATGAGTATTTTCACTTTCCATATTCTGATGGGAATGGCCATTGGAGCAACTACTTTGAAAAGGAGTTTGGCAGTGACTCCTAAAGCTGAGCATCTCACGGCCCATCAGTTCCTCCCCTAGGTGTGTACACATGTCTACCGAGAGACTAGAATGTGTCCAGCAGCACTGTTTGTAGTAGCCTAAACTGGAAAGTAACCAAATGCCCATGGAGAGTAGAATGGGTAAATAAACGTGGCAGAGTCACAGGATGGAACACTGTGCAGCACCGAGAATGAACAGCTTGTAACTACACACAACAACATGGGTGAATCTCACAGGCTTAACACCCAGGGAAGGAGGCAGCCTGTAGGACTCCATGGGAAGTACAGAGACGGGCAGAACCAATCTGAAAGCTGGGATGGTGCTTCCTTTGATGGGAGCGGCAGCGATTAAATGGGCTCCTGACCCTAGAGTACTGGTAATGTTCTATTTCTTGAACCGGGTACCAGTTACATGGATGTGTTCAATTTGTAAAAAGTCATTGACCTATACACATATGATATGAATATTTTGCGTAGGTATATTATACTTTGTTTTAAAGTTTTTATATAAAAAATACTTTCACTTTATTTAACTGTACATTATCCTTTGCAGAAGGGGTTCTCCTTGGTGTCCTGTAGGAGCCCAAGGTGAAGTGGCAGGACAGGTTCCCTAGGAAGCCACACTCCTGCCACTTCTCTGCCCTGCTCTGTTCTCTCCTAGGAGCCGCACACCTGGCCTCTTCTCACTTCCTTGCCTCTGCTCTTGCATGACCAGCTGTTAAGACCCCTTTCAGATTTTCTCTGACCCCAGCCAGTGAATACCCTACTCTTTGTCCCTTAGCCTCTGGGACTATCTCCATTTCTACTCATAAGCCTTCCTTTGTCTTCCCCACTAGTGCGTGAGCTCTGAGCAGAAGGGCCTCTTTTTTTATCCTTTGAATTCCTAGCCTCTGGTACCTGGCACACACTGGAACTCATGTGTTAGTTGCATGAATGCCTTTGGCTGGATACCCTGAAACCTGGGATAGTCTCCTTATTGGCTGACACCACTCATTGGCACGCTGACCACAGGCAGCAAAAGGAAATTATTTTAAATGAAGGAAGCATTTCATGTCCCCCAACATGTACTTTTAAGTAACCTCAGGACCCACCATCTCAGTGTCTGCAGGAAGCCTGGTACTGTCTCCTTTCATAACCTCTACATACATATCACTCTTTGGGATCCGGTTCCTGTTTCTACACCCTCATTCTCCCTGCCTTGCCAACGTGCTCTCAGTTCTTCCCCAGTCCAGGAGGGTGGAGCTCAGGTCCATGTGCTCTGGAGCCAGCCAGACCTGGGTTCGCTTTATCCACCCACTCTGCTCTTGTGAGAGGATTCCTGGAAGGTTCCAGAAGATCTCTCGTCTTCAGACTTGTTTCCCTACTGTTGCTCATAGACTCTCACTGGGATGAGATGGTTATATTTCTTCCCAGTGCGGTGCTCATCTCCCTCCCCTTCCCCGGAAGCTGACTTCTGCCCAGGACTAGAGAGGAGAGTATTCAGAAGATGATGTCAGATCCTCCTACGCCATCCTCGGTGTCCTGCCATTTCTTGGCATGACGGGTTAGGTGTCTCTTCCTCTTGTCCCTGGCCAGACAGGACCGTGTCTGGAAGTTTGTTCTCATTAGCTGCCTAGACACTAAGTAAGTAACAAAGGTATGTCCTACCCTCTTTTTAGCAAACATGTGCTCTCCGGAGTCCTTAGAAGGCTCTTAGTGACCTGTCTTCGGTTTTGCAAGGGCTGTCGTTACCGAGCTTCTCCGCCCAGTCTCAGGTGCCATTTGTGGCATGCACATGAATGACAGGTGTACCTCCACCACTCTCCCCTGAGTTAAGAGCATTCTGTTATGTTTTCCTGAGGGAAAGCCTCAAATTTTAGGATAAAAATGGCTATATGAAAAGCAGACCATTTTTTTTTTCCACACAGGGCAAGCAGCACACTTTAAATTAGATCTTAGTACAAAATATATTTCTAGGTTTCTAGTTGACATACTTATTAAGTAGACAAGTGACATAACATTATTTAGAAATTCTTAAGATTGCGAAATATCATGGGGTTTTAAATAGTGTATCTTTACCTACCTGCCTACATACATATGGTTTTACAAGAAGGAATCAAATTAGAAAAAGTTAACTAAATATAAAAGATGGTAACTTGTTTCCAAGATTGTTTCTATGTGCTCTAGACCTTGGTTTTAACTTTTTTGAAAGATTGAAAGCTGTATTGTATTTTTTGTGTGTGTGAAGTTTAAAAATCACTAAAAGCAATTGTGTAAAGCAGGTCGGGATGTTCTATATTCATTCTTTCAGCAAATACTTATTTAGAGGCTTACTGTGTTAAGTGCTATGCCAGGCCCTAGAGCGTAGCTAAGGTTTTAAAAATAACGAACGTATTTAAGTATAGCTGGTATTACTTGCATCACCATGCAGATGTTTCTAACATACTACATATATCCAAATAGCATCATCAAAGAGAAGAAGATAAAATATGTCCAGCATAGCAGACAAATAAGGAATATTTAGGAGAGCATCCAGAATTTTTATTTTGAAGTTGGACATGAAATCTTAATGTGTACTTGCTCCATTTTGGGACTTCATTCTGTTAAGGTTCACATATTTTTAATAGGCCAGCATCCCTACAAAATGTGCCTTGGGAAGGAGTGTAGTAGTCATGTGTATACATTTACGAGCTGCCCAGGTATGAGCAGTGGAGTAAAACATGCTAAAATTACCCATGAATCTTATAAATTTGGAGTCAGGAAATCATTGGGGTTTGTGGCTGGAAGGAACCTAACAAATTCCTGCTCTCACATTTTACAGACTTTAAACTTTGGGTATGTTGCTTACGTTGAATTAGAAGGAAGGTCACTTTTGATATTCAGGATTCCAGAATGCTGACTGGGCGTTGCTTCCCGTGGGGGCAGACCACTAACAAAGCAACGCCAACCAGGTAAGCCGCTTGAATGCCAAACAGGCCCTGAGAAGAAGTTTCTGAGTTCCCAAGTTGTTGGACAACTCTGCTTCTGAAAAGGAGATGGTTCTGTGATGGCCTGTTGGGAAGCAGCGAGCTTCGGGGAGCAGCGGGCTTCGGCGACCCCTGCATTGTTGGAACCAAGCCTGCTTCCCGGTGACTTTAGCATTCCCTCAGATGACTGGAATAAGAAGAGACCAGTGAAGTTCCTCTCAACAATTTTCTAAAATCCAGTTTAAAAACTGTGTTCTTGAGAATTAATTTTTAGTGTTTCTTTTTAAACAAAAGTAATCCATGTTCAGAGCTAGAAATATTCGTGAGTATAGGTAAATTAAAAAGAAAACTCGTTACATTTAATAATATTTCGATGATTTTGAGTGTATGTACATATATAAGCCCTATTTATATGTTAAAGTCCTAACTCCCAATGTGCTGAATTTGGAGATAGGGCCTTTAGAGAAGTAAGGTTAAATGAGGTCATGAGAGTAGGATTCTGATCTGTTTGGATTAGTGTCCTGATAAGAAGAGACAGGGAGAGCTTGATTTATCTCCGCATGAGATCAGAAAGGATGGCCATGTGAGGTTGCAGTGAGAAGGTGGCCATCTGCAAGCCAGAAAGATGGCCCTTTCCAGGCAGCCAGTCTGCTGGCACCTTGATCTTGGACTTCCCAGGCCCCAGAACTGTGAGAAATAAATTTTTGTTATTTAAACCCTCCAATCTGTGGTATTTTGATATAACATCCCAAACTAAAACCATATATACAAACTTTAGTAAGTAGTGCACAAAAAAAGATACACTAATGAGCAGAAGTGCACTTCCCTCTGAAAACCAGCAGATATGTGTCCTGTTATATTTTTGCATCTCATTTTCATTAATCAACCACCCATTTGCTCTTCTTATACTTAGTTCTTGAGTTGTTTTTTTCTTTAACAGCAGTAATTCCATCAGGTCTGACAAATGTAACAGTCATGATGAGTATGGAAAGTGTTGGTAAGAAGGAGGCCTGTCATTAGGACGTGGATGATGGTTTTAAAAAAAAAACAGTAAAAATATGTCATAGGCACACATGGAATAAACATAGATTCTTTGGTGGGCATGATTGTGACCAAAAAAAATGTGTCATGCAATATGTGGAATGTGTTGTAGCAATTAGCAAAAGAAAAAGAAAAATAACTATAAAAATAGAAAAATCTGAGGGGGTGACATCAGTACCAATGGGGGATGAATATTACAATATTTCCTCAGAGCTAAGATACTGTTTTTCATCTTCTGACATATCTGAATTGGGATATTTTACAACTGATTGTTGCTGTCTGCCAGGTGGCAGGCATGACACGGATGTCATCTCCTGGGCATGTGCAGGCATCAAAAGAGCAGCACCAAACTTGCGGGATGGATGTCCAGCTTCTTGAAATAAAATCCTGCAGACAAAAATGAAGCAATCTTTAAGCCTCTTTAAATCCAACTAGCCCTGTGGAGGTACTTGGAGAGATGTGAATCAAACTTGTTCAGCCACATTCCTGAAGCGGGAGTCAGGAGTAAGCTGGCTCTAGATAGTTGCAAAGCCGATTTAAGAACTTTGCACTCCTGGCTTTGAGGCTTGTGGTTCTTTTGTGGATTATTTAAGAAATTCTGCATTAACCAATGCTCGCATGGAACACAGGCCACTAGTATGTGGAAAATCATGCACATGGATGATTCAGAGTTGAAAACTATTGAGAGCTGCTGGATTCTAAATGTAAAAAAGTTTTAGGAAACTTTAGCCAATAGACTTCATTTATACATTCCTTTTTAAATATACACAACAGATAATAAAAATTCATGTAAGTCTAAAGGAGCCCTTTCAAAAAGTAAAATAAAAATTTGAAGTGGTAAGAAAGCATTGTATATATTTAATTCACAGCTTTTATTTCTCCCTGTCTTAGAGATAATAAAATAATGGTGCAAGTAATAAAGGAAATCTTAGAATCGATGAAATATAGTAGCCTATTGTTATGGGAAAAGCAAGCAGCTTGTTGAGACCCTGCAAGGCTCTGCATGTGATGGCGCTACAGATGTCACAGTATTTAAGCCTGCTCATCCTCAGAGCGAGAGGTGAGACCGCCCCTGCAGGTAGCAAAGCTGCTGAGGAGCTTCCAGCTGCCCCGCAGGCATCTGCCTCGGCATGTCTACCGATATAACTGCCCAGGCAAATGTATACCGACAAAAGGGCATGAGGAGGGGACCTGAATAAAGCACTGTCAGAGGTCCCACTCATGCTCCTGTTAGGAAGCAAGCACCTGGACCTCTGCATATTCACCCCTCTTAGTCACTTGGCTTGGTGAAGAAATTTACTTAGGAATGGCCTTTGGAGACTAGCCTGTGTGTTAATAATATAAGTGTGTCGCGTATTTATATTTACACACATATGTGCTCGTTTATATATAGTCATCACTCGGTATCCATGGAGGATTGGTTCCAGAACCAAATCCGAGGATGTTCAAATTCTTTATATAAAATGATGTAAAACAATGCATACAATTGGCCCTCCGTATCTGTGAATGTAAAACTCACAGATACAGAGGGCCAACTGTATACATATATGTCTAATATAGAGATCTGTATACACATGACACGGTTCACATAAGCTCACACACATACACATATTGTTTGGTAACCTGTTTTTTGCAAATATATCAGCTCTTTCTATGCCAGTACATACTCTCTTTAGCATCATTGTAAATGGCGGCATCAAATTCTTTTGTATGGAATTTATGCTCAATTATTTAATTGTATAATTAAATGATTTCTTCCAGTTACTTGTTATAAATAACGTCAGGAACATCTTGTGGCCAGGCTGTATGCGCATCTGTACTGTTGTTCAGCTGGGTCTTCACGGATACCTATTTGTAATTTAGACTTCGTACGCTATAGGAGCGACAAGATTATAGGCCTTTTGTTGCCCCGTTATTTATTTTTGTTTGTGTGTGTATGTGAATGGGCAGGTTTTTTGTGTGTGTATGGGTAGGTTAAGGGTCCAACATAAGGGTTAGGATGAGAGTATGGGCATGGTATTAAGCTCAGGCTCTACAACCAACTAGGCCTGGCTGATAACCCTGGGCTAGGTGCCGTAACCTCTCTAGGCCTTAGTTTCCTCGTTTGTAAATTAAGTCTGCGACACGTGCTTTGTAGTATTGTTGGGGTAATAACATAAGGCATATCAAATGTCTGATACAGTAACATCTAAATCAGTATTAGTCCAGCTTGGGAGTTGAGGGGATGAGAAAAAACTCCATGCTGATGCAGCCCCAAAGTTCTGAGAGACAATAAACAGTACATAATAGATGCTGCTGTTCATCGACTTAATGCCTCTGTTTTAGTTTTAATGGGTGGACCAAAATAAAGGAAAAATAATGGCATCTACCCTACAGATGGCTTCATGGCTGTGTGACTGTGCAGTCACACAGGGCCCCTACACTTAATGCTCTGCTGTCACAGTCTTAAAAATCTTCATTTTGAACGAGACTTCATATTTTCATTTTGCACTGGGCCCCACACATTATGTAGCCAGTGCTGCCATAATGTTGTTACGAGGGTGAAATGAGAACTCACAAAGCACTTAGCACAGTACTCAGGATATAAAAGACTTAGTAATCATTTGATGAACATAATTATTTTATCAACAGAGACAACCATGATAAGTGCATTATAGATATCATTTCATTATTAAAATAGTGTAAGACAAATATATAATTAATCTCAATGCACAGATAAAGAAACTGAAGCCCAAGAAGTTAAATAACCCACTAAAATCACACAGTTTATAAATGCAGACCTTGGGTTCAAACCCAAGTCTGTCTCACCTAAAGCCCACACCACTGACCTGCCCTGTTATTAGTTCCCTTCCTTCCCAGGGAACCTCTCTGTAAAACCCAGTGTTTAGCGTCCTCAATACCCATCAGCAGCCAAGTGTCACACCCAGCAGAGGTTTCAGAGTCCCTCAAAGATGATCAAGAATTCCCATCAGCCCTGGAAACTTCTGAGGCTGCTGCAGACAGTAAGAACAGTTCGCCTGCTCAGAATCTCTAGCTCAGAGTTCTGTTATCTGGCCAGATCTGACCAGCCTGGGGACAATTCAGTTTGCCTCCTTTCATTCCCGACACACTTAAGTTCTGATGACTAATTTCTAACTAATACCCCTGAACCACTGTGAGAATCGGCGGGAGATCTGCCGATGTCAGAGGCTGTGGGAGATGCCTTTTTCCAGTAGACTGAGGACATGACCATCTGTCCTATGGCAGGGATCCCTTGCTTTCCTGCAGTGCCAGGCCATGATTTGCTCTGCCCACTCTTTTCCATGCCAAAAAGAAAGAGAGAGAGAGAGAAGATCCATTCCACCACGGTCTGATAACACACATATGGCTTGGTACGGGGTTGCTCCATAGTAGTGCAGGTTTGCTTATGGTATGTGGCCTCAGTGCAGGGGAGCTAGCTCTTGAGCACTTCCTCTCTTGGATAGATAGCTGGATCTGAGTTTTGAACATGACAATGAGACTGTTGTTTCAAAGCAATTCCCTAAGTGGCTGTTTGCTCGAGACTTTTGTAGTGTGAACAGGGATTTGGGGGAGGGGAAGAAGCCATCTGCTCTGGAATAGTCTTCCAATTACATGATCAAATTACTGCAGAGCAAAATGGAGGGCATCCAACGGAAAGTTCCTGTCTGGTGTTTCCAGCCCCAGTCCTCTCTCTGAGGCCATTGTGTTGAGGTGAAGATGCGCATGCAGGTTTCAAAGGCAAGGCCATGGTGACTAGGAGTGTGAGCAAGAGGAGAGCGGAGAAAGCCAAGGCTGAGAGTCAGGATGAGCTGTCTCGCCTCCACAACATGCCATTCAGGAAAGCGAAACCATCTTAGATTTGACTTAAAAAGTGAACCTTGGGAGAAACTCAGTCTCTTTTCCTGATGACTTGGGGGATACATGTCTTTGATTACAATTAATCTGTCATGTCAAAAAAAAAAGGGATATCCCTTTATAAGTTAAGTTAGTGATTTTTATTTGCTGATATTCTGTTTGTATTGAGGTTCCTAAATCTATTTCTCTTAAAATATGAGAAGGATTTTCTTGTTTTTAAAATATGGCCTGTCTCAATTTGCAAAACATCCTCGAGTCTTATTTTTTTCTTCTAAATCTACGTTTTTTCTTTTTCTTTTTCTTTTTGCTATTAGGCATTCATGCAGCCTCACTTGCTGGGAAATGAGTTCACACATTTGGAGTTTCCAAGGAGAGTGCAGAGGAAGGAACTTGGAAAGAAGATGCTCTACAGGGACTTTAATATGACAGGCTGGTAAGAACACGCCTCCCTCCGCCTCGGCTCTGCCACAGTGTGTGTGAAGGAAGCGTCATCGCCAGAACAAGCCACTTGCACAGTTTGGGTCAGGAGGTACAGCCAGAGACCCGGGGGTGTGGTGAAGGGAAAGGGGCAATGCCGCCTCTGCTGTCTGCACGTGGACACAGTTCTCGAGTCACAGTGCTCTGTTTCTCTGAGGTCCTCCTTGGGGTCCCTAGGCCCCACAAAGCTGATGTAATTCCTCAGTTCACACAGAAGAAGCATTCAGGGGCTTTTAAAACACCTAAAACTTGGTTCTTATTTAAGGAACGGGCCAGAGGTTTATTTGCCTGGACTGGCTTGGATTTGAACCCTAACTTTGACCTTTCTAGATAGGCAAAGTTGCATAAATCACTTCACCGCTATGAGCCCAATTTTCCACAGATGAAGTGAAAAAACATATACTCTTTGAAGAGTCGTTGTAAAGACTTTAGGTAATGAGCTATCCTCATTATTTTATTACAGTCAAATCGAAATAACAATCTCTGCAGGGGTGGTTTAGCTCCAAAACACACAAAGCACCAAGACTATTTCTGTAGTGTATTGGTGGCTGACATTAACTAAGACGTCATCTTTTTCTTCTATGTGAAAAATAGATATGATGGTAAAGTACTTGTACATAATAGGGTTATAAGGATTAAATGAGAGATCATGCCTGGAATGTAGACATGTGGGTGAAGATTCGCCCTTAGGCCCTGGATCCTGACCGTTGAGCCTCTCGCCAGTCTGGAGGATATAGCAGGATAATGGGACAGTGGACTCCTTCCTCGCCATATCTCCAAGACGGGCAAAGAAGTAGATTCCATTATCTCTTCTTCATTGACCAAAATAGTGATAACAGATGGTCACGGCCTAAATTCCCATGGTGATGTCTTCCAGGCTGGAAATCTTCGAGGGTACATATTGTCTTAAAGGAACAGTTAAGCTACCCTGGGAAAATAAGGGGATGATCTAAGGCACTTCCAGTTGTACTTTGCCATTCAAAAGAGAAAATCTTCACTGGCATCCGCTCTTCTTCTAGAGCAGGGTCAGCAAACTATGGCCTAAAAACCAAATTCCACCCACATCTCCTTTCTGTGATTTTTTTTAATGCAACCACATTCATTTGTGTACTTTCGATCTTTGACTACCTTCACATTACAACAGGGCAGTTGAGTAGAGACTATAAGACCCACAGAGCCTAAAATATTTACCCCTGCTCTGAAATATAAATGGATTTACCAGAAGGGGTTCTGGAGTTTTGGTGCCCCAGAGTCATTACCCTAATGCCTGGGTCTTCTTTGTAAACTCATATTTTTTCACTTAGCCAAATCAGCACTTGTCACAGAAAAGTGTAAAGCGAGGGCTTCTCTAGTTCAGAAAAGCATTGGGGGGTTTGGTCTGAATTTTGCAGAGTTTTGAACGATGAAAGGAAAGGCATCTCACGTGATTATCAACGCAAATGAACAGAGTCGATTTAAGAGACAGCGAGAAAAATGACAAAATGAAGAGGAGCGTCAGGGAAATCAGACCAAGCTGGTATTAAGAGAACGTAATCGAGTGTAAGGGAAATTGAGATTTACCGTGGGGGGACTGACTGTAGGTTACTCGTGTATGTTTCTGAGAAAGAGAATGAGTGGTGAAAGCAGTGTTCTAGTAAGGTGGTTCTAAGAGGAGTTCGAAGGAACCTGATTAAGAGAGAAAGCGCATTCAAGAAACCAGAAAAAAACATCATAGAAATGTGTAAGTGAGGTCTCTAGGGCCAAACAGAGGAATGGAAGTAGAAAACAGAGAAGGAAAGAAACTAGGTGATATAGGCCAAGGGATAAACATAAGGGGTTAAGTCATTAATTGCTCCAATTATCTGTTTAAATATGTCTCTTCAACTAGTCGATAAACCCCTGAGAGGGAGCCCCATGCCTCATCCTGTGCCTGACACATAGTAGACAGGCCACAACTGCTTACTGGGTGAAAGGAAGAAAGGGGGTGTAATTGACAGAAGCTGAGGGGGACAGGTCGACGATGTGGGTGGTCGATGGGAAGGGTGGGAACGAGAAACTTGCATACGAGTGAGACATGTTGAACTTGACATAAGACTGTTTTTATGTTCGCTCTGTGCCAGAAAGGCAAACGAGATCTAAGCAGCCAAAACAAATTTGGTAAACAAATGGCTAAAGATTACCTCCGTTTTATAATTTTTAAAATGTAGATAAGTCTAGGGACTAGATTACATCCAACTTTGTATGCACACAGGTACTGTCTTTTGCTCTCTCTCTTACACACACATGCAGCCCTGGCATGGCCCTAAGTCAGTAAACGGTCCGTAAGCGGGCTGCGTTTAGTGTATGGAACTCCACACTGAATAACTGAGGCTCAGCCTAGACTGAGAATGGCTTCCATCAGACATGATTTGCAGATCCATTTCAGCTTTGGCTATGAGCGGAGATTTATGTACCCCTTGGTGTCTTTCCTACCTGTTCTTACTTTTGATTTGAAAATGAGACTTCGGGAAAAGGAGAGCTCTTTACACCTTTGCTGGAAGAAGCTGAGATGTTTAAAACCAAAATAGACCACCGCCTATGTTACTCCCACCCCCACTTTAATGAATTCCTTTTTAAAATGTTTTTAAACTCTAACAGAAAACCTCAGATCTAGCAGTTATTAAGGATTTAAAGACACGGGACCGCAAATTGCTGCCTTTTTGAGTTGTCTATAGCAAGAGAAAGGCTGGCAATTCCTTGGAAAGGGATCAGCAGCCTCTCTTCCCACAAAAGCCTTAAATTAGAGTTGACCCCTGAATAATACCGGTTGGAACTGCACGTGTCCACTTCTACGTGGATTTTTTTCATAAATATACAGTCAGCCCCTCCTTATCCCTCTGTTTTGCATTTGCGGATTCAACCAACTGTCAAAACCAGGATTTTCAATCTGTGGTTGGGAGTTGGCGAATAGAGAGGGCCGACAGCATTGTTCTGCAGCATTTTATGTAAGGGCCTTGAGCATTCACACATTTTGATATCCGTGAGGCTCCTGGAACTCATCCCCTGTAGACACGGCAGGACGACTGTAGTTCAGTTTTTGGGGAGTCAAAATTTACACACAGATTTTGACTGGTCAGCTGTACTACCAAGTTGTTAGAATTGGTTTAAGGTGAACAGTTTGGAATGTGTCACGCTCAAGGAGACAAGTAAGCCCTTGCCTAGTCTCTTTCTGTTTCTTGGTTCGGAATTCACCTTGGCCCATTAACTTGTTTCTCTGAAATCTTTCTAACAAATAAAGGGTTCCCCTGTTGCAAAGCTGCTTGTTTAATCCTCGTAGTAAATTGCTAGTTGTGGAAATGTTTATCTCCCCTTTTATTCCCCACTGATGATAGTAATGGGGCTAGCTGACAGTTACTGGGAAAGCTAAGGGCCAGCTACTGTGGTGAGAGCTTTACGTGATTCTTCATATTTAACAATCCTGTGAGCCAGATACCTTTTGCAGATGAGGAAAGTGAGGTGCAGAGGCCAAGTTGCTTAAGGTCACACAACTAGTAAGGGGAGGCTCTGGGATGTGAACCTGGACAGCATCACTTCAGGGCGCACACTGTTTACTACTTTGCTGAACTGCTAAATGCCAAATGACTCCTCCTCCTCGTTCCCATTTTGCATTTGAGCAAATTGAGGCTCAGAGGGATTAGGTGGTTTGCTCAGCTCCCGCCAACGCAAAAGTGTCAGAATAAGGACTAGAACCCAGATTTCTGATACAATACACCAGTCAACTTTCCTTCAGGGCGATTAGACATCATTATTCAGTTTTGAGCTGTGACATAAATTTAAGCAGGGGACCTCTATCCCCTAGGATTAGCGTCTCTTTGACAGTCCTTTAGGGTTTAAGAGGATGTGATGAAGCATTTCAGGAGCTGCTGAGGCAGTAACTTTTCTAGTTCTCACTCCGACCCGGTAGACCGTTGGCCAAATTGCTAAGAGCCTGTGTGTGCTTTTGGGGTGCTGATGGCAGGGAAGGTCCCCAAAGGACAAGATCTCCTATGCTTAGAAAAATTGCCTGCTTTCATTAGAGGAGCATCATACCAGCATTCTGTGGTATGTCTGCAGTGGGGAGGAAGTGTGGGAGAGGATGTCAGCTCTGGGAAGCCTTGTCTCATAATTAAGGATGAGTCTGTTGCCTCCTGGCGAAGATCCTTTCTCTCCCACCCTCGTGCTTTCTCAGAGACTGTGGAGCAGCTTGGCAGGCCCAGATTGCGTAGAGGACAAAAGGTTATTGTCATCAGGACTTTCATAATGAAATCAGCCTCTTCCCTGGCTCCCCCACCTCCCTTTCCCCCTCTCCTCAGATAGTTTGCCCAGTGGTTTGATTCACAACACCCCCAGAGCTGAGTTGGTCCCTGATGCGGCCCAGCTCTCACCTTCTGTGCCTGGTGCCATTGGTCCTGGTGCCAGAAACTCGGCCTTGCACTCAGTGCTCGCCGCTGCCCCTCCTCCCCAGCCCTTTGTGTCGAGCTGCTATTGCGTGATGCACACTAGCTGGCATTGTGAGCTTTCTGTTCTGATCCGCAGCCCTCCGAGCCATCTCAGGCCATAATTTGCTGGCAAGCATCTATGTTACCGAGTTGAAACAACAGTTTCTCGCAGCTGGCTTTGTGGCATCAGGTCCCCACTCCTGTGCCTGCTGGTGACTTCACTCTCTCATGTAAGATCAGTGTTCGTCGTGCTCTTTGTCCAGCTACATGGGGTGATGAGCAAGCCGGGGGCCCAGGAGGACATTCGCGTGGGAGGGGGCTGTAGCTTCTTCACCCCTGGCATTGGGCCAGAGTCTCCGGCAGCTGTTCCTGAGCTGATGGGATTTGTAGAGAGAGCGAGGGCCAGAGAGGAAGAGCAGTCCATCGTGTGAATGCGAGATTGCTCCCAGACGGTTCTGGTTATGAGTAAAGTACACCAGAACTCTTTCTTTAAGCAGAGCCTTTCCAACATTTATGATGGTCTCATTTCAAGGCATAGGCGGGACCCGTAACTTGAGATGGCATGGCTTCTTAGTAAAGAGCTTACAGCTTTGGGAGACAGGCTCCTTGGTAATGGTCCTTGCTCTGCCAAGATTCTGGGGACTTGAGCAAATTCTAGACCTGGGTCTCTCATTTATTTGTAAAATACTTCCTTTGCCCTTTGCTGCCTATCTCCGTGTCTGGTGGGGGATGCTTGTCAGAGCTTCTGGAAAAGACAGCTTCTGTTAGAAAGATTCCAGAGATGGTAACCTTTCATTTTTATCTCTGGCAGCCCTTCACTCTTTATGATTCTAACTTGATGACACAGCAGGGTAATTTTCCCTTCCTGTATTTCCCTTAAAACTATGAGCAAGTCAGGATTTTCCACTGGGAACAAACTTGGGTCAACTACCATTTTCTTCTTTTAGCACTTACTACTTTTATTAAAGCAAAGGCAATATGTTCTATTCAGTGCGCTCTCCAGCAGAGTAGCCACGAGCCACATGTGGCCTTTTAAATTTAAATTAAAGTTAAATAAATTAAAATTAAAATTCATTTTCCGAGTTGCACTAGCCACATCTCAGTTGCTAAGTAGCCACATGTGGCGAGTGGCTGCTGAAATGGGTGTAGGTCTAGCTGAGGTGGAGGATGATGCAAAAGAGCTGTCTGTAACTAAACATCCCAACAGCAAAGACTTTAAAAACAAACCGAAAAGGGACAGCCGAGCACAGCCAGGGAGAGTGGAATGGTGTGGCCACATTCTATGGCTTCTGGCTCCACCACTGAGTCATCTATGGGATAGGCTTCACTCCACCCTTCAGACCTTCAGGGGCGTCAGTCATTGTATTTAGAGACGACTTGTCCCCAGCAGTCGCTCACTGGCAAGCCTAACGGAAGACCTGTTTCATTGGCTCCGATCAGCAGCACACCTCTCTCCCGGCCTCCCCTCTGCCTCCTACGCTGGTGCTAGCCGCTGGCACTTTTGTTCCTCTTGCTTTCCATTTTACTTCTCAGAGAGTATTTCAGACCCCGAGGATTGGATTAAAAAGCAACTTCACTGCCAACCCTTCCATTCTGTTTGGGGTGACCTTTATTCTTGATCTGCAGCCTAGAGCCCAGTTTGAAGGCGAGCGCCACAGTCCCACAGCTCTGGGCTGCTTACCAGCCATTCAGCTCACTGGAGGGAGCCCCAAGCATGGTCTGGAGCCCCTGGGTCAAGCTTTACAAACATTGTAGTTCCAGCTTCTATCTTATTCTACATTGCTCTTTTCGGCACCCTCTGACAGTGCATCCAGGCAGGCTGACAGGGACGAGGACAGGCAGATTGAGAAACGCCACACAGTGCTTTATGAAGCCAGCTCCAGAGCTGCACCGCACATTTAATATAAGTTGATTTACTGAATCAAGCACAGAAGCCCTGTTACAGAAACCCCAAGCTCTACCCTCCGGAGGACCACCTAATAAAGCAGCCCCAACTGACACTCCTCATTAGCTTTGCCACTGATCCCTAGGCAGTTTTTAAAGGGACAGTGTTCCTCTTTGGGGCCTGAATTGATATGTTGGCCAGACCTGTGGGTCTAATTAGCTCAGCATTATTAGTCTTCGTTGGAAAGCCTGCATTTTCTAATAGCTTGACTCCTGAGTTTTAAAGAGTAATTGGAAAATTCAAACTCTGTCCTTTTCCCTCTTTTCGTTTTTAATTACTTTTAACCCAATCTTCGGATATGTACCTGCAGATGTCCCTGACTAGCAACATTGGGCACAGAAGGATTTCTCAGTTCCGCTTTAGTGCGAATCCAGACCTTACAGTTATGCTGTAGACCTCACGGGGAGGATTTTCAGACTCACCAGAGAATTTTATAATTACTTCACAAGAAAGCAGGCCTTCCCCTATTTAAACCTGGTATTAATTTCCTCCCAGCAACTTGTATTTTCATAATTTAATGATTATGAGCCACCTTGGCAGCAATCCGATTGCTGAAAGCAATTTGGAAATCTGACTTCGTAGAGAAAAGAGGGGCTTGGATGTCATTTCAGAGCATTTTAACCGCAAACCTCAATAGATTGTGTGGGGTGGGGATCGGCTGGGACAGGGTTCGGGCACCCAAAACGTCCCTGTGTCCCACGTTCCCGGAGCTGAAGTCAGAGCAGCTCAGCGGCTCTTCGGGAGGGGCCTCTTCCGGGCTCCTGGAGCCCAGATGATGAATGGTTATTTGCAGTGTGCATGTTCTGCATCTTTTCAAGATTTGCAGCTCTAGCTGCAGGAACAGCAGGGAAGAAAGCCTGCCCTGCTGTGTGCAGCACATCTCCTGACAGTGATAAATGACTCCTCGCTCCCCTGGCCTCCTCCCCGCCACTCTGCCCATGAGGCCAGTGGAAGCTATGAGGTCTTTACAAAAGGCTGGAAACCAAGACAGACAGGCATTGTCAGGCCACAGCGAGGAGAAAGAAGAGAGATGCCCAACCAGCTTGCTCCCTATTGATGGTCCGCTCACCTTTCTCTGCTTTAATTATAAGTGTAAATTTATCATTCCTAAAGTGACCAAACTACTCCCAAGCATTTATTTTGCCCTCAGGCCCTCCAAACAGTTACAGCATTGGTCCGTTCCCATTCATGTACTACTCTTTCCCCGGGACCATCGTTGTACACGTGTGTTGGTAACTTAGCGCCACGTGTTCCAGGGAAGTTTCAGGATGTCAAGTGCTTGCAAAAATCCCTGTTAAAATAGTCAGTGTCCTTTTAGCAGAGGAACCCAAAAGGCATTGTTTTATATTTGGCAATCCTTTATCAAACACGTGCTGCATGTTGGACATTGAATAGCCATTAAGAACAGGGATGTGGAGCCAGGCTCCCCGGCTAGGTCAGTCCCCAAGTACGTTAGACCAATAATGTTACCTCTCTCTGACTCAGTTTTCCCATTTGTAAGTAGAGCTAATGACAGTAGCTAATAATAGGATGTCATGAGTTAATATGGTCAAGTGCATGTGTGTGTGTGTGTGTGTGTGTGTGTATAAAATCACTAGCTATTATGAAGAGTGAAAGGATCAGCAGGATCTGATCCTTGTCTCAGAAGGTATAAACCTAATATGTGTTGAGATGCTTGTTTCTCAAAGAAGAGGCTAGAAACCAAAAAGAAAAGCGGGGAAGGGTTAGTTTAGAGAAGCAAGAAACTGAAGTAAGGTCAGGATGTGCTGGCCACTTCTGCCTGGCAGGTTTGTCCCCCAGCATGCCAGGAGGGGCTCCTATCTACAAGAAGAGAAACAATATGACTAGGAAGCCATCCTGTACCAGCCCCTCCATCCCTAGATGCTGCTGGGTAGATTGCTTTTGTTTATTTATCTGTGTTGGGGGGGGGAAGGGTGGGGTGTCCATACACCGACTTTCTGTCTCCCTTCTGAGTCCTAGCTGCTGGACCTGTTACAGAACCACTGCAGCCCTCCTGAGCCTCACCAAGGATCTAGGGATCCAAGCCCCTCGGCTGCAAAGCATGTCCTCACATAGGAGGGACCTTATCAAATAGGACAGTGTTAGCATCATAGGAATGACCAGATGGCCCAGCCGACATTCTGGAAATTTACTGAACAATGCCATTTTACCTATAAATCTATCCTTAAAATCTCAGGAGTGAGGGAAGTAGATCTGTTGGAATTTGTGAATAAGTAACAAAAGCAAGACCGAATATAGGGCTTATAAAAAGGAGTTTAAAGAGAAGGCCAGGTGTTCGTGGCAGAGTGGGTGGTTGTTTCTAAGAGGGAGGTTGGGATTGGGGAAGACTTCATGGAAAAGGCTACTTTTGAACCAAAATCTGAAATAGGAGAGGAGTTTAAGAGGCTTGAAGGCAGGAGGGAGGGACATCTAAGCGGAGAACATAGCCCCAGTAGAAGCCCAGAGGCATGAAAAGAAGATGAATATTTTGGAAATGTGGAAGCTAGAGGTAATATTCTGACACTCAACGTGGAGGACTAGGCTCTTAGAAACCCCTTGCCATGCCAGGCTTTAACTCTTTACTTCCTAAATCATAGGGATTCCAGGGGAAGATTGAGAGCAGCAGGTGGGGATGGGGTGGGGGCATGGGACAGTCATAATTTGCTAACCAGCACAGAAGTAAAGAGTTAATGTTTCCACCCTCCTTCCACACTGATATTGGTGTGTATCAACGAGATGAAAGTTCCGGTGGTAGCCTAACAGAGGGAAGTGAGAGGGCACGGAGTGAACTATTGAACTAGGTCAGTAGATTGGAGCCAACTCATGGGGAACTCTGAATACCATGCTAAGGATGGCAATAATAAACAGTTTTCGTTTCCCACCCGTAAGAGCGCTCTACCTCTGTGAAGTATGAAAATGACACACAGCGGAGCAGAACTATGGAGCTGACAGTGTATTCAGAAGGACATATGGTCCGATTCTCAGCCTATTTATAAGATCTTGTTTTTAAGGAAATTCCAGAGGAGTGAATGCTTCAGCGCTCCAGCAGGTTTCCAGGTACTTTACAGCTCTGCCAAGGAAACATTTTCCTGTGTCCAACCTACTTTCCTCCAGTTAGAAAGCTGACTCTTACCAGAGCTTGGTAAAGTGTTTCCTTTTCCCTGCCACCCTTTCTCTGCCCATCACGTTTCAGAGTAGGAAAAACCAGTGTTGCTGGTTTCAAGATGAAAATCCCACAAAGGTGCTAACCCACCATGGCCTGGGAGCATCTTCTCCAGAATCAGCTGGGGCACTGGTTTAAAACCCCCGCTTGACCCAGGATTCCACGGGCAAGGGTTGGTGAACCACCACTGAAAAAGCATCTCATTCTACCTACCGTATTGTTCCTCTCACCCTCAGACAAGTAAATCAGAGACTTCTTCAGAGCAGACTTAATTAAGGTTTTATGTCTGTTCCTTGCTGAAGAACTGAATACAGATCTTTCCGAAACTGGAAATCTCGGTAACACATTCACTTTTCATTCTTCATCTTATTGCTCTGGCAAAGGCAATAATACTCTGCCAAATTCTAGGTTCCAGTTCCACGAGGATTAAAACAGCCTTGTCAGTCCCTCAGGGTAAACCAGATCCTCTGCATCGTGCTTGGTAGCTCAAAGGACAGAGTGCAGGGCTTCATCGCTGTCGGATAATCAGTCTTGACCTGGTATTCACTCAGCGACGCGGGTGTTGTATGGGGCATCGGAGATACAAGGAAGGCCATCCCTGCCCTCGTGGTGCTTATAATCAAGTGTAGGACAGGCCCAGAGATGGATGGTTACAATCCTATACCAAAGCTGGTAGAGGAATGTTTACCCACAGTGAAGCTTTTTCATCTGGGGTGATTTTTAAAAACATTCCAGAATCCCTAAAGTCCTGGAATCTGCATTTTTTAAAGCCTCTCAGGTGACCCCTGTATATCCTTACACATTGACCTTGGGCAACAGCTTACAGAAACAGTTGGTTAAAGAGTATTGGGCAGCCCAGGCCCTTTAACAGGTTTGTGACTTTTGCCCCCTGGTTATCTTCCTGTTGCTTGGGAACCTATTTGCCCATCTGTGTTGGCCTGTGTTCAGGAGAGGGCTGTGGATGGACTAGCAGTAAAGGATAAGGGGCGATAAAACCTTTTGGTGCCAACGGTGGGTCAGAGTAGAATTGAGCCTCTCTTTTCCCCTATCGATGCGCGTGCCCATAACTTGGATAGGCCCCAGGCATGGTATAAATACACAGAGTAGTTCAGGACTCATGTTCCCAGGGCAGCTAACTTGCTGGTTTCTCGTTCCTGTTCATCCTGAGTAAATGATATTCTCTCCCCAAATTTGCCTAATCCTTCCGGGTGGTCCTGAGTCACCTTCTGAAAAACAGGGCACCCAAGTTTGAAGATTTAGTCTCAATTTATTAACAACCAAACAATTTGAAAGCCAAACTTCAAGTTAAAGTCAATCCTACAGAGACCTTGTATACTACCATATTGTCAAGAGAAGAAAAAGCCTGAGAAAGTGGTTTGCTTAAACTTCTGTGTGACTTAACTAGAGCAAAAACCTGGGGAGGGGGGGAAAGAGGAGACTTAAATTTTTTTTATGATTTACTCTGAGGATGAGGATTAGTAATTAAGCATTCCTGTTGCATAGCATGCCATTTTATGATGTTCACACAGATTCATAGCCTTCAGAGATGGGCAGAGGGCCATGGTTAAGAGTGCAACGCACTTTGGAGAGGATCTGGAAGTAAGCCTGACTTTTGTTTGTCCTAGTTGTATGACCTCCATTTTCTTACTTGTGTAATATTAATGTTAATATCTCTTACAAAGTTGTTCTAAAAATGAAATAAGTTTGAAAAATATAAGTGCTCAAACAGTGCTCAAAGGAAGTGTACAATAAATGTTGGGCACATTAGAATTCTGTGTCAGGGGTGAGGCAACAGCAAAAAATTTAACAGTCGCCGCCTTGGCAGTCCATCTTCTAAAACAATAGGGCCCCCTTGATGCAGGAGCTGAGAGGCCCTCTGGTGAAGATTGGCAACCGTCGCCCAGACCTGTGCATTTACCCTGGGGCTTGAATAATCTGGATTCCCAGAAGAGTGTGGGAAGCCACAGGATAAACATCTCTTTCACCTGAAGATTTTCTTGAGGGGAGGCGAGGAGGGTATTTTTGTGTGTTGAAATCAATGTTGATTTTGTGTATGCTCATGTAAAATTCTCATGGCTTTTAAAGATAAAACAGGAAACTCGAAAAAGCATTGATGCTTACTCTGAGATACTTGAGCTCTGCCCACTGTGGTGTTACCAGTTCAGGGGCACTTAAGTGGAAATTTTGAAACCATGTAGCATAGGGTAGAGTCCCAGCCCGCTTGTGAGTGGTTTCTCCCAGGGGATACCGCAGGACTTGGTGCTCAGGATACAAATATCGATAGTCATTACCAGTGTGAGGGAGGCTCTGTGAAGCGGGGCTGCAAAGCCAGCTCTGAGGAAGTGGCCTCCGCAGTAGAATGCTCTTTGTAGCAAACAATCTATTTGCTCTTTTCTCCCCACCATTCGTGGATATGGGGTCAATTTTTATTATTTTCTGATTTGTATATATCGACGTGGCCTCATACAATATAAAGGTAATGCCAATGAAATTCAAGTTTGTTTCGAAATGAATGGTCCCTGAGAAAGCATAAAATAAGGATCTCTGATTCATACCTGTGGGAGATCTAAATGTTATTGATTAGAAGATGAAGCTCTCCTAGCCAAGTGCTAATGTCTACCAACTAGATACTGAATCAGAAAATCTGAAATTTCCCTAAAAGTCATCCAGAATCTTTTATCCTGAAACATCATGGGTTCTGTTTTACATGCATACGTGATCAATTATATCTTCAAAAGACTAATTCAAACCATTTTCTTCTATATGAATCTTTTTCCACTGCTAACCTTGGGCCTGTGAGTCGAGAGATGATCTTTGTTTTGTTTTATTTTATTTTATTTTATATATGTTTTATATTTTATTTTATTTTATTTTATTTATTCCCAGCACCCGTGCTGGTGCCTGGCACATAGCAAGTGCTTGGTACATATTCACGAATTAATCCGGTAGAACCTATTACTCTCATCTGGTCAAAGCCTGAGCTCCTCGTTTTGAGCTATGTATTAGGAGCAGGTTCTGTTCTTCTACCCACATTTTCAGCTGTGGGTAAGGACCTCACTAGTGGGTTGTGAGGTCAATTTAGTATATGGAGATGAGCATTTTAAACAAATTAAGTAGCATAGAGAGAAAAAAACATCAAAGTGTACATCACATGGTAAGAGTGAATACTATTTTTGGGAAGGTATTTGTCCACTGGGTTACCAAGATTGATGATACATTTCTCACGGTGGGTCACAAAGTGTGAAATCCCTTCTCTAACCCAGTCAACTTTCTCAAAGAACATGGACCAGTGAAAAGAAAGCAAGTTCTGTTGCCTCTTGCTATCATCATTCATAGGCTTATGGCAGAAAGAGGAGTCTTTAGGCGAAAAGAGAGGCATGATTATGGCTCCCAGAACTCCAGGCAGGGTCTGGTGCAGGCATGCGAATGGAAGTAAGGCGAGAGGTAGGTGTATATTCCTAAGACTTGTGGGTTGGCCTTACTAATCAGGGGACTTACACAAGGGCAACGGCAATGTCAGGGAGCAAAGCTTGGGCCCTATTATGGAAAAAGTTTTCCTGGAGCCATAACCCCCTTTTATTTGTTTCTTTCATCACAGATAGCCAGACACACACAAGCTAGGCCGCACTGCACCTACCAGCTCTCTTCAATTATATCACTAAATATTAACCATACTCTTACAATTCATGTATCCTATTTGTGCCTGAATCCAGACTGCTGTACTGTATTAGCACAAGCGCATCAGCCTGTATAATAGCTTAGGGCCTACAGACTTTGGTTCATTTAAATGACACTCCAAGGACCAAAAGAAGACCTGGTAGCATTTGGCCTCATGGGGAACTCCTCCAAGAATCATATGATCGAGATGCCCATTGACAACAACTCCCAGCTCATAAATCCAGGGACCCAGTGCATCAAAATATGACCCCATTCCCCAAAAGTTAGATTTGCAAATAACGAAAGCCTGCTATACAATGGCGAGCCTGTGGCAGAAACATTATAAAGGATACTTCTAAACTCCGAAATGACCTGTTGGATATGGGACATTGTCGGCCTTTGCCAAATAACCTTGGGCCCCAAGGGGGCTGCCTGTCATCCTTCCTCCACAACTTGGACTTGAGCTTGACCTCATTAAGCTTGGCTCAGATTCACTCTCCCTGACAGTTTAGCAACATTTTTCCAGCCTATTAAGATTTGATCCAAAGATAAATTTAAGAAATTTCTGAGGATTTCTTAACTGTAAATCTTTGCAACCAGGAAAGAAAAAAAGGGCCTCTTAAA
>NW_024342474.1:5212616-5212940 GCF_902729225.1 Pteropus medius | reverse complement strand
TGGCTGGGAATGGAAGGATCCAGCAAAGACTAGAAAGAACTTTCTCAAGCGGAAGTAGACTTTCACCGGAGTGAATATGGAAGTGGAAATTGTCTCAGTAACTAACACCATGTACCCTGGAGAACCACTGCAACCCAAACTACCATTCTAGAGGTGGTACTCAAGAGAAAGTAATAGGCAAGAGGACCATAAGTGCTGTTTTATATATATATCTTTATGACCCTCTACTAATATATAGATAATAAAAGGGAGCCTAACATTTTAATATTAAAAGTTCAAGGTATCACCGATAGGACTCAACCCTGAATTTCTGCCATGAGAAAG
>NW_024342474.1:5212130-5212605 GCF_902729225.1 Pteropus medius | reverse complement strand
GGAGCCTAACATTTTAATATTAAAAGTTCAAGGTATCACCGATAGGACTCAACCCTGAATTTCTGCCATGAGAAAGCTTATCATTAAGGCAAAACAAATGGGGAAGCAAAGACTATGGTATATATTTAGAGGGAAGATTGTGTGCTAAGGAAGAAGTGCCAGACTTCATCTATTTATTCATCCTTCTAGCTAGTAACTTCTTTACATCCACAGTGTGCCCACACGGTTATAGATATGAGCATATAGCAGTGAGTAAGATAAACATAAGTAGGGTAGTTTCAGATTGTGCTGAGTACATGCCACAAAGAGCTCGAATGGGGTAGGCAGGAGCAGGGAGTAGCATACTTTCAGATGAGCTGAGTGATGCACAGGAGCCAGCTATGAGAGGATCTAGGGCAAGAATGGCCCAGGCAAAAGGTAGGACAAGGTCCATGACACATTAAATAAACAGCAAGAAAGCCAGTGTTATGAGCTT